>NW_019268529.1:1583227-1664544 GCF_002738365.1 Cucurbita moschata
TATATATATATATATATTTTTTTTTTTTTTTTTTTTTTTTTTTGCAAAAAGTCAATGAAAGTCTTTTCTTGTTTATTTTTTTACTTGTAAATGATATGGTAAATATAAAAAAAGTCAAAATTACATCAAAAAATTTTAGAACATTAAAAAATTCAATTAAAAATTTTAGCTATACGTCATAATTACGTGGCCTCAATCATTTGATATACATTATAGAAACCTAGTTCAACCCGTTTAACTTTAAAATATTTTTTTTTGGTAAGAAACTTGTAATGTTTGACAAATTAAAAAAATGGTCAACTTTTTCCTATCTAACTCATTTCCCCTCACCCAAAAAATCCGTTGGTAGATTCATATACTAATAAACTCTACCAATTTCTACGACGTACAAAAAACGCTATAAAAAGTCAACGATAGCATTTTGCGTATGCTATTGTATCCAAAAAAAACGTTATAAAAAATTTTCCATATGACATTGTATCCATTATTTCTTGTAGTGTTAACAGGTAACGATACTTCACTCCCTGCACCAGCAATGTAATATTAATGGAAGAAATAAAGAAAGGTTAATATGGAGAAAGTGAATAATTAGAAGGGACATTTTTGGAAAGAAATTGTTTGTTTGTTTGTTTGTTTAAGAGAAAAGTACCAACTTTGTCTGAGGGAAGATACGGGGAGAGTGATCCAAGTAGAACTGGACGATATCCGCCGCCGCAAACATAGGCCGATTCAGGTCATTCGGAGCCGTAATCATGGTGGTCACCAACCCCCCGGTGCTCGTTCCCGCGATCACATCAAAATAATCCGCCACTCTCGCATCTGGACCGTCGATTTCCTAAATCCAACCACCAAAAATAATCACCGTATTAGCCTCCCACCAATTCCCAACTCCGGCAACATGTTCTGTTTTTTACCTGAAGCTTGGATTCAAGAAACCTGAGTACGGTGGCCGGAATAATCCCTCTTATTCCCCCGCCGTCGATGCTCAGCACCGTTATCATCCTCCCCCTTGCAAAATTTGCTTCCATCGTTTCTCTCACGATCTCCCTAATTTCCCCCCACAAATTCATATATATATATATATATTATATTGTTTTGTGTTCTTGGAATGGGTCATGGATTAAATCTTACTTTAATTCTATTTTCTTTTTGTTGGTGGGCTTTATTATCTTACAATATTACAATTTTTTTGGTGTTTATTTAACCACCTTTAACTTAAAGATTATTATGGTGGTTGGGAGATTAATTTCGTTTTGATTAGATTGATCGGGAGTGTTTAAATAATAACATGACTTCAAAAACGCGCTCAACCCAATTTTAGATTAATTTAGAGGTATTCAGAAAATTCAATAGCTCGAAAAACATTTTAGCTCAACACATACCGTTTAGATTGAGTTTGAATAATTGGTAACTTTAAGTAAATAATCCTAAGTTGAGTTAAACTGGATTGAATTCAATAAATAAAAAAATGCAATTTAATGAATTAACTTTTCATTGATGTAATGTCTCATCGAGATCAAATTGTAATTGCGATGTCATTTTCTTATTTTCGAATGGTCTTCAATTCTTTTAGGTTTATGCTTTCGATAGTTGAATCTAAAAAATGTCACAATTTACTTCATCCGCAGCTAATTTGTGTGCAAGTTGCTAGCGACCCAACATCGTCTCGAGACACTACAACAAGTGATGTGAGAGAGAGTACGGTGCCTTTATCATTATTACTACTTTTTTTTCTTCTTTAAGAATAACCCGAATTAGGGTTACCACGATCAATACCACTATGCACAATCTTTAGTGGATCACTCTCTTTCTCACCAGCTGAGTGTATCTCCTTTCCCACGTAGTCCCCAACGACCCCACCTATCTCGTACGATCAGTAGACTTGATAATCAGAAACTCTATATATCAATAAGTGCATATCAAAGTATGGTAAAATAATGGTTAACGAGGTAAGTTATTGTAAGTGACAGTGACACAACTTAATAAAAAAAAAAAAAATTTATTAAAACATGATGATGTTTATAATTGATGTTTAAGTAATTAAAAAAAAAAAAGGATTAGCGTATGGCAAAGGTGAATTGACTTGAATTAATCAACTAATTAAATTAATGAACAATTAATTAATTAATTAGATAACAGCTAATTTGTGTTTATCTTTGATTAATCATAGTTGAGCAATAAGCACGTTTAGTATAATTATTTGGATGCACGTTATCCTTGTGGGGATGGGCCCCAATCAATCTTTTTCATTGACCATCGCAAAATCCAATATTAATGCAATCCATATACCCTATTACTTAATGTATAACAATCTCAAATCCTAAATTTTTATATGCCATCAATCATTACACAAATCTTTTTTAATTTTATAATATGTTTAATTTCATTATTACAATATGACGTTGTAATAGAAATGAGTTTCAAATACAATTACGGATCGAAATATAAATGACTCAGAATATAAAAATAGACTGTTGTTTTGGAACGATTCCTTCTATAATCGTGCAACTCTTGAATGCTTCTCCACCTCTGTCAGATAGCTTGCAAACACTTTGAAGAAGAAAGGGGAAGGGGTGATTATAAAATACTCGTTAAACAATCTACTTGTTGGCTATTGTTAAGGATATTTAGTAATAAAGTATAGTTTACCATATATATTATATTTGATATTTTATTATAAGGCAAATATCTAATCTTTGCCTTATTACTATAGGTATCTTCCCATTTATTGTTATTTCCATTTATTACTATTTCCATATCCTTGTAATTTATTTGATTATAAATAAGATAACTTTCACACCATTTAGGTGTGGTGGATTCAGCAAACATTCACAAGCTATCACATCTTTATTTCGGTAGGTATCCATGGACTTTACTCTTGGCTCTTGGAAGTTTGAGTCTAGTATCTACTGCTATCTGAGCATTTGGAGTGTCTCTAAATTCTAAGAGATGCTTTAACTGTTCATAGACCAACTTTGGGTATGGAGGATGTTAAAGATCACAGTGTTTCAAATGTTTCAACTGGATTTATTACACGATCTAAAGTCAAAAAGATTCAACCAGCATTTATTTTCATCTACAAAATTGGATAGTCTTGTTTCAAGCATCATTTCATGAGTCGTTAGAAAACTTTATTTATTATTTTTAATTTCATAATTCTTGTAATGGACAAAATGGTGGAAAGAAGGGAGAGTAAGAGAATCCTCTTTAATACTCTAGTTTCGTTCCTATAATTTTTTTTTAGAGTTTTGTTAACGTAAATTACACAATGATTATAGATGTAATGACTCTGCATAAGTCTTATTTGAGAATCTATTAAAAGGGATGTTCTAGTTGCTTTCTATTTTGGCACAAGGCTCGCTCTCTCCTAGAGCTTGGCATTGTCATTATAGATCTACATAGGATTCAATAACTAACCTTGTATAGGTAAAAATTCGGTATGGATTAACTCAATCCATAATGACCTCAATTAAGCCAACCAAGTTGAATGAGGTTACACCTCACAGATCATGACATATGGACATAAGACATAGGCAATAGTATAGAATGAATTCTAAGTGCACCCTAGGATCCCATGTCAAATCTCGACGGGTAGATGTGCTTAAATCGGTCGTCGACTTCCAAAATAATGCATCCAAATTTACTTTGTAAATAGCAATCTCCCTCAACAGTGTCTCGAGTTTGCAAAGCAAATAAAATAAGAGGTTTAGGACGATTTCTGAAAATAAATAAAATAGTCAATAAAAGAACGAGGACAATATCCTAGGGCAGCTAGAAGTCCCTCCGATCACAACCTTTATATGCCCTTTCCTTTATTTGAAAATATTTGTAGAAAAGTAGTATTAAAAATACTTAGTAAGTTATCTAAATACATACATAACAAAAATATCACAAAATCGAATGTGATATTCCACATCGGTTGAGGAGGAGAACAAAACACCATTTATAATAGTGTGGAAACCTTGAGAAGAAGTCAGAAAAAAAAACCCAAAGAGGACAATATCTGGTTTAGGCTGTTACATTGGATTACCAAAAAAAACTGTTTCAAAACTTGTCAAACTCCCATGAACGTAGATGAGTAGTCATCACAAGTCAAAAATCACAATACGTTAGTTCATACGGGTAGGTAATTGTCACAATGCTATATCGCAGGAAATAGTACAATTCCTATGTACCCAGATAGGTAATTGACCTTGTAATTTTCATGCACATTGATATATAATTATTACAAATCCGATACACACGTGTACAAATTCTATTATTTTATTATTTTGTTTATTATTATTTTATTATTTTATTTAGTTAGAAAATAAATATCATTTTCTATTTCATAACTTCTTTTAAAATTAACAAAAACAACTCAATATTTTATACTATTTTTTAAATATGAATAATTTTAAGAATATAATTTATAATAAGTTGAATGCGTTTTGAACCAAGAACTTATTTTGTTCAATGTGATCGAGTATATATTTGAGTTATTTTAAAGCAAATTATTTTCATTTTATGAATTTTTAAATGCATTTTTTAGAATTAGAAATGTATATCTTGGGTTGGTTGGAAAAGACTAAAATTTTGGAAGAATTCTTTCTACTTTACTCCATTTTTTTTATCTGGCTTGGTAAAAAAAATAAATGATTTTAAATATTGTGACTATATTGAAAAAGAATTTGTTCATTTTAGTGATTATGATTCACTTCTACTTTTTATAACTTTTAATATCTTTTATTTAAGCTAAAGATTGTACTAAATGATTATATACGATAGATAAAAAAAAAACACTAGAGGTGCGTCATTTCGAGTCCTCTCGTACTAGGGAAAGGTCCTCTCAATGTTCTAACGCTCACACTGCATATGGGCGAACATTCTGAACCCAGTTCACGTACCGCTTTAATGGGCGAACAGCCCAACCCTTTGAACATACTATAGCTCCAGGTGGCGAAGAGCCAACATCGAGGTGCCAAGCCTTCTCGTCAACGTGAGCTCTTGAGGAAAATCTTTCAAGAGTTAGGTTGGATAACCAATCCAACAAACCTGAATTTTGAATTGGTCGTCCAAAAAATTCCCTCAACTCAATACAACTCGACCCATGTACTCTTAGTGGGTTCGCACACGATCCCTCTCAACGATTGCGACGATCTAGTCATGGCAAGGCAGCCATGTGGCATATGACAATGGAACCCGACAATTGGCACAGGGGAAGCAAAAACTGTTGTTGTCAACACGAGCAAACTTGAATTTATAATTCAACCAATTTTATTTTTGTTATGATGTATTCATTTTTCTTTTACAAACTATCGGTATTTTATAAAGTTATCAACCATTAATATTTTATTATTTATGAAAATTGATAGATATTTGCATATTTAATGTGTGTAGTAAGCTAAAATTAAATAATAAAAAACGTGAGATAAGGATAGATGAAGGGAATCAAATGGGAAGTCTTAATTATATAAGGAAGCTTACATGTGAAGAAACAAGATGGAAGAACACCACAAGAAATCATGAACAATCAAATATTAAAAGGAAGAAGATGGATATAGAAAGATAACATATTTAAGTATGTTTCATAGTCAAGAACTAAATTGGATCAATTTAAACATAACCCATTTTCAGAAACCTTCATAATATCTAAATGGAAAACGATGATTATACAACAAAACAAGCCCACAGGCCTTGTACTCTGCCAAAACTGCTCTAAAGTTACCCGAACTCCACAAGGAGAATGCTTTGCCTTTTTGAGATAAGATCTTTTCAATAGTTGCTGCTCTTAAGGATCCTGTCAATGATTCAACTACAGCATCTGTAGCATTTCTTGGAGAACCCCAGCAGCAAGTATTGAAGATTTTGAAGTGTGCTTGGGCCAACAAAAAGTTGCAGAAAGGCACTTGAGAGATCGTGTGCATCATACACTCTTCACTACCTCTGCATAACACACACAGCAGCCTAGGGGTTTTAGAAAGGAGAAAGCTCAGTAACAAAATGTAACATCAATTTGCACGAGAACATACGCACCGAAGTACTATTCGTGCCTTCAGGGAACTAACAAAATTGTGTAGTGCCCTTATCTGCCTGACATAATTTCAAGGTATGTTGATGTTCAAATGATCAGTAAATATAAGGGATTATCCGAACCTAAGGATGCATATGTTTATATATGTCAAACCCTGATATGTTCTTACTATATGTAAAGGAATGTAAAAGCATTGATAACCCCACGAAGTTCATCTAAAAGAAGAAGACAAGATATGGAAGCAAATGAAGTCAACTATTTAGACCGAACCGAACCCCTGTAATACACTTTCCCTTCATCAAGTACAAATATTAAAAATATTTTGATCCAGAAATACAAACCCATCATTACAACAATTAAAGTATGGAACTAAGGCATTTGTGAAATAAAAAAAGTACCCATATGGTAAAAAGTATTGATATGAGATTAAATTTACCGTAACCCATTAACTTATAGATTTTGGATTGATCGCATCAGAATAGGAGGTCTTATGTAAGGCCGAGGAGTATTAAAAAATCCTTTTTTTTATAAAAAATATATGAAATTTACAAAAAGAAAGGAAAGTACGAGTAGAACAGAAAAGCTTTCTGGTTGCACACATCCTTCTTTCAGCGCAAGAATACAAATTAAAGAACATCCATGAATAAAAAAATTAATAAGCCCCCAGAGCCAAACGAAACTTGCAATCTAATTTACAAGAAAGCTTATAATTTTGAATATTTTGAAAGAACACACTATGAAGCTGCGCAATATTTGATAAGTTCCAAACTTTTTTATTTATGTAAATCAAATTACTATATTTATTTAGCTACACCTTGTTTCATTTAAGTGATGAACCAACCCAGGAATTTTTAACTTTAAGGCAAATAAAAAGTGCACATAAAAATTTACCTAAACTTAGTGTAAAGGCGTTAATATTTATATACCGAGTTCTATATACTTTCCCAAAATTGATTGTATCCAGTACCTTTTGAAGTTCTAGATCCAAAAAAACATTAAAAACAACAAAGACGTCATGCATGGAAAAGAGGTAGAAAGAAGAGGAGGAAAAAAAGGTACCTGCTCGATCAGTGACCATCTCTCTCTAAGGAAAGGTTGGTTAGGTTCATTCCTTCTTGCTTGCTCTGAAATTGATGAATTATGGTGTCGGATTCCATGAATTTTAATCATTGTAAAATTGAAAACAATCTTTCTCTATTAGTTCTGAAGCTAGTTCGAAACAGAAACATGATAGAGGAGGAGAAAACAACAAATTCTAAATTTCATCTATCAGGATGCATAGAGACCAATTCATCCCAATGGAAGAATCATTAGTGGAGATTCTTCAGAGCATCTGAACTATAATTCTTAGAAAAAGAACAGATTCAAAATGAAACAAGCTGGATGCAGAAAAATTCAAATCACGGCTGGTATGATGAATTTTCAATCTAATTAAATAAGATAGCAAAGAGAAGTTGGGCTATAAGATTCCTCTTCCATGATAATTGGGCTAACATATGGAAAATTTTGACAGAATAATTATGGAAGATAGTATGCTGGATCCTTACTATATAAAAAGTTTAGTTGACATGTTCCAATAAGAAAAGAATCCATCTTCTATGTAAGAAAGAAGGATGGATGATGTTCAGTGCCTCTTCTCTCAAGTTTGAAAAATGTTAATCTCAGAAGCAAGGGTGATAGAGCAAGTTCATAGGTGTCTCTTGACATAGGATATAAGCGGAGGATTGGCTCTGTTGTGCCTCGCAAGACACCAATATGTTGGATTTCCAGGATGAAAGTAAGGAAAAAGAAATTATAAAGGATTTCTTCAAATTGAAAAACAATAATATCCATTAAGCAGCGATGAAAGCAAGCTAGATAAGTTCACTAGCAACCAATAACCACAGACCTGCTGGATGAAAAAAGATATTGATGCAAATTGAAACGAACGAGCATATATTGTAATAAATACACCGAGATTTCAATAGTAGAATAATCGTGACTATTAAAAAAAAAAGCTACCTGCGGAAAGAAGCCAAGAATTATTTATTTATTTATTTATTTATTTTATAAGAGACAATTTCATTGATGATTGGAATTTACAAAAGGGATGTATAATCCATGGACCTTCCCAATTTGCATTGAGAAAGGTATAGCTATAGGAAGTATAAATATTAGACAGTTTACACCAATATATAGCTTGGTAAACAACATTGTCGAAAAGTTTTGTGCAGGTTTATGTCTTTTCTACAATATTCTCTGATTTCTTTCTTTCTGCAGATTTCAAAAGAAAGTCCTGATGAAGTTTTTCCATAATAGGGCTTTTGCATTCTTGAAAGGGTGGTACGTTAAGGCCATATCCAAAAATTCCTTTACCTCCCTAGGAAATGTGAGATGTCATTCGAATATATTGAAAATCGTTGTCCAGAAATTCTAAGCGTATATGCATTGTATAAACAAGTGGCTTTGTGATTCGGTTTCTTTCTTGCATAATGGACACCAATTTGGAGAAAGAGTGATGTAAGACATTCTTTTTTTTTTTTTGGAGATTTTCACTTGTGCTAATGGCTTTATGCACTATTTTCCAAAGGAAGAACTTCACCTTTTTAGGCTGATGTCCTTTCCTTACTCCGTAGGAGAAGCCCAGCATTATTTGTAAGGTTAAATTATAATTTTGGCCCTTGATCTTTCAAAGTTGGGTTAATAGGTTGCACATCTTGGCTATTTCGACCAACACCTTGGCTTTTAAATGTACTTTTGTTAACTTCAGATTTTTTTTAGTTGACCTTGTAGTTGTTGTTGACAAGAACTTTATTGGGCCTTTTTTGTGGGCATACGTGCTTAACCTCACTCCCTTCCTTCCCTACACTTTAATTAAATTGTTTTAGTTAGTTTTATTAGGTTAATCTTGTTTAACTTTACATTATGCATTTTAGATTTTTCATGCTTGGCCATGTATAAATCCACCTTGTGTTTCTTTGTAACCTAGTAACGAGAAGTTGAATGAAAATAAAGTTTCAGTTGTCTCCTCAAAGTTGGGGCCAAGAGCATCCTTGAGTGTATGAGTTAGTGTAACTTGCACGTTAAACCCTCGAATCATTCAAGTTTAGGCTGGACACCAATTGGTGGAGTGTTCAGTTGAAGCTAGCCTTCAGGTTTATGGTTCTGGACCTCCAAGAAAACCATCAACTTGCCTCCTCTTGAGTATTACTTAAGGTAGGAGAGACCCTTTGTGTAGATGTTTACAAGATGCTAGTCTTTACCCGTTGCCGAAGCTACCTCACATCACGAGCCTAAAAAATAATAGCCCAAAAGATGAGCCAAGAAAGAACTAACTTAAAGAAACATAGGCCCTTAGGTAGGAGATTGAATCAAGGTTGATTGATCAAGAAGGATTTTCATCTCTGTTCGTAAGAGTATAGAAAAGTTAGTCTACCTATTAAACATAAAATTGAAGTTAGATAACTTAAAATTTATAATATAACCTGATTAATCAAGGTTTTAACTTAAAAATTTAACGTCTGGCACCAAACTTATAATATAACCTGATTATAATAACAAAAGTTTAGGCAGAAACCTTAAAACTTAACCTGTTTGTAATAACTAATGCAAATTCAACAGAGGGGCATGCAAAATTTCCATGAGTTGGATGTTTGACCAATGACAACAATTAATAAATAAGTCAGCAACATATTATAAGAACTTTATATGAGGTATCTTTATTGAAGATTATGGCTGTTGAAATTTCCAAGGCAATTATAAAAACACATTAACTAAAGAATCCTGACTTTAAAGCCATACCTTTGAAACTGAAGAGGGACAGAGACATGAAGCCTCTTAACGCTTCCAAAATGAAAAAGAAAACATACCTAAAAAAAAACCATGGTCAATATTATTTCTTAAAGAACATATCATGCAGAATAAATAAATAAATAAAAGACAAAATACCTAATAACCACGCTTTCTTTTGGGAACAATAGAGAAGGGCGAGTCTAGCTACTTAGAAACTCAAATCTCTATTAAAAGTACAATCGCCTTTGAACTTTCCATTGACAAGAATATCATACGTAGTGTTATCGGGAACAAGACCTCTACCCAGCATCTCATCATGCAATCTAAAAGCCTCTTGCAAATTTCCTTCCTTAAAGTGTCCAGCTATTAATGTGTTATAAATGAGAACACTAGGAGTCAAGTTTCTTCCATTCATCTCTTCCAAAATCTTGCGTGCATTTTCTAATTGTCCTTCGTTACAAAGACCAGTGATGAGAACTGTTTGTGCTCGATTATCAGGCAAAATACCCTTGGAAAGCATTTCAGTGTAGAGATCAGATGCATAAAGAAGTCTTCCTTCTTTCAGGAGTCCGTCAATCAATGAGGTATAAGTTTGCAAATCACATGGAATCCCCTCATTCACCATGTTCTTATATAAGTCAATTGCTGCTTCCATGTTGTTTAGATTCTTAAACCCAGTAATCATGCTATTGTAAATAACAACATTTGGAGATAAACCAGCTCCAAGAAGTTCGTTATAAAGTTCACATGCACTTTTCATATCCCTTCTTTTGCAAAAACTGTCAATAAGTGTGCCATATGCCGTAATGTCCATTTCAAGACCCTTCCTTTTCATATCATTCAACAACTTTAAAGCAAGATCTATATTATTACTTTTACAAAACCCATCAATGAAGGACGTGTAGGTAACAATACTAGGAGAAACGCCAACTTCACACATTTCCCTAAATACATTCAAGGCCAAATTAATGTCACCTTCCTTGATGAAACCATCAATAATAGTATTGTAAGCTACACATGTAGGAATAGAACCTTCAGAAACAAACTTATTGAACATATCCCTTCCCTCCGAAGTACGACCAGCTTTGCACAAACCTTTGATAATAATGCCTAAAGTGATGTCTGTGGGGAGAATATTAGCATCTATCATTTTGTGAAATATACTAAAAGCATTGTCAATATCACCTTTCTTGAAATAACCGTCCATTAGAATAGAAAAGGTAACAACATTTGGGGTAAAACCATTATCTAGCATCTTCTTGTACACCTTACATGCTTCAATAATATTACCTTTTCTACAATGACCGAGTATCATGGTATTGTAAGAAACGGCATTAGGACTGATACCCTTAACAATCACCTCATCCCAGAAATTGCAAGCTTCATTTACCTTACCCTCCTTACAAAGCCACGACAATAAAGTATTAAACGTGAAAACATTTGCCAGACCACTCTCAACTGCTTCATCAAACATCGTGAATGCATTTTGCAAAGACTTGCATTTCAAATACCCTTGTATCATAGAATTCAAAGAATAAACACTTGGCTTGATACCCTTAATTTTCATCTCAGAGTAAAATTCATAAGCCTTTTCCATGCACCGATTCTTACAGAAACCATCAATCATAACTGAGTACGTAACTCTGTTGGGAACCAAACCACAGTTATAAATTTCATTCACAAGATCTAAAGCACTACTCAGGTCTCCTTGCATGCAATAACCCTTTATTAAACTTGTTGCAACAACCAAATTCATAGACTTCCCACAATTAACCATGTCATCTTTCAGCCGCAAAGCCTCTACCACATTTCCTTCCTTCACACAAGCAGTAATAACACTTGTAAATGTGCCCTCAGAAGGAACCCAACCTGTAGCTCTCATCTCTCTTAACAAAGACAAAGCATATCCAGAATTCGGTTTCAAACAAACTACATGGATAAAAGTACTATATACTTGTGGATCAAGTTTCACTCCTCTTGCTTTTGCTTCTAAAAAACGTTGCTCTGCCTCCACAATATTTCTTTCCTTCAAACAAGCACACATCATGACATGTAAAGTAAAACAGTCACCTGCAACTCCTTCCAGCAACATTTTGTTATGCAACTCCCGTGCTTCACAAATCATGTTTTTCCTAACCATAGCAGTCAAAAGAATATTCATACACTGAATTGATGGCTTTACATCAAATTCTACCATTTTATTAAAACAATGAAGAGCTTCTTCAATTTTGTTAGCTCTAACGTAACTATTCAATAAATAATTAAAAACCTGAATATCTGATGGAAAACTGTACAGCTTCATGCATTCTACTAAACCGTTTATAAGACAACTAGAGGAGACTGAATTTCCTGACGCAAACCGATTGAGCATATTCTGAGCTATTTTTTGGGTCTCTGCCGAATTCATCAAAATGAGAAGCAGGACAGATACAGCATTAGTGCTCTTGACATAACCACTCTTCTTCTCAATCCTTTTGAAGTACTCCAATGCTGATTTTGGGTCACTTATGTTGCCTAGAAGAGTGTTTATCACATGACTTTCAGTTAAAGCAAAATCGGGTGAGGTACCACATTTACCATTGATGGACTCTAAAGAAACTAAGTTACTCTGCGAGACAACTTTAGACGAGGTTTCCACCGAAGCATCCGTGCTTTGATTGATATGCCCAGAAGATGATAAAGGAAAGATAGTTTTTCCTGCAATTTCTGATTTTAAACCAAGAGGCTTGTTTTTAAAGAGGGAGTAGAGAAGGAATGGAGAAGTTGGTGAATGATTTCTCATAGTCGCTTTCACGATAAAAGTGCCTAAAAAACAAAAACAAATACCAGGAATGAGCAGATTGAGGTCAAGAGTAAAACCATGAGTTTAAAATGAGAAGAAATGTGAAATATTGCAACACTACCAATCAAAACATATATTAAATTTAGTACAGGAGTTTAAGTGAGAGAAAGTATGACTAAGATTCAGCCAAACAAAAAAAACATTCAAAAAACGATGTCAAAATCATACCTTTTTTTTTACAAGAAACAATTTCGTTGATGTTTGAAATTTACAAAAGGGATGTGTTACGCATGATGTTTACCAAAACAAAAAAAAAAAAAAAGACTTCCCAATTTACAATGAGGGAGGTGTGACTACCGGAAGGTAAAAGTGCTAGGCAATTTACACCAAGATACAAAATGAAAAACAGCACTATCGAAGAGTTTTGTATAAGTTTGTGCCTTCTCTGTGAATACTCTTTAATTTCTTTCTTTCCGCAGAGTCCAAAGAAAGTCATAATGAGATTTTTCCATAGCAAGGCTTTTGCATTCTTGAAAAGATGGTAAGTTAATAAGGTTATATTCAATAAATCCTTATCTCCATATGAAAAGTGAGGTGTCATCCGAAAGTATTGAGAATCCTTTTCCAAAAATATTAAGAGTATGTGCATTGCATAAATAAGTGATTTTGTGATTCGTTTTTTTTTTTTTTTTTTTTCCCTTTTGCATAGGGGGGCACCAACTTAGAAATAGTCATCTAGGGCATTCTTTTTTGTAGATTCACTTGTGCTAATGGCTTTATGGCTATTTCCCAACCGAAGAACTTCACCAAAAACTACATAGACGTGCTCTTAACACAACCAACATTCTTTTTCAAACAATCTCAACTCTACAACATGCTTGTCTACTTAGGATCAAATCACAACATCTCAGCATGCTAAGCATAACTGAAGCACTACAAGCACCCCATCATGCTTAACATTACAAATTACAACTACATGCCCAACATATTCGGAACTCAACATATAGAAAAAGAGTTCAATAAAATATACTTAATAAAACAATTAAAGCCAAACAGCAATCAAACTCAATAGATAGGAACTGCTTACCTAAAGTGCTAGAGCATTTCCTAAATCAATCTGAAAATGTTCCTAAACAATAAAAACAACATCATAAGGTTAGACTTAATTTAAAAACCTTAGTTGAATCTAAGTGAGTGACCAAAAAGGAAAATCTTAACCACAAATCACCCTCAGACTTGATTTGACGGTCCAGAACTAATTTGAACCTAAAAAAGAGAGCTTTCGAAGTGTAAGAGACTAAGCTAAGGCACTTAAAAATGGCTCGAAAAGGTCTAGACTGAGTCTTACCACCAAAACTCAAAGGAACGAACTCAATTCCGTGCTGGAAAGTATTCAATTAAGCTCGAATTGGTTCAAAGCTGTAAGCAGAAAGATCTCAATGGTTAAAACCCGCATTAACATATTTCAAAAGGATTCGAAAGGGTTCAAAACGCCTCATACCTACTGAACCTTGCCAAAAAAGGGCTCAAATTTGCAATTCATTCGATTTCACAAATCTAAGCCTCACGGATCGTGGGTACTCTAATTGCGGCAGAACGTGGTGCGGGTAATTTAAAAAATGCTTGGGTGCCGCTTATGCAATCGAACTCGTGCCGCAGTGGAGAGTCCTCGCGCTGTCGATCAGATCTGTGGGCATTGAGGCCGTGCAAGAGCACACATTTTCGCTCACAGTTTAGAAATGCATCGTGGTACAGTAAGACGGAAAAATAGCCACCGCAGAAAGAATCGCGCCGGTCAGCATCGCGAATCGTCGAAGAGGAAACAACAGCACTGTTCGTGGGTCTTGCACCGTTGTGCGTCTTGGGTTCGTGGTTGCCGTGCACACCGTCGCAGAGAGTAGCCGGAGGAAATCGAATGGGATGCTGCTATGCGGCTGATGCTTCACGCGAGGGAGAAGGAGGGTTTATTCAAAGCCCTGATTCCACCCATTATGAAAAGTATAAGATTATATAAGTTTACATTTATCTTGGGACATCAACGTTGAGATGGCCGAGTTGGTCTAAGGCGCCAGATTAAGGTTCTGGTCCGAAAGGGCGTGGGTTCAAATCCCACTTTCAACAATTCATTTTAATGTTTTTTTTGTGATATCGAAGTTGGGTAGCATCTTTTTTAGACTGGCAGGGATCTACCCCATGCTTTCCATTGAGAGATAGGGAGTCGAGTTCACGAATGCCCCAATTGAAGGAAATTGCTTTCGAGTAAGTTTTAGGGTAAAACTCGAATCGAGACCTAGAACATGGGTCAAGATCTAAGTTCTGAAGATAAGACGTCGAACCTAAGGGCATAAGCTAAGTAATTGCAACAAGACCTAAACAAGTTAGGAAAGAGTGTGGTACCCTAGCATACCAAAGACATGATTAAGAGACTACAAGTAGATAAGGAGTTGGTGTTTGGACCAGAGCAAACTCTAGAGTAGGTGTCATAGACAAGCCTGAACCGTCGTTCTCAGCTTTTTTGTTTTAAAATATTTTGTGTCCTTCCTTATCCTTAAGTCGCGGGTCGTGACACTTGATCGTTGGCACCTCTAAAAACGAATTGAATCGAAAGAAATAGGAAGAAAAGAGGCAAAATCGAAAGGTGATTACAAAGAATCCATTGGAAGACCAATAATTACATAATGAAGAATTGAATAAATTAATTTGCAGCAATTGCAAAGCCGTTAAATTCTTACAAAAAAGATACTAAGCTCGGGCCCACTATTCTCCTCCGGGCTCAACATGTAAAAGGTTTCTGAATCCCTGGACCCGACCACACGTTCGAAGTGGGCCCTCATGTAAGCCTGCTCCCCATCAGGGCCGTCCACGTCAGAGTTTCCCGGCAAGACGCCGGCACCCATGGACACCGCCCGGAGAAGCTCCATAACTTTGAGATCATCATCGGAGGCTTCCCTTTTGACGCCATAACCATTTTTCTTGCCATTACAGAACATGGTCCATAATGGTTCTTCCATCAGCTTCGTCTTGTCGGCCTTGTCGGTTCTCTTCTCGCATTCGAGAGCGATTCTTACCATCCCGGAGCTCATTTCCTTTTGCAACACGTTGGTCTGCATGGCTAGCTCGATCACGATGCTAGGGAAACTTCGTGGGGTCTCTTGTATGGATAGGCTCACGCGCCCTTTTCGGTACCCGAACAGCGTCCCCGTCACCCGGTTCCCCGACTGCGTTAGCAGCGTTTCTGATATGCCCGACGGTAGCGATGGGATCTTGCATGCTGCTGGGGTTATGATGGGGAAGGATCGGAACACCGATCGGAATACTCGAAACACTTTGGTTTTGTTCTTCTTTCTCTTTGATGGGGGGACCAGGGAGGAGGATGAAGTCAAGGAGGGTTGTGGTGGCAGCGGCGGAGGCTGCGGTGGAGCTGAAGATTTTGGTGGAGATTGTAGCTCGGGGAGGGCGGCGGTGGATTTTGGGTCTCCCATCAACCGACGGTAATGAAGGAATAATGGAGGATTGAGGAGAGGGTGTGAGGGCGAGACAGGGTGGGAATGGCCGTTATAGTTAGTTATTTGCATGTGTTTGAGAACGGATCTAGGCTCCTTATTTTTTGGTCTATTTCTTTTTTCATATTTTTTTATTTTTTATTACTCATGGTTTCAGATGTTTTTTTTTTTTTTAGTTTATTAATAATTATATCAATTAAAACTTTATGCTTTATACAATAGCGAAAATATGATAAAATTTCGCATCAAAATCTAAAATTCAAAATGAAAACATTATAAAACAGGTGATGTTCAGGACGGGAGTGTGATACAAAATGAATACAAATGACAACCCACAAAATACAAATTTTAAACTGACACGCCAGGTGGTCACCCTTTGTGACAATGTAGCTTCCGAGCACTCTCCCACCTTGAATGGTGCCTACGATCACCTGCAAAAATCGAGGAGCAAAAAACAAGGAGAAAGGAGTGAGTATAAAATACTCAATAAGCAACATACGTGTAAGCTTCCATTGCATCCTTAACCTAGAAGGTATCCCCAGGCTTTACTCTTGGTTCTGAGAAGTTTGAGTCTATTCTCTATTGTTATCGGGGAATCTGGGAAGGACTTAGAGGTCCCTATGATACTTTAACTACTTACCGACCCACCCTGTGTTTGGATGTTGGTGGTTCACCATTTCTTGGTGTTAGCGAATCTATTGAGTGACAAGTTCCATCTTTGGGGTGAACTGCATGCGAACATTTTTTACATTAGGTGGTTAGATTATGCAGGATTAGGACTCTAGAAGGGCAATTTGGATGAGAATGCTATGTATGTTACAGAAAATTATGAAAATACACCTAAGATTTGAATTGAAGTTTCATGCATATTTTAATGTTTTCTGCTATATTTGAAAGGTGGATGAGATGTTGTGATCTATCCTTTAGGTGATTGATGGATGTTGTCTCCCCGTTGAGTATGCATAAATGTTTAGATTATGTTTTCGATGCTTTAGGTGATTGATAGGAATGTCTCTCTAACAAAACATGCATGAATGAACTAAGCTAAGATTAAGGCGCTGAAGTTAGAGTGGTTTACACATTGACCTAGGTCAGTATATTTCTAGTAACTTAGTTTCACAATCAGTGGGGCAAATGCGCCTCGAGAAAGTTATCGAAGATGATGACTAAATTAAGTGGAGGAGAATATCACAATCTGCAATATGATTGTGCCCCGAGTAAGTCATCGAGGACGATGACTAAGTTAAGTAAGGGAAAATGTCACAACCATATTATGAAGAGAGTAGGTTGTGACCCTTACGCCATGATAAGCAAAGCGGCGTCCCTCAAGAAACGCCCATCCGGCCACATGCGGCCTAACATAGAAGAATGTCATGATGCGATCGAAGAGGACGATGCATCATGGCACTTCTTCTATATTGGCTCGCATGTGGATCAAATTCAGTGAATAGGTTAGGGGCGTTTTTCAGCATTCGATTCATTCACTAAATTTGATACGTTTGGAAGGAAATGGTAGACTATAACAAACCTAAAAACTAAAAGCCTATAACTTGAATTTAAGAGAGGTCGTTGCTTGGTTAAATTCCAAAGGAAAGCTCCTACTTCATACTTTATAGAGGAAGCTCGACACTGAAATCTTGTGCATCTTCATGAACTTGAGGTTGAATTTTTTAATTTTTCTACTAAAAATATCTTATTGGATCAAAGGTTCGCCAACCTTCAGTTTAAATTTCAACCGTTAAATTTGATGAGCTCTGCGTCCTCTAAAACATATCAAAACATGGTGAAGATCCAATGGTTGGATGGAAAGATCTCATTAATTTTGTACAAGTGGCCACGGGCAGCGTATTTAATTATTTTAATATTATTTTTTTAGAAAATTTAAAATTTTTAAAACTTATTTTATTTGCTTGTCTTTGTCTTTTTCATCAGAGTCTAAGGCTCGTAGTCTAAAAAATCGGGTCGTAACAAATGTTAGAATATCATCACTAACCCAATAATTATTTGAACCCATTATCTATATATTTTAGAAAAATGATTTATGTAATATTAGAAATAAATGATGGTATATTTTAGGAATAATTTTCTAGTCTCTCTTATAAATACTACTCTATCATACCAAGATTTTCATCACAATAAATCAAAAAAATCCAAAGTAACTCCAAGCAGAGTAGAGTTTTGTAATCTCTTCTCGATTGGTTTTTATAAAGAGTTTAAGTGTTTCTCACAAACAGTTGTGTTCAACAAATTGGTATCAAAGTAGTCGGGTTTTAGGTCTTGTAGAATAATTGCTTAGATCGAGAGTTTGATTTTAACAACAATAGCCATTATAGCTTAGTGGTAGAGTGTCAGGTCTATAGTTCAATCTTGCATGAGGGCATACACACACATGTTTTAGAGTTTTTGAGTTTTTGTAGAATTGTCAAGTCGAACACATTTTATACATTTCTGAGAGTTTTTATAGAATTGTCAAGGTCGAGAGTTGAGTTTTAATATTAATAGCCCTTATAGCTCAGTGGTAGAGTGTCAGTCTTGTAAACTTAAGGTCTGTATGAGGGCATTGTTGGCACTCGTTTCACTCTTCAATCGATGTGCAGAATACGATATACATGATTTCTATAACATTACAAATGAATTTGAGTTTGGGCGAGTGACCCCATGTGCTTCCCACGATTAAAATGTTATGTAACAATGTTACGTAACAGCCCTAACCCTCTGCTAGTGTCTTCTACTTTTTCTTTCGGGTTTTCCCTCAAAGTTTTAAAACGTGTCTACTATAAAGAGGGTTTAGCCCTACTCTAACCTACTTTTTCTTTCGGGTTTTAAAACGTGTCTACTATGGAGAGGGTCTAGCCCTACTCCGACCAGTGCCTCACATCTTCCGGTAACCCGTGTCTGCTAAGGAGAGGTTTCCATGCCCTTATATGATCCCCTTGAGGGCTCAACATCATTGATGATACATACCTAATATCTGAACTGGTTGTTACATATTAGCTTGTAAAACATTTATTTATTTATTTCGTAACATGTAGTTAAGATTAAACAACACAAGTGAATATGTATTTTTAAAAATTACCTTACAAATATCTAGGCATTTTCAAGCTTCAAATCTGCTCATTCATTCATGTCCATAGAAAGGGAATTTTATAGCAAATATAGCGAAAAAGTGGGTTTCCATAGATGGGACTCTTTGTTCTTTCTTTCTTTCATTTTCATTTATTTCTCCTTGACTGATTGATTTATTAGTTTTTGGCTCTCAATAATCCTTTTGTTGCAAGCTACAATCGTCCAGAATAATTATGTGTATGTGTGTATAATTTGACGGGTGGGGTCGAGAACGAGACTAACGAAAAACGAGCGAACCCGTAAATCAGTCTTGGAAGAGACTTGAGATTATACAGGTAGGTGTCGAGATGAGAACTTCTTTTGAATGTAAAAAGGAGTCAAGGTTGACACTGCGACTGAGTAAGTCAGATGGTTCACGGAGAGTACCTGTGTTGGGATTTATGGAGCTTAATTATTAGATAAAATTCATCACCAAATGAAAGCGAAAAAATGAGAAATTCTTTGTGAGACTCGAATCTTTAACTCCTTCGTATTTATTTTACTTAAATTGGAAAGAAGAAAAATAGGAAGAATCACTTTTTTGCTACATTTATTTGGGTATAAAAGGCTCCTACTTTGGACATGGATGAACATATCTTGAGGTACTTTGAAAATGGCTCAGATTTCTAACATCTCAAAACAGCTGCAGCTGAAGTGTTCGGGTGAAAGGTTCTATGAGCTCTTTAAGAACAAAATGGACTCTATTACTCAAATGTTTCCAAAAAAACTTTTGAGCTACAAAATTGTGGAAGGTAATGGTTTCGCTCATGGCAGCGTCGTCCACTGGAAATACGACTTCGGTTAGATTCTAAACCCTAAATTCTAAACTCTAATTAATTTCATATCTCTAAGTCCACTACTACCAGATATTGTTCTTTTCCCTCTCGGGATTCTCCTCAAGATTTTTAAAATGCGTTTGCTAGAGAGAGGTTTCCACATCCATACAAAGAATGTTTCGTTCTCCTCTTCAACCGATGCGAGATCTCACAATCCACCCCCCTTTGGGGCCAGCGTCCTTGCTTGCACACCGCCTCGTATCTACCCTAGAGAGGTTTCCACGTCCCTATAAAAAAATGTTTTGTTCTCCTCCTCAACCGATGTGGGATCTCACAATCTACCCCCCTTTGGGGGCCTAGCGTCCTTGTGCACACCGCCTCGTGTCTACCCTAGAGAGGTTCCACATCCCTATAAAAAATGTTTTGTTCTCTTCCCCAACCGATGTGGGATCTCACAATCCACCCCCTTTGGGGCTCAGCGTCCTTGCTTGCACACCGCCTCGTGTCTACCCTAGAGAGGTTCCACATCCCTATAAAAAATGTTTTGTTCTCCTCCCCAACCGATGTGGGATCTCACAATCCACCCCCTTTGGGGCTCAGCGTCTTTGCTTGCACACCGCCTCGTGTCTACCCTAGAGAGATTTCCACATCCCTATAATAAATGTTTTGTTCTTCTCCTCAACTGACGTGGGATCTCACAATCCACCTCTTTTGAAGCCAGCGTCCTTACTTGCACACCGCCTCTTGTCTACCCCGCTTCGGGGCAAAGCTTTATCGCTGACACATCGCCCAATGTCTGGCTCTGATACCATTTGTAACGGTCCAAGTCCACCGCTAGCCGATATTGTCCTTTTTGGACTTTTCCTTTCGCATTTCCTCTCAAGATTTTTAAAACACGTCTACCCGGGAAAAAGTTTCCACGCTCTTACAAAGAATGCTTCGTTCTCCTCCTAACCGACATAAGATCTCACAATAAACTTAACAATATTACCTAATTATTATTCGGTATTTCGCTTACGTCCTATAACTTATTATCAATTGAAGTTTTTAGATTTTTTGGAACACGGGGTGTCCACTAGAGGCAAAGCAAAAGCTACATATGGATGACACAAACAAAGCAATAACTCTTGAATTTATTGAAGGAGATTTGTTTAAAGACTTCGAGATGGTAGCCGTGAAGGGTGAAGTTAGTGATGGTGGGAGCAATGGCATCAGCTCAGTTAAATGGTCAGTGGAATTTGTGAAGGCAAATGAAGGTGTTGCTCCACCACATAACTATCTCCAATTTGCACTTGAATCCACCAAAGGAATTGAAGCTTACCTTTGCAATAATAATTGATAATGAACATCAACTATGGTTTGGTGTAATTGATATATATCTAAATAAAACGTATGGATCTTCCTTCTTTTTGCCCTATTATTAAAACGATCCATCAAAATAATGTAACATAATATTATTAATAGTCGTGGTGGTTTATTCGGTCTCTAGGGTAGTTTTGCAGTCTTGACATGGTTTCATGTCTCTAGATTTCTCAGCACCGACTCTTTGGATCTAGATCGGTTAGGGGCACTAGGGGTCTCACCCTATGATCTTCTTTCGTGGTTTTTTTTGTGCTCGAACTACTTGAGGCGTTCTAACTCAGGTCATAGTCCAACAAAACTGATGCTCTCACCCTAGCCTTAAATTGGTTCTACTATGGAAATAGTCTTTACTTTTAGATATAGTAAAAGTAATCCAAACTATTCAAATAGGTTTAAACTACGATGATATGATACATTTCTCAAATAGGTAATATAAGATACATGTATTATAAATATTTATTTTGAATAAAGTTCATCTCAACTAGTAAAAGGAAGGAAGAAAATAAAAATCGATATTACAATGAGTTTGAGTTTGAGCGAGCGACCTTGTGTGCTTCCCAGTTACTTAATTATATGTGCGGTCTCACGCCTGCCTCCTCTCATAACTTGAGAATAAATTATCGACTTCACAGAAATTCAAAGTAGACTCCCAAGAATTCCAAGAAATCTAGAGTAATTCCAAGCAAAGTAGAGTGTAGTAGTTTCTATAAAATGTCTTGTAATCTATTGTCGATTGGTCTTGATTTGTGGTCGATAGAGCAGTTGGACTTTAGGTCCTGTAGAATAGTTTTGGTGAAAGTCGAATTCCAACAATAGTAGCCCTTATAGCTCAGTGGTAGAGTGTTAGTCTTGTAAACTGAAGGTCTGTAGTTCAATCTTGCATGAGGGCATTGCAAATTTCACGTGTTCGTTGATTATCCTTTATTATTTTTAAGGTGGGGTCGGATTAACCTTTATAGCTTAGTAGTAGAGCGTTAGTCACTTAAATTTAAGTTTTGTAGTTCAATTCTCACTACATTTCTTTTTCAGTGGTCAATGAAGATCTTCACGAAGTAGTCAGGTTTTAGGTCCTGTAGAATTGTTTATGTTGTGAGTCAAATTTTAAGAACAATAGCCCTTATAGCTCAATGGTAGAGCATTAGTCTTGTAAACTAAAGATTTGAAGTTCAATCCTGCATGAGGGCATTATGCATTTTTATTGTCGGTCGAGATGGGAGAGTATTTTTTAGGTCCTGGAGATTGTCTAGGCCGTAAGTCGAGTTTTAACAATGATAATCTTTATAGCTCAGTGGTGGAGCGCCAGTCTTGTAATCTAAAGGTTTAGGGTCATGCTTTTACCTTTCTTTTTCATGTATTTGTTGTAGCTCAGTGGTGGAGCGTCAGTCTTGTAATCTAAAGGTTTAGGGTCATACTTTTACCTTTCTTTTTCATGTATTTGTTGATTGTCGATGGAGGTGGGGGAATGCTTGAAAGTTGTATAGTCTTGGACATCATCCATCTATGTATTTTAGGTTGAGAGTCAAATTTAATCATAATAGCCCTTATAGTTCGGTAGTAGAGCATCCTTCTTGTAAATGGGAAGGTTTGTAGTTCAATCTTACGTGAGGGCATACACTTCTAACTCATTACAGTCTACATTTCTTTTTCACGTGACGGGAGAGTGCTCAAAAGTATTTTAGGTAACTTAATTATATGTGCCCTTAAACCTTTCTTTAAGATTTAATTAGATCCATAGAGATCCCTTACCCCAACAACTTGTGGCCTACGAAAGTCCATTCTTCTTTGGTGAAACTTGTACTCTTCATTGTGGCCTAAGAAAGTCAATTCTTTCGACCCCGCTTTGGTGAAACTTGTACTCTTCATTGATTTTAGAGTACACAAGAATGTCATCGATAAAAACTATCATGAATGTATCAAGAAAATCTTTGAACACTTTGTTCATCAATTCCATAAACGTAATAGAGGCGTTAATCAATCCAAAAGACATGACCATAAATTCATAGTGGCTACATATGCTCACGAATGTCATCGAGTCTTTGTTGTCGATGACCACTCTTTCCAACTCTCGTGATCAATATACAACCATAGAGATCCATCCTTCTTAACAAATAACAGTAGGGCTTCTTATGACAATACATTTAGTCTTATCAAACTACGATCTAGCAACCCTTGTAATACGCCTTGAGCTCTTTTATTTTGATAGGATTCATCCTGTACAGTGCTTTTGGAATTGGGGAAGTCTCCAAATCGTGATAAATTTTAAAATTGGGATCTCTAACTAACGACAGATAACTCATCAAAAAACACATTTGAATTCTTGCGTTATCTGTATTTAAGCTACACTGCCTCTAAGATCTCATACGTTGGACACACTAGTCAACAAGGCTCAAGCCCTATGACTAAACAGCTTCAAGTTGGGGATCACCTCGAGTGTGCCTCAAAGTTCACTTTCTGGGCATGATTCTCAGACAACGAGTCTATGCCAAAAATCACGATGATGTCACTCATATATAGTACAATCAACAACACATCTAAAGACTTACAGACACAAGTATTTTACAGGCTTGAACTCATCCATATGTTACTTATCAAATTGAGTTTGTCTATCTTTCTGTCCCTAATCATGGGCAATAAGGATCTTCACGAAGGCTTCTTACCATATTTTTTTACTCTATTAAGGAAAGACTTACCTTCGACAAACCTAGTAGAAGATCGAAAGTCACCTCATCAAAATAAAAATAAAAATAGAAACAAACAAAAACTTTTAATTATGAAAAATCTAAATTATTTAGTTTGAAAAAGAAATATATACTTTTTATTTTTTTTTATTCAGCAAAGCAGTAGACTAAGCGGGGGCAGCAAGAGTGAAGAGGATAAGGTAATTTTTGTGAACTTTTCTTAGACCTTCCCCTGTTTAGGTATTGAAATCGGAAGCTGAATCCAAATCATTCTCTCTATGAAATTCTCGTTTGCCCTAATATGTTCAATTTTGAAGATGAGCTCATACTTCAACCCCGAGTTTCGTGGTTAATCTGGATTCAGCTTCTTCTTCTTATCCTCCTCTTCGCGCTTTATTGTCTCACCATCTTCGCCATTGATTTCTCCAAAATCGATACCGTCGGCAACTCCACTGCCGCCATTGCTTCTTCTTCTTCTACTTCTAATAGTCGCTTCGTTTCTGAAATTGCTCACAACCACAAGAATGTTTCTATGCACAATATCAGGATTGATTCTGATCCATCGCGGAATGCGCAGGTATGGCGTCTCTCGGCTTCATTTTTAAACCACTTGTGTACGAATGTTTGTTTGTGTTCCTGGTTATTCTGTGAACATTGACATGTTTTACAGCAATTCTTGGCTTGATTTCTATCCTTCTTGATGATTTTTGCGGACAAATGAGTGTGAATATAGGGTTTACAGAATTGTGTGGGTCTCTGTAGTCTGTATGACTTCAATATCTCGTTTAGACTATTTAGGAAAATTGGCGTTGATAGTATCAAGACAAAGGGATTCCTGTGATACTTCAAAATCAGGAGGGTTTCTCCCATTCATAAATGGTTAGTGATTTATTTAGGAGAATGGTTAATAGTTTTAACCGGAGGAAAATAGTTAAGATGCAACAACAAAGACAATTGAAAAGCATAATACTTGGGGTTCTTTTGTTCCAAGAAACTCTCCTCAAGTTGCTCTTTCTGCTTCATTTTATTTGTTTTGGTATATTTCGATCGTTAGCCATATCCAACATTTGGTATCAAACCTAGGATGTCGAAACAAATGTCTTCACCATACAAAGCCGTCGGAGGAGATGTGTCAACGATTAGGGGCGGAAGGGGGGAGTGTAACTCTCTAGTACCTGTTACTCATGAAGAAAAACTACGCAGCATGGTCGATAAAGATGTGTGTTAACTTACACACACAAAGCGTGTGGGACGTCGTCGAGCATGGTGACGACATTGAGGAGCGTAAGGATAGGATTATTCTTGCTGCCATCTACCAAGCAGTCCCATAAGACGTCCTTCTCATGTTGGCAGAAAAGTACTCGACAAAGGTAATGTGGGAGACACGGCAAATAATGCATGTGGGTGTGGAACGTGTAAAGGAAACAAAGGTGCAGACCTTGAAGAGTGAGTTCAAGGCTATCCGTATGAAGGACAGTGAATTGATAGACAATTTTTCCATGAAGTTGATGATGATCGTCAAGGGCAAGGTGGAGGAGATCTCCGTCATTAAGAAGTTTCTTCAAACTATTCTCCCGAGATTCATGCAGATTGTTACCTCCATTGAGCAGTTCGGCGATCTCAAGAACATGTCGGTTGAGGAGGTTGTTGGTCGTCTTAAGGTCCATGAGGAGAGATTTTGTGGCTATGAAGACAAAGAAAAATGAGAAACACCTTTTACTCACACTTGAGGAGTGACTTGCATAGATGAAAAAGAAAGATGCGGCTAACTCTTCATTTTCAGGTATGAGGGGACTTGACAGCCATAACATGGAAAATAGAGGTCGTGGACGTGGTCACGAACATGGCTGCAGACGTGGTTTCAGAGGAGGTCGTGGCAATACCTCACAAATCCATAACAATGTCAACCCTTAGAAGGACAATAGTATGATTAAGTGTTACTCTCGTGGAAAATACGGCATTACGCTACAAGTGCCGCAATAAGGAGCGCGATGAGGAGGCAAACCTCACATTCACGAATGATGAAGAGCCTGCGTTGATGTTGGCCGAGAAAATGCCCAACTTGTTGATGGGCAATGAAGGGAGAAGGTTATGACAAGCCTCATTGCACATGGAGAAGACCAAATGAAGACTAACATGTGGTATCTAGAAAACGGAGTGAGCAATCACATAACCGAAGATCGAGCAAAGTTCAAGGAGCTTGATGAGAAATTCAGTGGAAACGTAAAGCTTTGCGACGGATCAATTGTACCAATCCAAGGCAAAAGATCCATCTTGCTCTAGTGTAAGAACGACGATCAACATCTATTGACCAAGGTATATTACATCCCGAGTTTGAAAAGCAATATTATTAGTTTTGGTCAAATGACGGAAGAAGGTAGCAGAGTGGAGTTAGTCGGCTCGTTCCTCAAGATATTCGACAGAAACGGAGCCCTATTGATGAAGGTAAAATGATCGTAGAACTGCCTATGTAAGATACTATTGAAATACCATCAACATCTTCCAAAAGTATCCATTGACATGACAGCAAGAAGTGAAGAAGAAACCAGTGGGTCAAGAGAAAAAAGGAACCGAAAAACATGGCCAAGAAAAAACTAGAGGCTACTACAATCAGCGAAGAGCAACCTACGGTGTGTTTTATCAAATTTGTCGTCTCAACCACGGAAGCCTAGAGGAAGGCCACCAGAGCGTAATAAATATGGGACATCAACTTGTCATCTCAACCAAGAAGCCAAAATGCATGCCTAAAAGGAGTATGTTACAAGAAGTTTCTACGGTAAGCTTGATGTTGAATTTTCTGCACAAAAGAGAGGAGTGGAAGAAAATGCATGTTGCAGATTTAAAATTTCTTTAGAAGAAGATAGAGTTGACCAGGAACCAAACAACATTGACACTAGAAAGCAACGTGCAGACATTCTCATCAAGACCCTTACAAGGGTTAAGTTTGCAGAGATGTAGAAGTTGCTCAAAGTGAAAATTTTCAAGCAAAAGTCAAGCTTACCGGGAGAATGTGAGTCAATAAGTTTGACTTAATAAAAATAATTATTAATTTGAGTAAGTTTAGGAAAAGGGTTAAGTGATTTATTTAGAAGAATTGTTACTGGTTTTAACTTGAGGAGAATGTTTAGAAAATTTTAGTGTTTTCTCTCCTATAAATACTCATCAAATGTATGTTTTTTTCACAACAACAAAGAGAATTGAGAAGTATAATGCTTAAGGTTATTTGTTCCAAGAAACTCTCCCCTCAAGATGCTTAAGGTTATTTGTTCCAAGAAACTCTCCCCTCAAGATGCTTAAGGTTATTTGTTCCAAGAAACTCTCCCCTCAAGTTGTTTTTTTTTTCTTCATTTATTTGTTTCGGTATATTTCGATTGTGAGCTATATCCAAGATTTACTGTCGAAAGGTGTAATTGATGCAATTACCCTCTCCAACTCGAGGACCAAATTTTGAGGTAGTGGCTAACAGAAAACGAACGCCCTGCCATAAGGCCTTGCAATGCGAAACTAGGATATATGCACAATTTGATGGATGGAGACATGCACAATTTGACTGTTCTCAATGGAAACAAAGTGTGCATATATCCTAAGAGGCCTTGTGTATATATCCTAGTTTTTTTTTTCCCCTTCTAAAAACGGCCTTGTGTTAATGATATCCTTCCAAGGACCTCTTAGGCCTTTCCTTTTATGTCAGTTGGGGATCCACATGCTTTGAGATTTACCATATTTGCTTCTGAAGATGTGTTTCCATTAAGAACAGTCGTCCACCAATGTGTCTCCAGAGCCATATGGTTAGAAAAGCCTTTTTTTGCTCCTTCCGAGAAGTCATCCACTCCTAGGTCTGGCAAAGATTCTTGGGCTGTTACCTCTGATCATCTCACAAGGTGCCTCCGGTGTCTTCATTAACTCCTTCCCACAGGAATTGTCATAGTCAAACTTAAAATTGCAAAACTCTCATTAGAAGACTAAAAGTTTCGGGAACTATTGCTTGTGCTATCTTATGTGTCTTAACCAAGGGCTGTTAACTTTATTGGATGGCCCACGATCGAAATATGTCGAAACAAATAAAAGAAGCACAAGGAACAACGTAAAGGAGAAATTTTTTGAAACAAAGAAACCTTAAACACTTAGCTTTTCAATTCTCTTGGTTGTTGTGAAAAGAGCATACATTTCATGAGTATTTATTTATAGGGGAGAAATCACAACTAATTTTCTAAACTCTTCCAAGTTAAAACCCCTAATAATCTCCCTAATAAATCACTGACTATTTCAACTTATTCAAATTAATAACTATTTTTGCCAAGTCATGCTTAATGACTCATATTCTCTTCGGTAAGTTCGACTTTGACTTTGCTTGAGATCTTGACTTTGAACAACTCTGGCATGTTTGCAAAGCATAACCCTTGTTAGGGTCTTGGTGAGAATATTTGTATGTTGCTTTGTAGTATCAACGTTGCTTGGTCCTTGATCAACTCCGTATTCTTCATAAGAAATTTCAATTCCAAAACATGCAATTTCTTCTCCTTTTCTCTTCTGTGCAAGGACTTCTTCATCTTGTAGGTACTCCTTTGTCTTTCAACCTTCTTTTTTATACATGCCTCTAGCCTTCTTTGGTTAAGAGGATAAGTTTGATGCCCATTTTTCTTACGCCCTGGTGGCCTTCCTCTAGGCCTACGTGGTTGAGATGACTAGTTTGATGAAACACGCCATCTTATAGGTTGCTCTTCACTGATTGTAGTAGCCTCTGGTTTCTTCTTGACTATTTTCTTCGGTTTCCTTTTTTCCTGACCCATTGGTTTCTTCCTCACTTTCTTGCTGTCAATGCCAATGGATACTTTGTGAATATGTTGATGGTCTTTTAATAGTATCTTATACATGCGATCTTGCGACTATTTTACCTTCATCAATAGAGCTCTGTTTTTGTCCTATATCTTGAGGAATGAGCTGACTATCTCCACTTTGCTACTTTCTTCTGTCATTTGACCAAGGCTAATAATATTACTCTTCAAACTCGAGATGTAATACACCTTGATCAATAGACATTGATCGCCGTTCTTACACTAGAACAAGATAGATCTTTTGCCTTGGATCGGTACAATTGATCTGTCGCAAAACTTCACGTTTCCAGTGAACTTCTCATCAAGCTCCTTAAACTTTGCTCGATCTCCGGTCGTGTGGTTGCTCGCTCTGTTGTCTAGGTATCACATACTAGTCTCCACTTGGTCTTCTCCATCTATGAAGGGGTTCGCCATAACCTTCTCTTCATTGAGCATCAACAGGTTGGGCATTTTCTCGGGCACATCAATGTGGACTCTTCATCATCTGTGAACATGAGGTTTGCCTCCTCATCGCACTCCTTGTTGCAGCACTCTATCACATAATGCCCATAAGAGTAACACTTGATCATGTCCTTCTAGGGGTTGACATTGTCATGAATTTGTAAGGTATTGTCATGACCTTCTTTGCCACCATGTCTGCAACCACATCCACGATCTCCATTTTCCTTGTTAGGACTCTCACGTCCCCTCGTACTTGAAAAAGAAGAGTCATCTGCATCTTTCTTTCTCGTTCGTGTGAGTCACTCTTCATGTGTGAGTAAGAGGTATTTCTCCTCCTCTTTGTCTTTGTAACCACGAAATCCTTCTTCATGGATCTTAAGACGACCGACGACTTCCTCAACTGACATATTCTTGAGGTCGCTGAACTGCTCGATGGAGGTAACAATCTGCATGAATCTTGGGGGAATTGCTTGAAGGAACTTCTTGACGATGGAGATCTCCTCCACGTTGCCCGTCGTCAACTTCATGGCAAAGTCGTCTATTGACTCATTGTCCTTCATGCGAATAACCTTGAATTGCAAGGTCTGTGCCTTTGCTTCCTTGACACATTTCAGACCCACATGCATTGTTTACAGCGTCTCCCACACTGCCTTTGCCGAGTCATTCTCTGCCAACATGAGAAGGACGTCTTTCGGGACTGCTTGGTAGATGGCGGCAAGAGTAATCCTGTCCTTACGCTCCTCAATGTCACCATGCTCGGTGACATCTCACACTTCTTGTACCTGTAAGTTAACACACATCTTTATCAACCATGCTGCATAGTTACTCTTCACGAGTAACGGGTATTGGAGCGTTGCACTCCCCTCCCTTCCACTCTTTATCGTTGTCACATCTCCTCCGATGACTTTGTATGTTGACGACATTTGTTTGGACATCTTAGCTCTAGTACCAAATGTTGGATATGGCCCCACGATCGAAATATGTCGAGGAACAACTTGAGAGGAGAAATCTTTTGAAACAAATAAACCTTGAGCACTTACTTTTCAATTCTCTTTGTTGTTAAAAGAGCATACATCTCATGAGTGATTAGCTAGTTTCCTAGACTTTCTCTCCAAGTTAAAACCTCCGACAATTCTTCTAAATAAATCACTAACTATTTCTTAAATGTATTCAAATTAATAACTATTTTTACCAACCTTAATTCCTCACAAACTTTGCTTCATTCTAAACCAAATGCTCCATGGATCTCTCCAACTCAAGGACTCTCACTCCTCGTTTACATCACCCATCCCTTTCTCGAGTGTGCCAATCCTTACGGATCAACCCCTCATATATTCCTATCCCCAATTCGTAATTTGCCTCATGCGTGCTGTTATATCATGTTTCTGTTTTCCCTTTCTTTTATTCTCGTGAGATTCCTTGTTTTACGTCAAGTAAATGTTAGAAGTTTTTCCTTTTATTCATCGATTGATGGAAACTATATAGGTGTCTTTATTGACAATGAAGTCAATTTTCGTATCTAAAATTGGTTTTCTCATCTACATGTAACAATATTTACTATCTAGATAATCCAAATAAGTATTGATCCATAATTTTTTAGGATCGTACAACACTACACACACTCGATTTAGATGAACAAAAAGAACAAAAGAGAATGTAAGGAGGAATATTGACTTTATAGTAATGACTTTAGGTATTTACGGTAGTAAGAACACAAAGAATAAAGAAAATGGATATATATATATATATATATATATATATATATATATATATATATATATATATATATATATATATATATGGCTCAGTCTACTATACATAGCTTTACACACAATATAAATATGTGCAGGGTTGGATATTCTTTGCTGTTAATAGTTGGTCAAATTGATTCACATTTGCACCTACTTCCACTCGAAACAAGTTTTATATACATCTTAGGCCTATGGATAAGAAAGAAGTTGAAGTTTGTAGGATATAATATCATCTATTCTATATCACTTGAAGTTTGATCGAATGAGTTCATGCATGTTGTATGTGTTAGCGTATAGTCCTTGGATTCAGGAACTTACCATCAGAGTGCATTGAATTGGTACATTCATAATAATGTCTGAAATTGTAACAAAACAATATGCACGAATATGGCAGGCCAATATAGAGCAAAGCACGCGGGGGGAGATAGTGTGGAGTACGAGTAGGAGAATCACGCAAACGGGAGAAGGCAGTGTGGTAGGAGGGGAAGGCTGTGAAGAAACCAAGTTAGAACTTCACCCTTGCAGTTATTTCAGGCTTGCTAAATCAGCTTTCCTTAGGTGTCTGGGGTTGGACTCTTCAACTGAGAACTCGGTCCCGGAGGAAAGACAGAGACCGGAGTCGACAAAGTCGAAACGAAGTTGATGTATGTGTCCCTTTCCCTATGAAATGAACTCATATCCATTTTTTGTTTTAACGTTTCTGTTTTAGATTAATCAAATGTAGTTTTGTAGCTTTTGGAAGCCTAATTTTGCTAATATTGGTTGAAATATCATTCATAATAGTGCTGCAAAGTGCAAATAAAATAATGCAACAATTTTGATCACTAATTGAGCAACTAAAGAAGAAACCATTTTGAAATGGTAAAATCATTTTTATCACGTTACCGAAGAAGAAACCATTTTGTCAATGTTGTTCGACACTTATTCTAATTTGGTGAACAAGTCAGTTATGTGAAAATTAAACTTTGCAAACAATTTTAATGAAAGATCGAGTCTCAAGTCATATTTGAGAGAAAATGTTTTATAAAACGTTAACGAGGAAAATGCGCTGAAAACAATTTGAAAGAAAGTAACGTTATAAGGTAAAAGGAAATAAGTAACCAACATAATTTTGATAGCTTATAATCTGGGTAAAAAACATTGATAGCTAATTACATTCTCCTCCCGGACATTTTGGTGCATTTCAGTTGTGAGGGGTGTAATATGATTTGGGTGAATGATCATAAACCCCTATACTCACATGAAAAAAAAAACAGTAAAGATTTAACTACACATGAAAGCGAGAAAAAGGAGTTTGGAAGGGGTATGCGACCATGAACAATATGCCCTAGAAAAGCATGACCAAGACATCCGGCACGCGGCCACATGAAACATACCTTGGACAAACATAACTGTGACATTCTCCTCCACTCAATTGACTGATGTCTCTGTTATCTCACTCTTCAGAACTTAGTGATGTAAGATGCGGCTAACTTTAGGCCTCTTGACGTGCTTCCAACTGATTGCATTGAGGAGTTTTTTCAAATCTATAAGGAACTACTGAAATTCACTTCTTGATTTGTCAACTCTTCAAAGTCTCTTCTACTTCCTTTACTATTAAATTCTTCTTCGTGGCAGGAGGTCGTGCTGCCTCCTTGCACCTGGTGTCTTCATAATCGGGATACTAACGTTTCAAGTTACTCACATAGACAACATTGCTAGGTACACCCAAGGGAGAAATTGGATCCCATATGATGCCTTCTTGGCCCTCTGAATAACTTCGACTAGTCTATAGTATTTTTGTACCAATCATTGGTTATTGTGTTTTTGCAATAGAAGTTGATCAGACTTCAGCTTAATCAAAACTTTTTCTTCACTTCGAAACTGTCGTGCACTATGTTTTGATTGGCCCTTCTCTTCGTCTCTCTAGATGTTCTTTTCGAGTAACCACGAATTACTTTGGAGGTTTATTTCTCCCATTTATTGAAGGTGTTGGCTTGGAGTCTCTCTCCAGCATTTGGGTTATCACTGGCATGAGTTCCTATGGGTCTAATAAATACATAAATTTCTTTGTTTATAAACTTTAAGGAGGCTCAATAGACATGATAAGGTTATGTATGAAATTTGGTGACCATTAGATTACGATAAAGGGGCTAAACCAAGGGTAGGTGTAAAATGACCAAAATGCCCCTATAATTATGTACCACTAACCTATGACCAAGGTGACATCTAAATGGCATGAAATTTCATGAGGAGTCTTATGTCATGGTTCAAAGAGATTATACAAAGTTACGAGTCTATTGGAATATGTTGAAGATTTAAACCGAGAATTGGGGTGGTAAATGACCAACATACTCCAGTAATAATTCTAAAATGTTTTCAAGATTCTAAAGGACACTAAACGTTGAAGAAACTTGGACTCATGTATGACCCTAAGGGTAAGTATGCGAGATTTCACGAGGGAATTCGAACATGTTTGAGGTATGAACTCTAAAGAAAAGGACGAAACTACCCCTAAATATCCTTTATAAGAAATCAAGGTTTATTATGAGTACTAATTGACATGAAGTGTATAAAAAACTGATTTGTAAGTATCTTGAGTTTTACTACATACAATAATATCTATTATACTTATGCAATATAAGTCTTAGAGGAGAGATTTGTTACATCCCTCCTTGATGTTACAAAAAAAATTGGAGGAAATAATCATGAAAATATTCAGAGGAAGCTTTAAGGTTGTATAGACAAAAGTGATGAATTGTCATATACTTTAGCAAGGTTTGGAGTCTGTGACTTGAAGGATAACGTAATACATAAAGACTAATCAAGTCATGATTTAGTTAAAGGAAGAAAACAAGTCACCTTGGAGAGAAAAAAAAAAAAAGACTTCGAACCTTGAATTTGTTTGCAATTCCTAAGAGTATGGATAAGACAATTTAGCAAAGTTGAGTTAGATCGACCCAGACACATGAACTACTAAGCCAGGACTTCAAAATCCTTAGCATTTGTTCAGAGAGCGTAGTAGCTCTGGTCACTAAGAGGAAATAATTAGCCCACGCGACGATATATTGAACATTAAGAGCTTTTAGAAGTTAAGGAAATTTCTAGCGGCTGGCCTTAGCCATAATATAAAGATGTGTTGGATGATATATGATTGTTAGTAAAGTAAGCATCCTACCTCATATTTATGAAAGAAACATGAGATTGTTCTTTTTCACCCTTAATTTGGATGTCTTGACTCACGTCATAGATTACGAGTCTTTACAGGTAGACAATGACCCAAGTTAAGAGAAAAGACCTTCTATACCAGGAAAATGATCCTTATAAAACCATCAAGGGGAAGAAATTATGTTAAAAAAAAAAAAAAAAAAGACGAGATGAGGGAGAATTCTCCATTGATTCGACTTGGGTTTGATACGCTTGGACCTTTTTCTCCTAATTTTAATTCTTCGGAAGTGTAGAGGATTAGTACAACTACCTTTCGGCTAATTAAGTTTTTTGGAATCAGAGTTTAAATTATTTATGCATAATTAGACTTAGTTAGTTTAAATTATTAATTAGGTTTACGGTAGGCCATTTTACATGGATTCTAATTCTCTTTTAAAGTAACAAAATCAGAGATAAAATCAAAGGAAAGATTTAACTAACATTGTGACAAATTATTCTGACATCTTCGAGTAAATCTACCTAAAGCTATTTTCCTTTATCAGATCTGACCTTTTTTTTGTTTGTCTGTTTCATTTTGCACTAAGTGAACCTCTACCATGGTTGGTTGAGGGGAGGAAATGAGAAGCAATAAGTCAATCAGTGTATCTTTTGAAGTAACAAAACTGATCATTTTCACTCCTTTGAAAGTCGCTCTTGCAAATGAAGAAGTCAGACTTCTTGTACTATGGTCTCGATGATTGCTTCAGTTCATACAAGCTCTTATTGTGCTTCCACACCGTGTTACTTGCCTAAAACTGCAAACCTTTTTAGTTGCTTCATATAGATCTCCTTATAAGAATGTTATTTTTACCTCATTTGCTCCAGGTGAAAATTCTCCGTTGCAACAATACTCAACAAAATTTGCACACAACAGAGAAAATATTTCAGCATAATCAATGTCTTTACTTTGTGAATATCCTTTAACTACTAACTCAGCCTTGAACTTTCTTTTACCATCTAGTTCAATTTTGTTTGAAGAGTCGTAATTGTTAGGACCGCACAACAATTCACACACTCGATCTAGATGAACCAAAAGAATATGAGAGAAAATAATGAAAGCAGAAATATTGGCCAGTGATTTGTATTGATGACTTCAAAAGTATATATCCAAAGCATTGACTAAGGAATATATATATAATTCATTTTACTATATATATACCTTTACAAGATACAATTATATATATACGTGTTAAATTAATACAAAATGTGTTGAACTTAATATCGTATTTTATAAAATTGAGATCTTGAAATTTTGATCATAGACATGCAGGCATGTGGGTTATCTTTATTGTTCAACTTCTTAAATACGTCTTCACATCCAACATTTATATGTGTTTTAAAATCAAAAGTTGTGTAGTTGATTTCAAAGTCACACAATAACAAAAAGGCTCATAATCCATAAACAATTGGATCTATTAAATTGGGTTGGCTGGATTTCATTGTTTTCTGGAATAAAAATTGGGTCAAACACTAATTCATCAATAAACAAAGTATTCAGTTTTAGATTTACAAACTTAAGCATCCCTTGTGTTTGTGTTCTTAGCACATGCTCACCACTTGCATATACTTTAAATATTGTTTTGGAGTTCCAAAATTTGGGTCAAACACTCAGTCATCAATACAACTAAATCTTTAACTCTCAAGTTTTATTTCTTTATAATTTCGGTCCGAAATTATAGTAATGGAGATAGTATTTCTTACTAATATATTCATAATTTTCTTTTTAATTATCTAATCTGAGATTAACTTAATCTCTATCCATCGTTAGCAGATATTGTCCTCTTTGAGTTTTCCTTTTCGAATTTCCTCTCAAGAATTTAAAATGCGTTTGCTAGGGAAAATGTTTTCAAACCTTATAAAGGATGTTTCGTTCTCCTCCGGAATATCACAATGTGCAAGTTTGAGTAGGTGTAAATTTAGGTCGTTACATTATGCTTAAATTTAAAAAATAAGAAAATTAGGATTATTTAAAAATTTAGGGGAGATGGGTTTGTTAAGAGTGAAGTATTTATGAGTCAACTCCGTTTTTGTAGAGACACCACACGTTTACATGTCGCGTTGAACGGAAAGTTAAGTCAACCATATGGAACAATTTTTATTTTATTCTTATCATCTTAAAAAACAAAAGAAAAACCCTAAAGAAGCAATCAAATTTGTTCTTTATTAATTAAATATATCTTTTACATTTTTTTTTTTACTTTTTTCCTTTTTAAATAATCCTAATTTTAAAAATATAATATAATATTTAATAAAAAATCATATTTTATATTTTAATTAAATAATAAATTATTTAAGAAATTATTAAGAAGAAGAAAAACTCCTCCCATTGCAATATCACTCGTCATTTCAAAAACTATTTTGATCTTCGACGACGTTATATAACTTCTTTGTTAGATGAAAGTTCCATATCCCCTACTTTAGAAAATGATCATGAGTTTATAATAAAAGAATACTCTCTATTGATTTGAGGTATTTTGGAAAACTTAAAGCAAAACTATGAGAGTTTATATTCAATCAAAGCATACGAGTGAAGACAAAATATATTAAAAAGACTCGAATCTGAATCTAATTTTTTCCTATAAATAAGTGATAGTGATGGGAACTTCAATTGTGAATCAAAGCCAAAAACATGGGTTCTTCAAGTGCTATCTCCCTCCTCGGAGTCTTGACTCTCCTCTACCTATTCTCCTTCTCATCCTCCGCCATCCATAGCCCAGTTCCGGCGGCGGATATCTGCCATTCCACAACCTCTCCATCCTTCTGCAAAGCCTTCCTCCCCAACTCCCTTGCCACCGTCCACTCCCATTGCCGCTTCACTCTCCGCCATGCCCTCGCCCATGCACGCTCCTTCCTTGCCCTCGTTGACAGCCACCTCGCCCTCTTCCCCTCCCTCGCTGCCCTCCACGACTGCCGCTCCCTCGCTGCGGCTAACCTCGACTTCCTATCCAACACCTTCCCCACAGTCAACACCACCACCACCACAAACGCCCTTCCCTTCTACAAAGCCGATGAGATGGTGTCGTTGCTTAGCGCAGTCATCACCAATGAAAACACTTGTTACGAAGGGCTGCTGAGCTCGGGCTCGGGCTCGGGCTCGGGCTCGGGCTCGGTTGATAAGGTGTTGAAGGCCATCTCCTTCGATACAAAGCTTTATAGTTTGTACCTTTCTTTGTTCAAAATGGGTTGGGTTTCTAATGATGTCAAGGCTCCTCATGTCCCAAAGATGAAGCATTTTGGGCGTGGAAAGGGGCAGTTGAAGCTCAACATGTCCCCCAAAAACCGTGCCTATTATGAGCGCTTGATGCATAGGAGAAAGCCACCGGCTAGGAGGCTTCTTCAAACCAATTCTAATGAAGATGATGGAATTTTGGTCAATGGTAATAATTTGTAATTGAAATTAAAAAATCTTATTTTATTTGTTACGCGGTTCGAGGGCGGATACTTGGTTGGATGGGAGGATTGTTGGGATACTTTATTTATTCGTTTGTTTTATAGGTATTGTTGCGGTGGATCCGAATGGAACATATGACTTCACCACCATCAACGCCGCCATTCAGGCAGCTCCCAACAACTCCGTCGCCGCCGATGGATATTTCTTGATCTTCGTCACTGCCGGAGTTTACAACGAGAGCGTGATGGTTCCCAAACACAAAAAGTATGTGTTGATGATTGGAGAAGGCAACAACCAAACCATCATCACCGGGAGAAAAAACGTCCCCGATGGCTCTACCACTTTCAATAGCGGAACCGTCAGTGAGTTACTCTTTCCAGTGAATTATTTACTCTCCATTGGTACGAGGCCTTGAGCAAAGTCACAGAGCTTATGCTCAAAGTGGACAATATCGTACCACTGTGTTCCTAACCTTATTTAATATAAAGTTGTGATTAATCGAGGGATAAATATTTCAAATCTCTCTATTGCTCGCAGTTGTGGAGGGAACTGGGTTTTTCGGGGTGAACCTGACGATCACCAACACAGCCGGACCCAACAAATTCCAAGCCGTGGCATTGCGAGTGAGTGCCGACATGACGACGTTCTACAGTTGCATATTCGAAGGGTATCAAGACACTCTCTACCCCCACTCTCTTCGACAATTCTATAGAGAGTGCGACATCTACGGAACTATAGACTTTATTTTGGGGGACGCGGCTGTGGTGTTCCAAAACTGCAACATTTACGCCCGCCTCCCAATGAAAGGCCAATACATTGTCATAACGGCGCAAGGCCGAACTGACCCAAATCAAAACACCGGAATCTCCATCCACAACTGCACCATCAAGCCCACTGCGCAGCTCGCAGCCAGCCCCACCATCAAGAGCTACTTCGGGAGGCCGTGGAAGGAGTACGCTCGAACAGTTTACATGCAGTCGTTTATCGATGCATTTATCGACCCAGCAGGGTGGAATGTGTGGGACGGGACTTTGAATTTGAACACGTCGTATTACGCTGAGTTTAATAACTCGGGGCTGGGATCTGACACTTCGCGGCGGGCTAAATGGGCGGTCGGTTTGATCAACGCCACCGTGGCTAATAACTTCACGGTGTCTCCGTTCTTGGGTGGAGATCAATGGCTACCGCCGACCACCGTGCCGTACACTGGTGGTTTGATATCATAACAAAACTAATGGCTTTCTATAATATCTATATTTATATATGTTGTGATTTAATTATGTATGCTTACGTTGGATTTGAATTTGATCTCATCCTATCTAATTCCCTCACTCTTTTTAGTGTTGGTGGATAATTTATGTATAATAATGTATTATTTTTATGTTTTTTTTTTCAATTGTAATGCAATAAAATCAATTAATATGTAGCAGCTATATACATTTTACTTGTTTTCATCCTTACCATTCTTGTTATCACAATACGGAAGTGTACCACCATTTACCAAAATCATGTCTATATCTGTAAGGGCTAAAATGCCCTAAAATGTACTATAGGAGATGTGACTAGTTGTCAATTCTTTTTACCCGCGTTATACGTTATCAAATTTGTTTGTTGCTTATTTGCTTTTGGCTTATAACCTTCATTTCTTTCAAATTGTTTTAGACGCATTTACTGGTTCATGTTTTATAAAACATTTTTCCTCAACACATGACTAGGGCTTGATCATACATTAAGATTATCCACAAAGTTTGATTTTCACATAGCTGACTTGTTCACCGAGTTAGAACAAGTATTACACAATAATTGTCCTGCTGTCGAACGAGTGCAATTGTGACAAGTGGTATCAGAGCCAAGTCAACTCCTTGAATCGTAGTAAACAAACATGTTCACTGCAAAACAACTGGACAAGTCTCAAGCTAACCAATTGATAGAGATCAAAGATTAGTTGTTCTATCTGAGTGAAATTCATGATGAAATGAGGCTTTTGGAGTCGTACATGAACGAGATTGCTACTAAAGCCGATAAGATAGATGAAATAGTAGGCTATCTTGAGGCAACGTCCATCCGTGAATTAATGTTGAGAGTCGAGTCAATAGAAGAGAAAGCCATAACTATTGGCGGCTTCAAACATGAGGATAACTTAATGAGCTATATTGCCCAGATGGAAGAACGTATCAAGGGGCCTTGACAATATTCAACAAGTGATCATTCAGATGGTCTCACAAATGTCTATGGATTTAAGAGTAGCATTTGAAGTAGTCAAGACTAAAGTGGGGGATCTAAGTACGGTAGACACTTAGGAGAACCTAAAACAAGAACTTCGCTCACAATTCTTTCTAAAGAATGTCGAGATAATAGTAAGGAGAAAGCTAAAGGAGCTTAGACATACTAGGGATATTTGAGACTATGTTAAAGAAGTTTTCTGGGATTATGTTGGATATTCGTGACATGTTCAAGAAAGGCAAAGTCTTCAGTTTTGTTGAGGGAATGAAGCAATGGGCAAAAACCAATGATCAATCCTAAGACGTAAGGCAAAACCAAGCTTCCACAAGTGGGGTAATAGAAATTACAGACCCAACTCTCCTAACGATGGAAAAGGTGACGACTTGGAGGTGGAGGAGGGAAATGTGAGTTCTCCGAGGAGAGAGGTAGAACTCCATATTGGAGACCTCATAGCCAAAATAGGTCACAATCAAGGTCACTCCTCTTGCTTCATATGCAAGAAGGCCCACTTAGAAACTAAGTGCCCACAAGAAAGGCAGAACTCTATGTCTTCCAAGTAAAATTTGGAATCAATTCAGAAGTTGAGTATGAGACGTGAGAAGTTGAAACACCGCTAGTCAAAAGTATGAAAAACCCATGTGTGAGCCATAAATTATTTTCCTGCTCTCCAAAAGAGAGTGAGAGTGGAAAATATAGAAGAGCAAATCGAACATGGTTTTATGTATGCCTAGGTTTGGATTAACCATCAAGCAGTCAAGAACACTATTGTCGACTCTAGAGCCATCCACAGCTTCATGACAGAGACGGAAGCGAAAAACTTAAACATCTTTTACCATCAATACACAAGAGGGATGAAAACCATCAATTCGATAGCCCTACCTATCTCAGAAGTTGGAAAGAGAACTCTGATCAAGCGGAAGACTTGGACTGGACAAACCAACTTTGTGATATTGAAGATTGAGAATTTCGACATCGTGTTAGGGATGAATTTCCTACTTGAACACAAAGTCATTCCCATGCCTCCTAACGAAATACTTAGTAGTAACGAAGTCCAACTCACAATCATTCAAAATAATACCAAACAACCAAAAGGGGTGAAGATGATGTCGATGATACAGTTGAGAAGGAGCCTTACTGATGATGAACCCACACTCGTTGTTATTGCCATGGTTGAAGAGGGGAGCTCAAGTGAGCTAACTCCAATAGAAACCTCATGATAGCTTGCCAAACGAAGGGTTTATCTAAGGGTTTATCTCCATCTGGAGAGAAAAATCACAAAATTAAATTCGTATTGATGGCAAGATTGCATACCACAGAGATGTGTCATACTACTCAAATCGAGCTAGCTAAACTATACACACATCTAAACGACGTGTTGAAGGTCAAGTTGTTTCATCATATATAGCCTTTTTATTTCTAGAAAAGAAAAAAAAATCAGAATCCATGTAAAATGGCCTACGGAAAACCGAATTAAAATGTAAAATGAATTAAAATGTAAAATGGCCTACCATAAACAAAATTAAAAATTAAGAATACATGTTAACCGAGGCAAAACAGAAATATGAATAGAAAGAAAAAAGAAGAAAAGAATATATAAGTACAGAGAACAAAAAGGAAGATTAAATACAGGTGACGAGGGAAAGTTTGTGAGATTTTGTTTACATAGTAAATACATAAGAAAAAATTGGAGTAATTAAATACGGGAACAATAATGAAGAGTTTGTGAGATTTTATTTATAGAGGAAATCGAGAAGAAAAAATGGGAGTATTTTATTGTCTGTAACAGAATTAAAAGAAAATTTGAGTTGAAATATAGACGGAAAGAAAAATGGAAGATATGGAATTGATTTTAAAGCAACATAATAATATCGGTAATTTTTAGTGACAAACACAACTTAATTTCTAACAGTAAGAAGTACATATTATAGGTCGTGTAAAGGAACTGACTTTTGAGATATTAGACGACGAAAAGGAGATAATACAATAATCATATCTTCTTCAAAAACAATACAATAATCACTTCTTCTTGAAAGACAATAGTAATACTCGAAAATGAAATTTTTAATAAAAATAAAATTAGCTCACATGAAGTCTAATAGGTGAAACATGGTTAACCCAGAGAATTGAACTTGAAATTGATGTCATGGGTCCACATAGGTTGACTTGGATACAAAGACAAAAATCAAACTCATAAATTGGTGACACTACCTAAGCTAATCAGGTACTTGAAATTGACATGTGCTCTGTGGTTCTGCACGTGTCATATATATTGATATGTGTGAATTGTTTATAGATCGATATGCTTATGATATGTATATGTTATGATATGTATATGTTATAATATGTGAATTGTATGATAATTCTTATGATAATTCTTTCGGTACCATGTGGTTCAGGGCCTTAACTCATATTTCTTTGAGTTTTTCTTTCATATATCCTTAATTCATACTTGGTTTAGGGTTCATATGGAAATCTGAGTGATTCCTAAAGTATTTCTTAAGAAAAGCCAAGGTGGCTACTTATCTCATCATTGATGTTTGAGACTTCTGTTCTTAAGCTTTTGATATCCGAATTACTTCAAATTTCCTTCCATAGACTCCTTATTGTGTCTAGTTTCTTAAACCATAAAAATTTCTATGAGAACCAGTATGGAAGGGGGTTAAAATTGAGAAAAATCAAGGAAAGGTCAGGTTTTGGGTTGACATGGCTGGTTCAATTGAACCGGCCACGTCATCGTCTTATTCCTCTGGACAAGAAGAAGACGTGCGCATCCTTTGCGCCACCGTCTGAAACTCGAATTCCACACTCTGATCACACCGTTTCTCCCCTCAATTTCATCATGAAACTTAAAAATGGTGTTACAAGGAAGAGTTAGGGATTGATTTCACACCTTCTCATGGATCGTAACCTTAGATATTCACCTCCAAGTTCGTCCAAAAACTTATTTCTCGCTGGAGCTGAGACAGAGGATTTCTTATTGGGCAGTCGATTCTAGGGTTTCCAAGGCTCGATTTCTTCATGAAATCTCTTCCTTATTCTTCCCTCAAGCTAAAGGTATTGGTTTGGAGGAACGACTTTGTGTGTGATACCTTAATTTTGAGAAATCATTTTCTATCTGCAAGCTACCCGACACCTCCAATTTTCGATCTCTTGGGTAGCTTATTCTATGGTACTTTAGCTCTCGATTCATTCATCAAAGTTACTAAACTTATTCTTCTGAAGCTAAACGAATCCTTAATTTTGAAGGAAAAGGGACCGTAAATAGGAGTTCGAAATTTACCCCCAATTTGAGCCCGAAACTAATTTTCTTCAATTGGGCAGGTTCCTAAGGTTATTTCTTTTCGTGGTCTTCTATGGAAACATTCCTTAGAGGTGCAGAAACTTATTGGGATCGTCCTTGCTTAACGAATTCTTGTGTATCCTCGGATTGGAATTTTGAGTTTTCCTTGAAGCTCTTCAATGGCAAATTGGATTGGGGGAATGGTTTCAGGGCACTTTCAACACTCTATTCATTCATGGAACTTGTGAGTAATCTTGTTTAGAAGCGGTAGGAACAAGTTTGAAGGGAAATGGTGGAGAATCACTCTCGAATTTGGAAGAAAGTCGAGAGTAGGAGACCCAAAATCTAAACGCCTATAGCTTACGATTGGGAGCTCGACCTTGCTCGTTTCTTGTTCCAAACTATTGCCCCAACTCCAAATTTTATAGAGGAAGCTTAAACCGACATTAAGAGCTCCAGAATCGTCGTGATTTGGAGATTGAACTTTCTAAATAATCTATCGAAAATATCTACTCTGATCAAAGCCTTCCGACCTTGGTTTTGAATCCTAGCCGTTGGATGTGATGATCTGTGAGTGTTCTAGATTATATCTAATTTTGGAGGAGATCCAACGGCTGAGAGTCAAGATTCGATAGATTTTGTGAAGATGATCACTATTGATCATCTGATTCTTGCCAGAACGACAGTTTCGTAATTATCCATATCTTTAGGGGTAATTTGGTAATTTGTCATTTTATGAATATTTTATTATTATTTTTCTTGGAAAAATCCATAATTTTTTTAAAACTTTTTTAAGATTCTTGATAATGGAGAAAAATGACATTTTTGTCCTTTTAGCTTACTTTTTCCTTTCCCATCCTTTTCCAAAGACCTTAAATCCTTATGTTACTTATTAGATTATAGAAATGACTATCTTAAGACCTTTGTCCTTGCTTAATCCTCTTAATTTCTTTTGTTGGATTCTTTGGGTCTTACATGGGAAACTTATTGTTATTTGAGCTAATTTCCTTCATTTTTTGGTGTTACAATTGTACTAAAGTGGATGATGAGAATTTGTGTATATCTGTTTCGAGTACTTGATGGATGTTATAGCCCCATAGAGCATGTGTACCATATGCATGATTTTACTGTACAATAAATCCAGACGATTGATGTATGATTCTCCCTTTAGACTGTAAGTAGTTTGGCTAGACAGTGACCAAAGATGGAAAGCTCTAGTGGTTCGAGCGCATTAGAATCTTAAGAGACGATCAAAGGATATAGCCATAGTGCTTCGAATCGAACTAGACTTGAGGATTAAAATTGAGAAACCTGAAGATGTGAATCCATGTCAAGACCGTCAAATCTCCCTAGGGTTCTAGAAGACCACCACAGCAACCCTATTAGATAAAGGTAGTCGCTTAGGTTGATAGCAACCGGTACAATGTTGCATAGCTTCCACTTTTCTCTCCACTCTAGTGTGGTATCATTGAGCTAGACATGAGGCTAATTAGGAATGTGTGACTTGATAGTTCGCTTGGATTACCCAACATGGTGGATCCTTTCTATGGGTGGGCGTTGATCATGTAGGTAATCAGGCTAGCACGTGTAAGGGGGTAGCTCCCCTCAACCTTGGGCAACTACAAGGCCTGTGGGATAGGTTCGCCAACTAACCTCTTATGGATGAGGAAGGCTAGCACATACCATGATATCTCAACTCGATAGAGAGAGTTTTTCGAGGTAGCACCTCAACACTAGATATTGGTTACTACTACGCATAGGTTAATCTAACTACACAAGTCTGTGAACATAGGAGCCCTCCACCTAGAGTCTAGAATAAAGTTTGTGGTCACTTGCTAGGTTACCAACTTTGTTACCAATTTGGCTCTAATACCAACTGACACAATATCTACCACTCAAAAGTATGAATAAATTTGAAAATATTATTATTCAAGGAAACAATATAGAGTTAAGAAGGAAAATAGAAATGGGATCGAAGGTTCAATCTTCATTGATATTCACAACGTTTAAATAGGATACAAGCTACCAACTAATACCTGCAAATAAGGAAAAATATAAACTAACTAATAAAATAAAATATACTACTAATATATTCTCCAAATGTTAACGGATTACGAATATCTTAACTAATTCAAACTAGAAATAAGTTGCACTAAATTCTGACAACATAAACTTTCCTTATGCCCCAAGTCACTCTAGATCTCCCATGATGCAGAATATCAAGATAACATGTTTTTTCTCACCTAGGTGGGATGCAGACTCATGCTATTTAACACGGGACGCGGAGAAATTCTAGAGATACTATTTCACATTTCAAATCTTAGTCCAAATTTTAATAAATATATGTTTTTTAATTCAACAAGAATCTATGACAAAGTAAAATAAAAAATACAATTAGTTGAACATTGGAACATATACTCTCAAATTTATTGGTCAACTAAAATCTGATTTCTTTTTCTAGAAATTAATTAGGCGGCGGCGAGGACTTGGTCTTTGAACTACTGGTGAGTGACAAGTTCGAAGAAATTTCGAGGAAGAGTCCTTAGAATTCCAAGGTAGGCGTGCTTGAAACCCCGCCAACAACAAAATCCACGGAAAATAAAATTCAACAGCGCGTATGTGGAAGACCATGATTCCAATTTAGATAATTGATTATAAGCGACTATTGACCACTCGCCCCATTTTGATTAGGTTTCCTTTTCTTTCTTTCCCCCATGTTGTTCGCCGAGATCCCCTCCTGCTCCGTCTTCTGCTTCTTCACGATTTTTTTTTAGTCTCTTTGCGGCGGCTGACTTCCGATCCTCCAGATCATTCTCTTTCTTGGGATTTCATTGGATTTCGTTGGATTTCATCTGGGTTTCGTTGGATTTCATCTGGGTTTTGTTGGATCTTCTCGATTCTTCTCTCAATTGGAGGTACCTTGTTCATTTTGATTTGAAGTCGACTGCTCTTTTTACTGCTAAGATGGGGATTTTTGTGTTTTAATAATCCTTTGCTTGACTGAAAATTGTGACGGGACTTCGGAATTGTTTGTTCTTTTAGATCTTGTAAACTTGATTGCTCGATTCTAGTTCTGTTTTTGAGTTTCGAGCTTATTCTTGTGTTAGCTGAAGGATAGAGTAGTGGAATTGAGAGATTTGTTGTGGTCAATTATTGTCTGGAAATGATGGGAGGACAATCTAGCAAGAACAGATCAGGTGGCGGTGTTGCTTCTTCAGCTCCTTCCGTTCTCATCAATGTTGATTCTCACTATGCAGCTGCACTTAGTTCATATGAAACCGAGTGCGAAAATAATCCAGATTTGCAATCCTTCGATGATAAAGTGCACGAACGGACGAACCGGGCTCTCAATTCGCTAGCCACTGGAATTGGGCCGAGTTCTCTGTCGTTGGATGTGCTCATGGAGATCCCTGAATTTTTACTGGAAATGAATGAAGATGCGGTTAAGTTGATCCTTGCAAGTAAAGAGGATGTATGGAGCAACAAGGAGTTGTTTGAGCTTGTGGATGCATTCTTCGATAACAGTCTCAAAACATTGCATTTCTGTACGGCGTTGGAGAATTGTCTACGACGCACTCGGGATAGCGAACTCATCATTAAAGTTGCTATCAATCAATTTGAAAGTGGTGAGAATGGAGATGATGAGAGATATGTAAAGACAATTGAAGAGTTGAAGAAGTTTCAGGAGGTTGGGAATCCCTTTTCTCAGGAATTTGTTCAGCTGTTTGTGCCATTATACAAACAGCATTTGTCCATGTTCAAGAAGTTGCAACATCAGAAGAAGAAGCTTGATAAGAAATATCGCACCATGAAAACATGGAAGAAACTTACAAATGTCTTTCTGGTTACTCTATTTGCATCCGTTCTTGTTTTCTCTGTTGTAGCGGCTGCAATGTCTGCACCTCCCGTAGTGATTGCGTTAACTGCTGCACTGGTTGTTCCGATGGGCCCGGTCGGGAAATGGTGTAACACGCTCTGGAATCGGTACTTGAGCCACATCAAAGCAGAGAAGCAACTTATCAACTCTGTGCAAGGTCACACTTACATAGTTCTAAAGGACTTTGAGAACATTCGATTGCTTGTGCAAAAGTTATCGATTCAGTTAGGTTCGTTGTTGCAGAATACCGATCTCGGCATCAGGGAACAGGGTGCTATGCAACTTGTAATAGATGAGATCAAGAAAAACCTTAAAGGGTTTGATGAGACCATAGAGAAGTTGAGTGTCCATGCTTCTAAATGCAGCACAGACGTAACGAAAGCAAGAACAGTAATTATTCAGAAAATAGCAATGCATCATAACAGCTGATAGCTCGGTCGGATTTCGTTTCTGAGTCTCATCAGATGCTCGTATGCTACTCGATCAGCATATAACAATAGGGAAGGAAGAGTGAGACGGGCCATAAATGAATGATATACTACTCATCTTATACCTGAAAGATCGAGTCTCGTCGAAGTGAGCTCACTCGTTTGATCGAGTATTTATTTAGGTACGCTTTGAACATGTTGTGATTCAGAAAGATTAGTTACTTATTTATGTCCTTTCTATATGGATGTTGGTTGATGCATGTAACTGTGACCAAGGCACCAAGAGGTGTGGGAATGTATAATAACTTGATCTCTTTGTTCTTCCGTATTCAGAAATATTCGAGTAATTATGGTACTGTTGACTGCTTTTGAGATTATGATTATCGCTAATTGAGTTGATTGGAACGATATAGAGACCCTGATAGTTGGCTACATCGAATCAAGCAATATTTAGAAGGAGATGCTCTCTCGTGGCATCGATGGGTTCGGGACAGCAAAACATCGATGGGTTCGAGACGGTAAACACTAATTCAAGTCATTGGTCTTCAATTTTTAGGATTTTTAAGTAGTCTTCGGTCTAGCTTTTGAAGTCTCCAAATCTTTGAGGGATCTACCAATTAAAAGATAGTTCTAACTTCCTCCATCTCTGCAATGGTAAGCATTTTCTTGCACATTCGATTTTCGTTTGACTGTTTTTTTCATTCGATTTTGATGTGAAACCTAATGACTTGAACCTGAAATTTTTTTAACTTTGGAACATCAAACGAACAAAAACAGGAGCGATCAAGGTACACATTACTAAGTAGCCATTTGAAATTCTTACAAGCAATACTGGTAGAGATTGCTAATATATGCTAGCATATGAGCATGAATTGTCTTATATAGCTAAAAATGCATGAATTGTCTTATTTAGTTAAAAATACATGTGTTCTTTATAAAGGTCTAAAATTTTCCCATCATGAGATTTTAGAACTTTATGCTATATAAGATGAATTTTGCTAAAATGATTTATATATTTGTCAGAACATACGTGAAAAAATTGAGATACGATTCAAGACGGTCACAAACCAATTTTTGAGCTATTCAGAGCATGGATCGTGACATAGGTTGGCTCAATGGAGTAAAACCATGGTAAAAATTTTTACTTTTAGAATAAGAGAGTAAAAAATTTGAAGTTTAAATACTTCAAAAGGAACAAAATTCAAAATAAAATTGAGACAAAATTGACATGAAACCGGTTGAGGCTTTGATCGGCTCTCTATGGCACCATCTTCAAATCTGCTCTCATCCTCGACTACATCTAGTTATTACCAAAAAAATGGGTAAAAACTAGAGTAAGTACCTTGCTTGAAGTCTCTTGATCGTGTCCATAATGGATACTAAGGTACTATACTCTATACGGACCTTGGTCCTAAGTCATGGATTTTGAGCTCATAAGGTTTGATGAGTCTGGTGCTTAGCCTTGAGTTATGCACTTATATATTCCCTCGTCCTTGGATAGGTTTACATAGAGTGTATCTCATTGAGCAGTAACACCGAGAATTTAAAGATTTTCAAAGGAGGTACTTTACGTGGGAAACAAGAAATAATAATAAAAATAAATAAATAAATAAAAAAACAAATTGGAAAAGGAAAATGAGAAACCCAATTTTTACCAAACTTCCCCCATTTTTTAACATTTTATGAAGTAAAATTTTGAAGGTGCTCAAGAACATAAAAATGGTCAAGAAGGGTAGATAATTTTTGGAAAAATTTTGGATTTTTCAAGAAAAATAATATTTAAATAATAAAAATGGCAAATTATCAAAATGCCTCTGAAAGATTGGATAATTACAGAAATGCCACTCTGAACAAAATCACGGTGGCCTCCTGCACAAAACGCTTCAAAACTCAAATTTCAGCCGTTGGATCTCCTCCAAAATTGAGGAAGATCTAGAACACTCATAGATCATCACATCCAACGGTTAGAATTCAAAATATAGGTCGATAAAGCTTGGTCGGAGCATATAATTCCGACGAATGATCCACAAAACTCAAGGATGAAATTGTGATGATTCTATAAATTATGAAGTGGGGGCAACTAATAGGAACAAGAAACGAGCTCAATTGAGACCTTAATCAGAGTGTTAATAGCGTTTAGATTTTGGGTATAGTGTTCCCAAAATTATTCCAAATTTAGAAGCTACAGTCCATCTTTCTCCTTCAAACTTGCTCCTACACGTTCTAAAGAGGATTGCCCAGAGGTTTGGTGAAGGAAGGAAGCTTTGAAAGTGCCCCTATCCTATTCCCCCAACTCTATCCGCCATTGCAAGAACTCCAAGGAATACTTGAAATCCAATCCAAGGCTATAGGCATATTCGTTGGACAAATCATATACCGAGTGATTTCTGCACACTTAAGGATCATTTTTGAAGAAGGTTGTGAAAGGAGACGACCTTAGGAACAAGCGTAATCGAAGAAATTCAATATCGGTTAAGTTTTGGGGAAGAAATTCAAATTGTTGCTTACGGCCCTTAATGCCCAAAATTGATGTTTCCAATAGTTTGAGGGGACTAAATGGAGCATGTTGGATGAAGGAGTCAAGGACTAATATGACCTAGTTCGAGCTGCTCAATAGAAGGAAAAATCGCGTTCTGAGTTGAGTTGCAAACTGAGGGAAGGAACTCAAAATTTGCCTCAACTACGCCTACACAGCTTCTAAGAATTATCCCCTTAGTTTAAGAAAGTATAAGGGAGATCTTTGGTGAAGGAGGTGTGACCTGATAGTGCCTACATTGTCGTAACTAATAAAAAAAACCTCCTGGGTTTACTCCAGCGACAAAACGAGTTTTCCCCTTACTTAGAACGTTTGTAACTTACACTATAGTTCACGAGTAGGTGAGATATCTATCCCAAACTCTTGCTTGACAGTTTATCTTTAAGTTTCATGAAGGAATCGAGGGGAGAAATGCTTTGAAATGGGTTGGTAGACTCCATTTTCAGACGGAGGAGCAACGCCAGGCAACGTCTTCTTCCCCTGTGGGAGGAAGAAGACGATGACGTGGCTGGTTCAACTGAACCGGCCACATCAACCCTAAAACCAACCCCCTTTAGTTTTTCATCAAATTAAACCCCTTTCTGGTCAGTTCTCACAAAAGTCTCAATGGTTCCAGAAACTAGACTCATAAAGGAAGCTACTATAGAAAATTCGGAGGAAAACGAGTACTAGAAGCTCAAGAAACAGGATCCCGAACACCGGACAAGAGGTAAGTAGCCACCTTGGACTTCTCTCAAGAAATACTTGTAGAAATCACATGGATTTATATATTAACCCTAAAAAAAAGTATGAATTAAGGTTACATGAAAGAAAAATCGAAAAACCGTGAGTTAAGACCCCAAACCAGTCAAATTGCTCGTGATTTAGGTAACACTAAAATAACCCACTAAATGAACCCCACTTCTTACGAAATTTTAATGTTATGCATATTATGACATGTTGAGATTATGTGTGAAATTTGGTGGTCATTTGATAAAGTTAAGTAGGAAAACCAAGTAACGGTAAAAAAATGACCATAATGCCCATAAGGAAGACTACCTATGGTTTAAGCCCTAAACGCCCTCCTAATATTATGAAATATTGCATGAATCCTTATCTCAGGAGGTTGTATAAGGTAGTGAAATCATTATGTAGCTAAACTAAGATATGGGGAAAAAAACGTTCATCACGATCCATACGACTTTACGTCCTATGACGACTAACGAGGTATCCATGAAATGAGAGATTTCTCACATGAACCCTTGGTCGCTAATAAGATTCTACGTGCACAAGATCTCGTTGGGCTATTCCTAAGAAGAACTCTTGAGTTCCAAGCTCGACCCAAGACATTATGCATAAAACCTAGGATCACCAAGAACCCAAGAAAAACACCTAGGTGAATGCAAATAACATACTTAACAAGTTGCTTTGATCCATGCTTGAAGTAACCATTATCTCCTATTCCTCTTTAGGTGGGATGCCCTACTATATGTACCGTGAGTAGGATGCCATGATGGGCCTAATATTTCTCTGACCTAAATGAGATGCCATGCGTCACAATTTGCTAGCAGGATGCCATGATTATGTCGACACCACCTATGCACTCATGGGAGAAAATTAGGGATTACTTTGGAAAATACTTTCGGGGATAATATACGATGCATGATATGATAATCCCCTAAAGTTTAGTTCTTGAAAACGTAACAAGAAGTCGTATCCTAGCTCAAGGTCACGATTAAGAGCCTACAATAGGCTACTTACTAAGTTTTACTCACTTCATCTTTATCATTTTTTTTCTTCAGGTAACTAGGAGCTGGTCGTAGATGGAGCGGACTTTGGAGTGAGGGCCATGGATCAACCCTGTCTTTAACTTACTATATTTTGTGTTAACCTTTTGTGTCCGCTTTTTATTTTGTGTTTTCGAACTAGCCTATATGTGTTTACTACTTTATTATATTTATTATATTACTAGTATGTATGTAAAAATTTATGTTTAACTATGTTTTTGAATAAATAAATAAATAAATAATTTGAGTCTTTACATGAGCTATCCACTTCCACGCCATACTCAATGCATAACATTAGTTTTAGTCCTAAAACAAACCTGGGGAGGACCTACTAGATCACATGGTTGATAAACAAAATGAACCTAAGCATAAAAGGTATGCATAAGGTTCGAATTAGGATTCAAAATTTAAATTTGGCACATAGTTGTCCCAACATTCCCTTGCCTTCTTTGGAGTGGATTCTAACATCCTATAATAGCACGGCATCCTCCTGCTATCCTACAAATGAATCTTAGCACATTCGACCAAAGTGAAAGAACATATGATCATGATATACCATGTATAAGACAAGTCTATGTAGCAAGGTGACTTACAAAATAAGATGAGAGTCTAAGTAGAGTTGTATCTGGTGTTTAGGGTTTAGGGTTTAGGGTTTTTTTTAAAAAAAAAAATCCCCCTCTATCTCATAGTATAGGCCTTATAGAACGAATTTTAGTCAAGTATAGGCCTTATAGAACGAATTTTAGTCAAGTTCTTCAATTTGGTAGTTAAAGCCCTAGGTCTATGGGTCTCTTTTAACGCCAAAAGTCAACTTATTGGATAGAACAATCTAGATACCCTACTCAAACTCAAGGATGTCTTGCTTTGCACGATTTCATATTCTAGACTATGTTGATGGAGACGCAGGAAAATGTCAAGCTAACTATATCAGTCCTCGTCACGACCCATTCTCCAAACAATTTGAAGATTGGGTTGAGACAGAAAACCTTTAGGAAGTTTCTCGTATTTTTTTTCATTGATACATTTTACATTAGGGAGTCATTGAAAACGTATTTTTTAGGTTAGTTTTCTAGTCGTTAAGATTCAAAACTTGCCCTTTTTGTCTTCAAATTTAAAAAATAAAGCATGTTATATCAGTATCTTTTGGAATATAAGCAACATACTGAAAGAAAAATAGGAAAGAAGAGTAACACAGCGCTCTACGAATAGTTACCTATTAGAGATGTCCACAGGGAGGGATAGGGATAGAGAAGCCTTTGCCACCTCATCTCCGCCACCTATTTCATTCTCATCTCCGTGCAACTCTCCATTTATTTTTACGGGAATCAGGGCAGGATTGTTTATAATTCTCGTTGGTTAAAAAAAATGAATTAATAATAGTTTATAATTGAACCAAAATTCAACAATATGTGTAACGAAAAGGCAATTGTATTAATTGGATAATTGAATCATACTCTCCACTCCTTTATTAAACCTAAATTATATAGTCCCTCATCTCATTATTGATTTCATTTCAGCCGTGGATTTCCAAACCAAGTTTGTTAAAGTACCCACGTGACACTGTCAGAGCTTTGTGTGTTGAATGCTATTTGAAGACAGAAGCGCAGAGGATTTAGGGGCGGAGGAAAGCCGACAGTGAAGAGATCATGAAGCTCCCAAATTTAGGCTTCTGCTTCTTCTTCTTCTTCATCTTGTTTGCGCTCCATACCGCTTCTCCCACATTCCCGGAAGCCACCACGATTCCACTGCCCAACTGTTTTGCCTTTTTCTTGTTCGGAGATTCCTATGTCGACGCCGGAAATAACAACTACATCAACACCACTGCTGACTTTCAGGCCAACTTTCCGCCCTACGGCGAAACCTTCTTCCACCTCCCCACCCGCAGGTTTACCGATGGCCGTACTATTCCAGATTTTTTAGGTAAACATTCCCCGATCGATATATTTCTCGACACAAATGAAAGACGAAACATAAATCTTCTTTTTTATGAGCTTCTAAACTTCACTTACTAGAATAAGTCACGGGTATATGTGTTACTAATTGTCAGTATACTCGATAGAATAAGTTACTAACTTATGGATCCATACGATGGATAATAGTTTAGACCAAATTTTGTGGTTGTGGACTAAGATCGTTAGTAATTCTTGATTTAGTAGAAAATTTAGGGATAGTAAAATACTCATCAGATGTATGTTTTTTCACAACAATAAGGAGAATGGAAAAGCTAAAGCTTTGTTTGCTCCAAAAGATCTTTATTACCTTTGTTACTTTGTCTCTTTTACTTGTTTGGACGTAATTATGATCGGGTCACATCCAGTACTCAACCCTTTTAATTTGTGTTATATTATTTTAGAATATATTTACGAAAAATGAGAATCAAATAAAAATAATATGAAATAATTGATTTGACATATGGTTATAATGTTTTTTTTTTTTTTTTTGTAGCCGAGTATGCAGGCTTGCCTTTGATTCCGCCATATTTAGATCCTCACACCAATTTCTATGACAACGGCGTGAATTTTGCATCGAGTGGAAGTGGTGCTTTAGCTGAGAGTCACGAGGGATCGGTTCGAAAAACTTCATCAAATTTGTGATTGATTTCGTTTTGAATTGAATAGAATAGAATATTTCTTACTATTGAATCAATGGTTTTTTTCAGGCCATAGGACTTCAAACTCAGATGAAGTTTTTCAAAAAGGTGATGAAGTCACTAAGAAAGAAGCTGGGGAATGCCTCAGCTCAAACCCTCATCTCAAACTCGATTTTTCTCTTCAATTTTGGAGGAAATGATTATCTAAATCCTTTCGACATAAGTTACGACATATTTAACACCTCAAGCGCTCAAGAACGGTTCGTAAATATGGTGGTAGGAAATATAACGATAGCGCTCAAGGTAAGCTTGCATGTCTTGATATGTCTTGATATGCAGTGATTTAATGATACATCAACTAATCTTAAATAGGAAGTATACAAGTACGGAGGAAGGAAATTTGGATTTATGACTGTGCCTCCATTAGGCCATATGCCAAGTTCGAGAATAAAAAGGAGTGTCCAATTTTTCGAAGAGGCCTCTTCAATAACAAGGCTACACAACCAGCTTCTTCCTGATGCCTTACAGAAACTTGGCATCCAACTCGAAGGATTCAAATATGCTTTTGCAGATACCCACACTCTACTTCTTCAAAGAATTTTAAATCCTATCAAATACGGTAACTAATTTTTGGTTATTTATTAGACGTTTTTTGAAATTTAGACACTAAATAGATACAAATTGGACGAAGGTTTCAAGGTAGTAGAGACAGCATGTTGTGGGAGTGGGGCGTTCAGAGGGATTTATAATTGTGGAAGAAACGTTGAAGGTTTACCATTTACGCATTGTGACAATCTGGAAGACTATGTATTCTTTGATTCCTTTCATCCTACTGAAAAACTGTTCAAGCAGCTCGCGGAACTTATATGGAGCGGAGATGCTCAAATTGTTAAGCCTTACAACTTCAAACAACTCTTTGAGTATGATTCAATGTTGGCTTCTTATTGAAATTCTTACGATGACTTGTCTTTCTTTTCTATTTGTTTAAGATGTCTAGTCCCAATGTTTGAGATTGTCTAGTCGAATAAAGACGTTGTTTCTTTTAGCAATATTTATGGTTTGTTATCATTGTGTAAGCCTATGAAACTCGATTTTTCAATTAGTTTTCCTCATTTTTATCATTTTCATAACTTTAGATTTTGGGGTCAAAATGAATTGGTTTCTTCGGTAAAGTTATAGATTGAAGATGCATCTACACCCTAGTATTTTTCTTGAATTTTAAACATCATCAGAGACTAAGTTATGAGCGTCGGAAGTAGGTACATTACCTCTTTCTTCTGTTCTTGAATGGATTGTGGAGGCTCTATTTTTTGTTCGCGTTTTTCGGCCAAGTTTCTTCACAGATCTTGTAGAGAGTCCTACCTAGAAGAACACATTGAAGAAGTCGGTAAACTTACCAAACACTTTTGTTTCGTTGAGAATCCTCGATTCTTGGCAGAAGAATGAGACTTTGGTCGCTCCAATCTTCTTATTCCTTTCAAAAAGGGACTCTTGCGTCAAGATCTTGGTTGAAAATAGACTCCGGTGATAGTTTCGAAGGTGTTCTCTAGTGGTCGATTTTTGCTTCCAACCTCTTTTTTTTTTTTTTTTCCAAGTGATAAGCTTTCATTTGGACTCCTATAATGATTGGAGAGTCAAAATGACCTATTTTCCCCTCGGTTGACTTTGATCGATTTTTTCTTTAAAGTGTTACAAACTCTCCCATCTTTAGAAACTTTTGTCCTTGAAAGTAGGCATCTCTTAGATGAGGTCGGGATAGGCAATCCTCACGTCTTCTTCTCATCCCAGGTTGCTTCCTCATTACGATGGTCGCCCCACAAGACTTTTACCAAGGGAATCACCTAGCTGCACAATCCCCTATGGTCACGAGCAAAAATTCTGACAAGTCTCTCCTATTAAGTCGGATATTTTCGAAGGGGAAGATTTTCATGTCCTATCACCTGGCTGCTGGCATGTACTTTCGTAGCATGGATACGTGAAACACATTGTGCACGACAATGAAGTTCTATGGAAATGCAAAAGGGCCTATAAATCTTGGGTTCAACTTGCCCTCATTCCCAAACGTCAATACCCTCTCATGGGTTCTACTTTTAGGTAAACATGATCACCCACTTCAAACTCAAGGTCTTCTATACGTGAATTTGCATAGCTCTTCTGTCGACTCTGTGCAATAAGTATCCTTTGCTTAATTTTTTGTACCGCTACGTTGGTGACCTGAACCAACTCTAGTCCCAGCAATTGTTGCATGCCTACCTCTTCCCAAAATACCGGTGCCCGACACCTACACTCATACAGTGCCTCGAATGGGGCCATTTGAATTGTCACTTGATAACTGTTACTGTTGGCAAATTCCATCAAAGGTAGTTGTTCGTCCCAGCATCAAGAGAAATCCATGACCCATGCTCACAACATTTCCTCCAAGATCTGATTTAGTCTTCCCGTCTGTCCATCCCTCTAAGGGTGAAATGTTGTGCTAAACCTTAGCTGCGTTCCCAATGCCTTCTGAAGACTCTTCCAAAACTGTGTGGTGAACCTGGTGTCCTGATCTAGCACAATAGAAACTTGCACTCCATGCAGGAAAACTACTTCTCTGACATATAACTGAACCCATCAATCCACTCGATATGTGGTCTTGCATGGAATGAAGTGAGTTGTTTTGGTTAGCCTGTCTACAACCACCTAGAATTACGTTAAAACTCTGCTTGATTTTTGGCAAACTCGAGATAAAATCTATACATACTACTTCCCTTTCTGTTGGGCCTTCACATGTTGGCAAGTCAAGCATTGGTTTATGAAATCTACTATATCCTTCTTCATCTCTAGCCATCAATAACATCATTTCAGGTTAGTACATCTTCGTACTCCCAAGGTGGAACACATAAGATGTATCATGAGCTTCAATCATAATCTCTTTTAGAATTTTCTCGTCTCAAGTTACACACATGCGCTTTTGCCACAGTAAGCCCCTGTCTGAGAAGATTGAAAACCCGCTGGTCTCTCTGTTTCTGTTTAATTTCACACTTTGGTGAGGTGCTCGTCATTTTTTTGGACGTCAATGATTCGTTCTCGTAAGTTGGGTTGCACGGTCATCTGTGCAATTAGAGCGGTACCACCTCTGGCTACAACCTCGATTTCAACCTTCCTCATCTCATCTTGTAACTTTCTCTTGCTGGGTGATCATTGCAGAAGTATAGAATCTCAACATCGTAATCCTTTATCAATTCCAACCCTTGATCAATGCATCAGCTACAACATTAGCTTTATTTGGATGGTATAGAATCTCAACATCGTAATCCTTTACCAATTCTAACCATTCTTTTTGTCTCATATTAAGTTCCTTCTGCCTAAACAGGTACTTGAGACTCTTATGATCAGTATATATTTGCACTTTCGGTCCATATAGATAATGTGGCAACGTCTTTAATGCAAACACTACTGCTGTTAATTTCGTTCGTACGTCTTTAATGTGGCATCTTACGCTTCTGCATAAGCATGCACTCTAGACCTTTACCTGAGGCGTCACTATATACTATGAGGTTGTCTGACCCAGTGAGGACGGTTGTTGTCACCTACCTTTCTTTAAGCTCTTGGAAACTCTGTTCACATGTTAGTGTCCATTTGAAGGGCTTGCCCTTCTTAGTTAACTGTGTAAGTGCTGTGCAGAGATCTTGGAAAAATTCTATATGAACCTTTTGTAATATCCAGCTAATCCCACAAAACTTCATACTTCAGTGACTATGGTCGGTCTTAAGCAATGCCCTAGGGAGTTCTTGAGCAACGCCTTGGAGAAACGCTAGAGAGTTCTCCGGCAACGCTAATAACTCTCCAAAAGTAGAGTTATATCAAGTCTTTTTGTAGTTAATTTTGCACCTGTTCCATTTCTTTTAATTAGTATACGTGAAATAGTTAATTGTGGTTTAATATAAAAAGAAGATTAATTTGCATAAATCGAGCTTAATTTTACATTTAATTGAGTTATGTAAAATTCTAGAACATTTATGTTGAACCATGATGCTGTAGCAAATCGAGAAACAACATTGTTGGCAAATCTGGAACAAATTGCTAACCCTAATGGTGAAGCAATTCGAAAATTCAATTTTCGAGGATGACATGGAAATTTTAATCCACATCAGCAGTCCACGTGGATCATTCACAATCCAATTAGAAACATCTTAGATGAAAAATTTTATCCTTTCTCAGATCTAAATGAAAAGAAACAAACATTATAAAAACAAAATGATACCAAAAAAGGACCGAAGCCACACTTTAGAAAGCAGATTTTCAGATTAGATAGCAGTTGCTGCCGTAAACCACTGTGAAATCAAATAAGAAGAAGAAAACCCTAATCTAGCAACTGTGACATCAAAAGGAAAAGAAGTCCAAGAAGGATTGATTTGGGTAAAGAGGTGGACGTGAGAGCTCAAGAGAGAAATTTCCATTGAAGAACCACGAAGCTAGAAAACTCTCTATTTCCTTACCCTAACATGTACGAGTGTTTTATCATATTCTTCCCAGTATTATTATTATTATTTTTTATTTTTTATTTTTTATTTTTTTTTTTTTGGAACACCTCTATTAATTTGTTTTAGGTTTTTTAAAAAAAGAGATTAAAAATTGAGGATGAGATAAGAATTAACAAGTTTTGGCTCATTTCTTGCTTCGCCCCTTACTCTGTTTTTGCTTAAATATTCAATATTTTAGGTCCTTCAACTCAAAATTAATTCTCCTTCGTTTACCCTCCTTCTGCTGCATAAGATTTGCAGCGATGGAACTTCGCGTATGTTCTTATCTTTAGGTATGAAACTGTTTGTATGTGCCCAACACTGTTCTTCCCTAAAATACTTCACATAACACTACCAGTTGTGTATATCAATTGCGACTTGAAGAAATGGCGATTTCGCTATCTGCAACGGCGCTCACTCTGAATCTCGCCCACAATAATCTCTGTACTGGATTCAGAGTACGAACACGTCCTCGTTTATTTCCAGGTAAATTCACCCTTCCCCTCATTTTCCCTTGCATTTTGATTCATTGAGTAAACGAAAACCCTGTTTTCATAGGCTTCATTAGGGAAGGAATTGCTCACGAAAATCAAGTTCCAGTAGTTAGGTTAGCCGTGAAATCTCAATTAAGTGTTCATACAACCAGTTCTAAGATTCAGGGTAAAGGAAGAACGAAAAATCCACTTCTGAGTGAGGGACGAAATGAGGATGAGAAAATGGGGGACATATGTCCTGGTTGTGGAGTTTTTATGCAAGATGAGGATCCAAACGTTCCTGGATATTATCAGAAAAGGAAGGTTTCAGTCACAGAACCAATAGAAGATGATTTCTATGGAATTATAGAGGATGAGGATGAGGATGATGCCATGTTTGAAGAAGAAGAAGACAGTGATGGAGAAAAAATTGTTGATGAATTTGATTGGGATTCAGATGAATGGGAGGCTAAAATCATGGAGGAAGAAGAAAGTGATTTGGATTTGGATGGTTTTGCTCCTGCTGATGTGGGATATGGAAACATTACAGAGGAAACGGTGAAGCGAGCCGAGAAGAAGAGGATATCTAAGTCAGAAAAGAAGAAGAGAGCTAGAGAGGCTGAGAAAGAGAGAGAAGAGGTAACAGTTTGTGCAAGGTGCCATTCATTGAGGAATTATGGGCAGGTAAAGAACCAAGCTGCTGAGAATTTGATACCTGATTTTGATTTTGATAGATTGATAGCCAATCGTTTGATGAAATCCACATCAAATTTGAATAATGTTGTTGTTATGGTTGTTGATTGTGTTGATTTCGATGGTTCTTTCCCAAAGAGGGCAGCAAAATCGTTGTTTAAGGCTCTGGAAGGGAATAAGAACAACCCAAAGATTAGTAAAAAGCTGCCAAAGCTTGTTCTTGTGGCTACAAAGGTTGACCTCCTCCCCTCACAGATTTCACCCACAAGGCTTGATAGATGGGTTAGGCACCGTGCTAAGGCTGCAGGGGCTCCTAAATTGGCTGGAGTCTATTTGGTTAGTGCTCGTAAAGATGTTGGTGTGAGAAATCTATTGTCCTTCATCAAAGAATTGGCTGGTCCACGAGGCAATGTGTGGGTTATTGGTGCTCAGAATGCAGGGAAGTCTACTCTCATTAACACATTTGCAAAGAAAGAAGGGGCTAAAGTGACAAAGCTTACAGAAGCTCCAATTCCGGGGACGACCCTCGGGATTTTGAGAATTGCGGGGATTTTGTCAGCCAAGGCAAAGTTGTTTGACACTCCTGGTCTTCTACATCCTTATCTAGCGTCCATGAGATTGGATAGGGAAGAACAAAAGATGGTCGTAATCCGTAAGGAGCTCCAACCGAGGACTTATCGAGTGAAGGCAAGTATATACCTCTTCTACATGAAAACATGGATTTATTCTATCATCTACATGACCATATCCATTTAGTACTTTCACTAGTGAAAATTTATGACTCTACAATGGCTTATTAACCCATATTTGACAGAGATTTTGAGTCCACGCTGTGTTCTAAATGATAGCATGTTAGATATTCAAAATTCCTCTCCATTATACCGTAGCTATTTCAGTTACTGCTTTAAAATAGTTGGATAGGCCCGAGTTTGTATGCAAATTTAGCATGTTTTCAGGTTTATGGCTTGTTAGTTTGAACTATTCATTTGAGTTGTCTATAATGTTACATGCAAATGGTAGACAAGTAACAAATTATAGAATGACTTGGTAGTGGTTGTTCACTAGATTTGAGGATGCTTGAGTATTGATTAATATAATGTTGTGCAGGTAGGACAGGCCGTGCATGTTGGTGGTTTGGTAAGACTTGACCTCAGCCAAGCTTTAGTACAGACAATTTATGTTACAGTTTGGGCATCACCAAATGTTTCTCTTCACTTGGGGAAGATTGAAAATGCCGATGAGATATGGAAGAAACATGCAGGTGTAAGGTTGCAGGTAATCTAAATGCCTTTATTTCACTCCAATTTATTTCACTCCAATCCCATGCACTTATTCTCTCGCTCGCTCGCTGGCACTTGTTCCCTTCTCCAATCGATGTGGGACTCCCACCAAATCCACCCCTTTCAGGGTCCAGTAACTTTGCTGGCACATCGCCTCATGTTCATCCAATTCGAGGCTCAGTCTCCTCGCTGGCACATCGCCCGGTGTCTGGCTCTGATACCATTTATAACATCCTAAGCCAACCGCTAGCAGATATTGTCCTCTTTGAACTTTCCCTTTTGGGCTTCTCTTCAAGGTTTTTAAAACGCATTTGTTAGGGAGGAGTTTCCACACTCTTATAAAGAATGCTTCGTTCTCCTCCCCAACCAATGTAGGATCTCACACTTCATATCTCTGGCCATCTGGCCATGTTTGTTGCTCTGCTGAAGTATTGTTTTGGCACAATCACTCCTAAACATAGCCATATTAGTGAAAGAAAAACGAAGTCTTATCTATTTGATGATTGCAGTTTGAATATTTTCGTTTTGTTTTTCCCTGTCAGCCACCCATTGGCGTAGACCGTGCTTCTGAAATTGGCAAATGGGAGGAGAGAGAGATAAAAGTGTCTGGCAGCAGCTGGGACGTCAATAGCATTGATATTTCAATAGCAGGTTTAGGCTGGTTTTCTTTGGGTCTCAAAGGTGAAGCAACCTTGACATTGTGGATAGATAATGGGATAGAAGTAAGTTTGAGAGAGCCATTGGTTCTTGATCGAGCACCGTTCCTCGAGAGGCCCGGTTTCTGGCTACCAAAAGCCATATCCAATAGCGTTGGCAATGAAACAAAACTTGATGCACAGAGGAGAAAAGCCTCAGAGGAGGAGAGTGTGGAGGTTTGTACATGAGAGAAGGTACACACGTGTTCAAGCTCTCGAGGGTCCGAGGAGGTTGTTTGAGATTTTGAAGTTGATGTTTGTTCAATCAATGAGCTTTTGTATACCTAGCAGAAGATGATAGTGTAAAATGGTCAAAAAGTGTACGAGTAGCATAGAAAAGTTGCCTTTGATTTTGCCAAATTTGCATCCTCACAACAATCTCTACTTCCAACACAGTTTGTCATTATGGTGTCGAGAGAACGATTGTTATTTTATTAGCGTGATGCAACAAACTACCTAATTGATACTCTACAAATTATACAAACTTTATATTGAATACAAAATAAACAATTAACTCCCAACAAAAAAAAAAGTCTTATGAGTAAATTTGTTTTTCAAGGCCTAAACATGAACGCAAGAAAGAGGGAGGTGGAAGCCCAATTTCTTTAACAATATTTGAGGCTATAGAAATTCGAATCACTTCGCTCTTGATCAATAATATCTATTGTGTTATGCTCACTTTGACTCCATTAACCAATTTACCATATAGAAATTGACAAAGAACAGGGGAAAATTTTAAAATTAAAAATGAAACTTTTCCGTACAATAGAGCCAACCAAAGTGTAATCTGTTAGTTGAACACGATTCTCTACAATGGCATGATATTGCCCACTTTGAGCATAAGCTCTCTCTCATGGTTTTGTTTTGTGCTTCCCCAAAAGACCTCATACTAATGGAGAGTATTATTTGATTATAAACTCATGATCATACTCTAAATTAGCCACTTTCATCCTCCAACGTAATCTAACTTGAATGAATGACATAACCACATTTATAAGAAACATGGAACTAAGAAACGTGATACATTTTCTATGATTCACTACACTAAATGATCAAACCCTTTTGCGTGATTAAGAAATATGGGTCAAGACTTGGGGATGAATCAAGCTTTGATAGAGAATATTCTCCATAAATAATGAAAAAATCGAATTTGTAATTGCACCTGAAAACAGAAGAAAAATTCTCAACTTTTATAAGGAAAAAATGAAACGAAAATATCAGCTTCTTCACTTCATTGCTGCCATGAAAGTAGTAATTCTTCAATTATACCTGAATAACTATTGTTTTTGTGGTTGTCAAAATGCACAAGAACCATTTTCTCTCTCCAAAAAGATGCTGATTTGTTCCAGTACCTGAGAGTACATAGTAGTATAAACGTGTACGAGCTAAAAATTGTTAGGAATAAAAATAGGACTCAGTCAAAATGCTTGAGTTAGCAGTATAAACTATAATATATATGCAGAGAGAGAGAGAGAGAGAGACCTCGATTGCTATGGCCATAGGTGTGACATTACATACATCTTTAGTGCCCAGTTTCGCTGCAAGTTCTGCACAACAACTCAAACACTCGGCTTATGTTCGAAATGGTTTTGGAAAAAATAACTTTTAAATGAAAGCAGCAGTTCTTCTGTGCGAAAGAAAAACTAAAGAGATTATTTTTTTGATATTGCAAACCCAAAACCATTGAGCTGTTGACATTAAGCTTAGAAAGAATAAGACATTATTTTAGAAGTTCCTTTCTGTACTTCCACAGGTCATGATGAATAAAAACATCAAGGAAAGATGTCTTACTTTGGCAGGAAACTCTCACTTCAGCTTTGGCATATGCTTCACCCCTCTCTTCTAGGAGAGTAGATAAACGGACGACGGTCTGTAGATGACAGGAATTAAATAACAAATTTATTCGAGACTGAATTTTAAAACTAATCTTAAGAGATTCTTCTCAAGAGAAAACAGAAACAAGCACTGAAAAACGTACTTTTGAGTATGCATCAGTTGAATCATGATGCAAAAGGGGGCGAGAACGGGTTCCTACAGCTGAAATCCTCTTAACCAAGGCTTCCAAGGGCACATCCAACCAGACACTGATCCCTTTATTCATATGTTTCCTGGAAATTTAAGAACAAAGGTTCGGCCAGATGATACTGAAAACTTAAGTACAGCTGAAAAGATGTAACCACTTGTATCTAACTAGTCTGTCTTCTTTACCAGTTTATCGTTCTTGTAACGACACCTCCGCCTGTGGAAATAACAAACTGATGCATCAAAGATAACTTCCTCAATGCCTCCGTCTGCAGGAATCAAGATAAGTTAGATTCACTGTTATGTCAATAAGCTAAGATTTTGTTTTGGAGTTCATAAATGCATAGAATAGAGCATCCCTTGTGGCAACAATGTTTCAATGGTGAGAAATTCAAAGTATTACACATTCCGGATCTATCAAAATTTAATGGCCAAGTGGCAATGACCTTTTCATGGTATAACTTTAAAAGGAAAGAATAGAAAACAAAGTAATTGATAGTTATCATAGAGCATTATGGCCATGATATTTACTTTGACCTTCGAGGCTAGTATGAGGTTTAGTTTAAGCAAGAACTAAAAAGAAATTCTTGAATGATTAAGATCACTTTCATCAATTCTAGATACTACGTAACACTTCAAAAGTAGTCTGAAGTACAAATCCAAGTGCACCACGGGACAAACAATTGAGATAACCTCATCAGTCAAGAGAGAAAGAGCATCTCGATCAGAATCCATGTTTGGATATGAACCTCACAGCTAAAAACCTTTACAAGATAATCGATGGGTGCATTTGAGAGAGAGAGAGAGGCAGAGAGAGGTAATAATGAATAAACAGCATAAACTTTGAGCATAGTAGTTAACAGACAGCATAAATTATGTCAAAATGTAACAAATGATTTGGCAGTTATGCGTCTATACTGACCTCTTTTTCTCTAAAGAAGTCCTCCCCATAGACCTTGAAAATTTCAGCTACAGAAATTCCAACGTCTTCTTCAACCAATGAATCACTGTGGCATCCAAAATATAAAATAACATAAGTGATCAGTAAGGAAATATATCGTCATAGCATGTGGTTACGCATGGACAAGAAAAATTAATCACAGAAGCCAGAAATTATAACGCTAGCATAAAAATCCTAGATCCACAGTTCTTTCTTTCATTAATGGAGGAAATAAAATTAAAAACAGGGTCCAGTGATTTTTCTGCATCTGTTGCATCTTCAATGATATTGCAATTTTACAGCTGCATTTTACTCAGCTTCACTTGTCAATAAAACTTGGAAGTTAAATTTAATTATAAAATTTAAAGAACGTAAATCTTTCGCTTGCTATGAAATCAAGATGCAAATAAGAATAACAGATTTTGACAGAAAGTCTGTAAAAACTGCACAAACAGCTTTAAGACAAACCTATCAGCAAAGGAGTAACCAAGTGCATTGGACAGGACATTCCCCACAGTCGTTTTTCCCGAGCCCATCATTCCTGCACTTCATAGATACGATTTTGAACATCTAATTTCATAAGCTCAAAAGTAATGAAGTGCTCCAAGAAAGAAACTCACCAACAAGATATATACAGCGCCCATTTAAATATGACTCAATCTCCCGGCACTTCCTCTGCAATTTTGAATATGACTCAATCACACAATGCAAGAAAGCAGTGAAAACCTCTGGCAAAATAAGAATGAAAAAGAGGAAACCCATACCTGTATAGCCAAAGATTCATCAAAAGAAGCAAAATGGTTTCCAGATTCCAACACTGCATGTATGTATGCCACAAATTACAGGCTAATCCTTCTAATGAGAGCTTAAAACATTGTGTAAAAAAAACTTAACAATAGGAGAAAATGGGAAAAACGTAATCAAGTTGAAATGAAATTGTCATTTTATAACACACTTAACAAAGGTGCTCCAAGTTTCTCAAGTACACCGTGCAAATTTTAACAATCGGAGAAACATTAATTTTATCACGGGTAAAGATGAGGAACTTCATGTGTTTTTGCAGATTCCATACGAATATATATATATATATATACCAAGTAAATGCTAATCAAAATTCTAGGAGCTAAGCTATAATTGGCTTTTACCGAATTGTATAGAATACCATCGAATTAACACAGACGTTTCTTTAGCTTTAAGATGAGAAAATTGAATATATCGGCTATAGATTGCAAACAGAAAACCTGTAGAGTTCTCGTAAGAGCAGGCAATGTTCAATGCAACTGTTCTGCGACGAGCTGAAGGCCTCGACAATTGTAAATTGAATGAAAATGGCACCCGCAAGATGTGCTGCTCCGCGAATCGCCGAGAAAATTGTAGCGAACCCTTGGGCTTTGCAACAATACTGCTCGAATGGATCCATGGAGAAAAGTGGAAGTGCTGCGTAACCGTGGCCTCCATTCTTGTTGACATGAGAGGTCGATTTTACCAAATTACAACAACAATGAGTAGCAGTTGGAAAATGATACAAGAATGGAGTCGCTGCAAGGCCGGAGGAAGTCAGGTTAGATTCTCAATCCATTCATCTCCAAAACAAAACCACGACCAAAAAAAGTGGCGTAAAACAAACAATAACTATTTCCTACAGAAATCGCAGAAAGCAGTTCGTAAGATGAAACAAATTCAAAAACCGAAAGAAACAACTCAGAAAACGAAATCAAACGGAAAAACAAACACACGCACACAAAAACAAAAACAAAAACAAATAAACTGAGTTCATTTTTTAAAACTTCGGATTATAGCGGTGAAATGAACGTACCGAAGTTGAAACAATGATTTGAACAGGTTGAACGCAGAGAAGATGGTGGAGGTCGGATATCTGTGACGACACTCCTCTGGTTCAGAACGACTGGGTGCCTCAGCTGCAAGGCCAGAAACTTGGTTTATATGTGGTGCTACTTTGTATATTGAACGTGGGACCATGCGGTTGAGAGAGGAGTTCTATAATAAAATTATAATTTCGTTTGAAATTTGGAATTTTTAGATTAATTTATCTCGACTTAAATAAATAAAAATATCTCCAAAAATGTTTTAATACTACTTATAATTTCTTTAAAAAAAATGCCTCACTACAATAGTAAAAGCAATGACACTGAACTCTGTCCTGTTCTCAATTGGGGTTAGGTAAAGCAAACACACATACGTGATGGTATATATCTTTCAAAACAACATAGCATAGCACGTCAAGGCGATCAAACCTCTGTGCTGTAAATTCGTTATTAGAGGGAGTGTGGGACCACGTAGATAACCTAGTAGTTGGCAAGCACACAAGGTTGCACTCTCACACCTAGAGTGAGTTTGTAGCTTTACAGAAGGGTCTATCAGTTAACCTAGACATTTAGACCAACTAGATGTCATAGTGTCTCATCAAATTTGATGAGGTAGCACATCAACCCAAGATATTGGTCATTCAATGTGGTGGCTATGCAAGCTGACCAAGTCTAAGAATAGTAAAGTAGTTCACCTGATGGATGAGATTGGGCCTAATATATCTAAGGTGCTAGAAATGGATGAACAACCTTCGAATCTAGCGTGGGTTTGTGATAGACATGAAATATGCTCAAAACTTCAAGGTCGATCCTAGAAGTTTAGATAGTTGTAGAAATAGATGTGAAATCCAGCCCAAAGAAAAGCCTTTGATAACTTACTAGCTAGCAACATGATACGATGACAGCTGGTTGAGGTGGAGTTTAGGGTTTAGGGTTTAGAGTTTTTTCAAGTGTTCGCTAACTATTGGTCGAGGTGGGGGAGTATTCAAAAACTGCATGGTCGAAGAGGGGGTCGTCCCAAGGTGTCAGTTAAGTTTGTTTATAACTTGAACAACACGATCTTATAATTAGATTTTGATTTGTTTTTATTTTTTTATGTTAGTCCAGTCCCGTTAGCAAGTTATTGCACATGGAGGAGCCACAAAGCACGTTATAACATAATTTCTCATATGCCATATTTTATGATTGTTATGACGTGAATTATATTATGTAATGTTATGATTTTCATTATGTTATGTTGTCATGACTACGTGATCGTTTATTATGACTTATGTTATGTTATGATATGTCATGCATACCATATTAGCTTGATTGTTTTCGAGAATGTGAAATGTTGATATACCAAGAATGTATTCATCAAAAATTTTATGAAAGAACAAATGTACAATCTGCATGTTATATAATTTGAAGCTACGGGTACCTCGTGCATTTTTTGTGTGTCATATGCATCGAAATATTTTTTGTATCTGTCATGATGTTATGATACGATTTGTGTATGATACGATTTGTGTATAATACGAATGTGTACCTTATGATATTTGTATCTGTCATGATGTTATGATACGATTTGTGTACACCACAATACTATGCGGGCTCCTTTTCCTCTGTGGCTTGAGCAGTGTGAGTGTGCGTTAGTTGAAGGGCAACCCTAAGGGTACGTAGACGCCAGCTTGGTGGGTCTATGTGCACATATGTGGGTTGTGTGTAGAGAAGTACTACACATCCTTAACCCGGATTAGAGAGCATAGTTCAAGACCATGAAATAATTTTTTTATGAAACGATAGGTCCCCCATGATTGCTTGTGTATACATTTTTTTGACCCAATAGTGGAGTCACTTATGGAGTATTTCTTAAGATACTCAATTCAGTTGACGACTTTGCGATGACGCTATGTGATCAAAGATAAGGTAATTACATGCATGTTGTTTTCTTTGTAGCCCTTAGGGTAGATCAGGACAATTAATTTTAATTTTCATTGTTTTATTAAAATATTTGTTCATTGATTATGAACGTGTAAGTCAATGACTTCGTAATCAAATATTTTTAATGAATTTTTCATACATTATAGATATATTAAACATGTAGTGGCAACCTTAATCTCAATAGAAAATTAGAGTCGTTATAGTTAGCATCAAAACTCTAGGCTTATAAATTCACTAGACTAGCTGACGACGAAGGCTCAACATGCTTCCATGGTACCAATGTAGACTTGTTTCAAATGAGAATGACCAAGAAGGCTTGGAAGACTGCAAGATCCTATAGTACATAAATATGAAATTAAAGTATTGTTATGATTAAAAAAAGATTACGAGCTATACCATGAAAATCGAACATTGTATACTTGATTGACATGAACTGTGTTATGTAATGTTATGACTGTTATGTCATGTCATGTCATGCCATGCCATGACTACGTGATGATATATTATGACTTATTTTATGCTATGATATGTCATGCACACCATGCTAGTATTATTATTTTCGAGAATGTGAAATGTTGATATGCCAAGAACATATTCATGAAAATGTCTATGAAAGAACAAACCTATGATCGGCATGTTATATGATTTGAACCTACAAAGACCTTATACATCTTTGTTTGTCATATGCATCACGATCTTTTTCCATCATGATTAATATGGATGCGTACCTTACAACATTTATTTTCGTCATGATGCTATGATACGGTATTGTGTACACTACAATACTATGCGGGCTTCTTTCCCTCAGAGGCTCCGATAGTATGAGTGTGCACTAGTTAAAGGATAGGTCTAAAGGGTACGTATATGCTAGCCGGGTGGGTCCCTGTGCGCATACGTGGGTCATGTGTAGAGAAATGACACGAAATAAAGAGGGACAATGACCAAAGTGGATATGTTTGGGTAATAGGTTTGCAATAATGTTCATGTTCCTCCAAAAATGGTAATGGAGAAGCTTCTTCATAGCCCCCCTACTTTTCAACATCTTCGCACAATTATTTAACAATTATTTAGATCAATAGTTCTTCGGCGAGCAAGGCTACTTTTTCGTTCATTTAACGTATGGGGAACCAATAGTTGAAGATTATTGTGAGTGAATCTCACATTGGTTAATTTAGTGGAAGATCATGAGTTCATAATCAAGAAATACTATCTTCACTGGTACGAGACTTTTTGGGAAATCCAAAACAAAACACAAAGCCATGAGAGCTTACCCTCAAAGTAAAAAATATGATGTGCATCATAATCAAGTACTATGATGTTAAATTACAGGACTTCATGCATGTTGTATATCATGAGCACGAGATACTTTTTCCAATCTATTTTGCATGAGCGCTATCAATCTAGTATACTTCATTCACCCACGCAATTTAGTAATTATAACTAATTTAGTAATTATTTAAAAGTTATAATTTTGTTTTTAAATGTTTTTTTAGTTATTTAACAATTCTTAAAATGTATATTTCATGTCCCTTCAAACTATATATATATATATATATATTTATAATTATTTTTATTATTTATTCTATCATAACTCTTAAAAATAATTTTTTCAAAATATATATAGAAATTAAGTTAAAATTTTTAATAATATATTTAAAAATAACTCAAGAAATTTTTAATATCTAAATTTCTAATATTTTTTAAAATTAAAATTAGTTAAAAATTGTGAATATTTCCACATTGGCAACACTACCAACTACACATAGGCACATGGTCTGAATTAATAATAATAAATAATAAATAAATGTTGAGCTTGTTATTTAATTATTTCTAAAAAAAGGTGGGTCAAGAGTATTTATTTGAATTTTGCAGTGTTATCAGCCAGCCTGGCATCCAGTCCATTTGGCGGCCACGTGGAAATATCTCCTCCCCAATCCTTACTCTCTTTTTTTTTTTCTTTTTTTTTTTCATTTAATGCAATGGTAATTTTAAGGTAGAAGTAGACATCAATATTGTTTCCTGGTTGTCCAAGGCCAGAAATCAATAATTTTAATATTATATTATATATTTTCATACACAACCAAGGAGGCACTATACACTGACTGGTCAACAACTATATTGACCGCTCATGTTGGAGAATGTGTTAAAACCATGTATAGCATTTGGTGAGCAATTCTCTAACTTGTCATAGATCCTATCGAGGTTTTGAAATTGTTCACCATGAAGGGTGTCTTGTTTGTGTGGATTGAAGCATGAAGCGAGTTTCCAAGATTTGAAACACAACTTAGTGTCGTCTAGTGCTCACGTTTCAGAGGGTTCATGAGGTTATGTAATTTGTTTTAGAGGGTTCATGAGGTTATGTAATTTATAATGACGCCTCCAAAAAAAGAGTTGGGGTGTGTATTGATGCGGCATGGGAAGGTGGCCTATGCAACCTATGAGTTGAAGGATTACAAGCTAAATTACCTCACTAATGACTTGGAATTAGCTGCGATAGTTTTTGCACGATTTTGTGGCACTACTTATGTAGAGACAAGACTTGGATATGTACCGACCAAAAGAGTTTGAAGTACTTCTTCATCCATATAGAGTTGAACATGAGATACGGAAGGTGGCTAGAATTGGTCAAGGATTATGTCAATGGTGATTGTGTGTGTCAGCGGTTGAAAAATCGAAACAAGAGATACTAACGGAGGCCTATAACCCCTTGTTCTCCATGCATCCAGGCAACACAAATGTACTAGGATCTTAAACCGTATTTTTGGTAGCGCAACATGAAGGAGGACATAGCAGAGTTTGTAAGTAAATGTCTTGTATACAGGCAAGTGAAAGCATCAAAACAAAGAACAACAGGACTATTGCAATCCCTAAGCATGCTGAAATGGAAATGAGAGAATATAGCTATGAATTTTATCGTAGATCAACCCAAGACATTGAAAGAGTATGCAGCATCACCTACAACAATAATTTTCAAGCTACTATCAAAATAGCACCATTCGAAGTTTTATATGAAAAATGGTATAGGTCTCCAGTGTGCTAGGACGAGGTAGGTGAACGAAAAAAAAAAAAATACTAGAATGACCATGGACACTAAAGGTCTCGGGAGAGTGGCGGTAGATTTATAGAAGAAAAAAAAGGGAAGAAAACCAAGGGTTTCAGCCAACCTCACCTACCGGGTAGAAAAGACAAACCCAATTACCTCCCACATACACGTCCAATCCAAACTCAGGTAAAGTACACCCCTGTACGGATGATGGTGGATACTAGAATGACCATAGAAACTAAGATAGAACAGTAGTATGCATTGTTTTTTTAATAGTTTTTAATAGTAATTTCATAGATGGTTTTCCACTTTCGTACCAAAACTATGTTAATGTTTTGTTTTTCACGATGTTGTTATTTTTTGTTTTGAAATTATATATATAAGTTTGTGTCTTCGTTGGAAGGTTTTATTAAATTTCTACATATGTTATTAAAGACATGTATGTAGTGCGTCTCTGATCTAGAAAACTAGGGGTTTTACCGATGATATTAGAGCCCTACGTTTTTAGATTATGTTGACCGATCTGCTATCTTGGCCCAACATACTTTCATGGTCCTTCAACAAACATACCATTAATGTAAGGTATGCTTTTTAAAGATAATAACGGATTTTATTAGATGATGTATGTTGTTGATCGATTAAAATAATGCAAAGTTTGGCATGCTAGGTTTGTTATGTTTGTAGGTTGAAATGAGGGGTATATAATAAATGTTAAGATATAGACTTAGTACGATATATGTTGAATATAGATTATATTACTTAGAGGTCGAGGAAGAGGGCGTAAAGGACCACCCCCTGTCAGGGGTAGAAGAAGTCTAATCCGGGAGAGATCGGTAAATCGACTTGATAATGTAGTGCCACCTCCACCGCTAGTGAAGCCTCATGCCGCACCAGATCATACACTGCTCTAATGTGAGAATCATTCCAGGTGGTTATGCAAACAATTATAACGACCCAACAAACTAACGTTTCATCATCAACCAGGGAGGCAAGAAACGTGAGACTTTAGAAGATATGACCCTTGTACCTTTAATGGAATCGTGTTGGATCCGACAGTAGCACATATGTGGTTGACCTCAATAGAGACAATGTTTAGGTTGACTAATTTCCTAGATGATTAGAAGCCATGTGCATTGTTTATGTTGCAAGACAATATAGAGTTACGGTGGGAGTCCACTCACAAGATTCTTAATCCTAAGGGAGGTGCAATTTCATGATTGAAATTTAAGGATGCCTTTTGGGTAGAATATTAACGAGAGGCAGCTCGACTCCACAAACAGTAAGAGTTCACACTAACTGACTCAAAGTGGACGTTCAATCACTCCGTATCCAAGAGAATTCATAACGACGATACCCAAACCTCCGACCCCACTCTGAGGAGAAAGTATTAGAAAACGGGACAAAGAGATATTTTAGAAAAAGAGTTTGAAAGCAAGATTTGAAAGAATGTTTGAAAGTCGTTATAGGTTATAAGCAAAGAAAAAGTATAAAGAATTGACAACTAGTCGCATCCCCTATAGTACATTTTGATGTAATTCAAGTCTGGCAGGTCTAAACCTAATTTCGCCGATCATTCATACAAAATCTAGGTGGAAGGAGTTGACGGCTGATCGCATCCCCCTATAGTACATTTTGAGGCATTTCAAGTCTACCAAGCGTAGACATGATTCTGCTGTCTACCAAGCGTAGACATGATTCTGCTCAAATGTCATGCACTTAAAAAATACAATAAGGAAACTATACATCATGAAATCAGTAAAGGAAAGCAATAAGTTGATACAAGACAAGAGTTTTGACATGCAAGTATGGACAACACGCCCTGAACAAGCATAATCTTGACACAACACATATGGTAGGTTGATATGCTCTATTTAGCTTCTATTTATTTGTATTTATCTGATTTTGATATCATTCCTAATTTTTATTGCTCTAGAACATGAGAGCGAGATTTGGAACCATTTAGAACGAGACAGGAGATAGACCCTGAGCATGAGTTTTATAATAGAATTATGCACGCTTTAGAACCCAAACTATTATTTATGAACCACTGCTGGTCGATAAAATTGAATCTCAAACAAACTTAAAACATTAGATAGTATATTTTGTCCTAACTTCAATATTTGGTTAGTAATATATTTTCTCTTATTTTTAGGAGTTAGTTGGTAATGAACATTAATGAAAATAGGACTTTCAATTCCACCTATTTCTAATTCTTAACATAGTATCAAAGCCTCGTTCTTAACAATCCGGGACCAAGAGACCGATAATAGGGTGTACCCCAGGGAGACTACTATATCTAAGCCGGGAATTGTTTTTTTTTTTTTTTTTTTATTTGTATCATGGTTTTATGTAGTTTCTGTCTAGAACCAAAAGGCTAGAGCATACTAAATAAATCCTCACGAGTATCTCATTAAATTAGATTATATAAATCAATGTCTACTAATAAGAAATTAGAAAATAAAAACATCATCAAATTAATTAACAGTTTCTTTTTTAAATAAATATATTCATATGCAATTCATTGCAAAAAAATTAATATATTTATAATTACATTCTATTAAGAATGCATATTACATACCCACAAGAAAAAGTTCAACATTTTCTTCTTTTTTTTTCTCCTATTTTTTCCAGTGAAAAGTAGGTTAGGAGCAAGAAATAAAGAAGAATTATATATCTATCTAGCTTCAATTAAAGGAGTTCCTTGTTCATATAGTAACTCACAAACCAAATGTGAAAACAAAAAAACCTGAGAGAAACCAACACAGCATTAGTCAAGATTGGTGAACTTTGAGGTTGTGATCATGCTTTCACACAACAGTTGAAGTAGCTTAGTATGCTCTTCCTTGTCTGATACGAAAAACCATAAAACAAAAGTTGTAAGACATAAACAAGTTTGTGGACATGCTTTCACACAAACAGTTCAACCATATGTTGTCTGCAAACCAAATCACATGCATTCTATGTATTCAACTATTAGTATCCACAAGTTGTATAATAAATGTAAAGGTAGAAATACAAAGTTGCAGTTAGAAAAGGATGCAAAATCACTCGACAATGTTGAGGATTGTTGGGAGGGGAGTCCCACGTTGACTAATTTAGGAAATGGTCATTGATTAATAAGTAAGGAATACATCTCTATTGATACTAGGCCTCTTAAAGAAGCTCAAAGCAAAGTGATGAGGACTTATGCTTAAAGTAGACAATATCCTACCTTCGTGGTTCAAGATTCCTAACATGAACACTATGGGGCTCAACTTCTTCTTCACTCGTTAGTCGAACATTTCCTAACTTATGTCAACCTATCATGAGTACTACATCATACTGTACCAACCAACTAGGGGGTTTTGCCAAGATGGAGGAGGTTCGAGACTTCATGATTTAACATTGTTTGAATAAGATGTTACCAACTGTTTAAATTAATTGTGTGATTAATTATGATTATTAAAAGAAGATTTCTATTAAATTTTCTAATGAAATTATTTTAATCTGTTTTATTATTAGTTGATTAACAAATTGTTTTGTTTTAACTTACACTCTCACATGCATTTATATGTGGAGTGTCAACAAATGTAGAGGAAAAAGAGGAAGCCAACTTCATAAAAGGCAATAATACTAGCTCGGAGGATTTTCTGCATTCTTCCTTGAAAAAAAAAAAAAAAAAAAAAAAAAAAAAAAAAAAAAAAAAAAAAAAAAAAAAAAAAAAAAAAGAGGAAAAAACTAGATCAATAGAGGCTTCATAACAAGACAATATCACCGTTGGGTTTTTATTAGTATTGGTATGTATGAGAATATTCATTCAATGGTTGTACACTAATTTGTTAAAATTGGTAGATTTTGAGAGATTCTTACTTTCTTACTTTTCTTCATGCCAATAATAAAAGCGGTATAGCACACATAATTAAACTTATTAAGACACAGTTAAAAACCCACAATTAAACATAATTAAACTACACACAATTAAACAACTAATAATCCCACACCCACAGTTAATCTACAACAATTAAGCATAATTAAACTAACTTAATTATAGCACAACTACTTAATCAAAAGGTAGGTTCTATTTTCCATCTCAGTTGACTTTTAAAAGAAATTATTTTTTAAATTCATTTAATGGGAATTTAACAGCTACTAAGCCTTGGGAAGGGTGGTAATCTTTATTAAAAAAAAGAAAAAAGAAAAAAAGGCTTTTTAGATCAAGTGACATTAGGGATTGAGCTTTATTTTTTCCAACAGTAGCATATTGAATAAATTATTGAGGGGGCGGAGTATGCGCTATCACGAGGAAAAAGGAGATGCTTAAAGTAGAAAGCTGCAAAAGAAGGGGAAAAAAAGCAAGTAATGAGCGAAGGAATCTTACCGTTGGGGAGTTGGTGTTTGAATGATTCAATTGGTGATTCTCATGAGCATGAAAATGAGATGCGTCTGTGGTGGTGGTGGTGGTGGTGGTGGTGGTGGCTGATGAGGCCATCAGTTGCTCTTCATTGCCAATGCTTGCCCTTGACAAATCCCTTTTGTGCTGTTTCCTATTTTCCCTTATTTTTGAGAAATCAACCGAATAATCAGGCACCTCTCTCTTTTGCTCCCAATCTCCAAATTGTGGAACACTCAGCCATGGAGCCACTTTCTGCATCCAAATTTAAACCACTCAAAATCGTACCAAACAAAACCCATCCAATATCAAATTCATAATATCAAAACTATTGCACTTTGCTACAAGACAATCCAGAACCAAACAGCCAAAACAATGCCAAATCTAACCTCAATAAAGCGATTTCCAACATGCCATAAATCTACTTATAAATGGTGTTCTTCAACTTGTAGAAAATTTTACATTAAGGGGATATTCAATTTCATAGCTCAATTTAATAAGACTGGAGTTTTAAGGTTAAATTCTGACACAATAGTGAAGTATGGAGGTAACTAGTTAGTGATATGTTTACGCGTTTCGGTACAGGCCCACTATCAATAATGTAACCCACTAGTTTGTTATCAGTTTGATTTCATGTGATTGGACGGACTATTGCTTCGACTTGCCCTACTTTCTCTCTTATCTGCGCCAAAATCGAGCAGTTCTTAGGATCGAAAGCTCAGGCAAACAAGCTTTTATTTCATTTTTGTATCCAGAGACTCCTTCCTATCCATTAAACATACTGAAATTGCTTTCAATAACTAATTATTCAAGTCTTAGATGGACTCCAGAATTCGTCGATTTTGATGTGTGAGAGCGGAGTAACATCAGAAATGAATCAAACAAATCATGAAGAAACGGAAGGGGAAAGTTCAGAGAGGAAAGATTCTGAGCACGAAAGCACACAAATTTCGCTGGAGGAGAAAGTAATTGAAATTTGAAGTAGAGAAATCTGAAGCAGCAGAAACTGCAGAGCTTCAATAATGTATTTGGGGAAAAGGTAATAATATTCAATATCGAATCTTAGAAATTTGAATTAAAAACAGAAAACACAATAAACTTTACCAAGAGCTCAATCATTCTATGGAAGCCGATGTTTTCGTATGGTACAAAATCAAGGAATATGCTCTGTTTCCTTTCCAAGAAAGTGCATCAAAATGAGTATAATAAAGAATCTCCAATGTGTTCTAAATAAGTAAGAGCGGAGTGAACTGTGCAATTAAGTGACAACAAAATCCTTCTACTCATAAACTGAATTCATCAAATCCTCTAAGATTTTCTTAATCTGCACACTCAAAATGAAGGAGAAGAGATCAACATCATCGTCGTTCACTTCCACAATCTTTTCGCGCAACAGAGAAACCAAAAATGAGTGAAATCATAAGCATGAGTTCAAGAATTACCTCCTTGCGATCCTCCATGAGATTGATCTCAAAACCTTGGGGAATTTGTTTGAATGATTGAAGAAAACAACCGAGAGAGAGAGAGAGAGAGCGAGAGAGCGGTAATCTAAAATGAAAACTGAGAGAGTAATGAACTGAAAAACACACCGAAAGCTGTATGGACCTACGTTCCGTACATTTGAGAGAGATGACCAATATTTAATTTCAACAAAATGTTAACCACAAACAAAGAAAAACTATTATATGTATGTTGGTATTTAAAATTTAAAAATAAAATAAAATAAATTAGGTGAATTGATAGTAAATAAAATAATATAGAACACAAAATGAAATTGGTATATCACGACGTGGTACAATTCTTAAGGTCATAACATATAATAAGAGAGGGAACGCGCGCGGAGAAGAGGGAATTGTGTCAAAGGGGGGAAACACTCATCTCTTCCTTAGAGCGTTGAGGATTAGGTTGGTCTGACCTCATGCTTGAGGACCTTGGAAGAGTTTTGGTGGGAGAACCACGATGAGTTTTTGAGGTGAATCGTGGTTTGGTTCGCGTGTTGATGCAACCATATGTATCATCCTTTCTTAACAGTTGTGTCCAAATTCTCGTTTCTATACATTTGTGGGGAGAAGCTCTTTAACTTTCCTTAATAATTCTAGAGGGGACGTGAAGGTATGATTCATGAGTTTTTTTTTTTTTTTTCATTATTATTATTAATAAGATTCAAATGCTCATATCTTCCTCGTTCCTCTATAATTTTTTATAATTCTTATAAAATTGCCTTTAACTTGAAGAATATTAGAAGATTGGACAATAGAGAGTGTCAGGTGCAAGAATTCAACGAGTGAAAGAGAACAAGAATTCAATGAGTGAAAGAGAACGGCTAAGTGCGAGAGAAAAACCCATTGTTTGGAGATAAGGGACGATCGGTCCAAGTGGATCGATCTAACTCGATCGATCTAACTCGGTTTGACTGGACACACCGATGTAGTCCAACCAAATAAATTTTTCTCATTTTGATTGGTTTGACCATTTTTTAACGCGCTTTGAGGCTCACCTTTTCTTTTAATTTCGGATTGATTTGAGGAGTTTAGACAATAAGTATTTCAAGGACTCAGAAAATTATCCAAATGTTGACTAAACCAATGAGATTGCACCTCATGACTTTAGGTTAAGTTATGCTTGCAGTATGTTTGAATGCACGTTATTAACTCATTTGACTAATAATAAGCATGTTGTTAAGATGCTTGGTTTTTCTGAAGGCAAAACAATCTCTAAACTGAATGAAAATAAAAACATAACTAAAAACATAACTATATATCCATGTTTAGGCCACTATAGTATGTACCTTAGGATGATAAATTCATCTATGAGATGCTCAATACTATTATACAAGGATGATTAGGAGTTTTAAGAGTTCACCAACTAACCCTAATCGTGAACTCAACTCAGTTGCCGAAAGCTCGGATGACATTTTAGAACTGGCTATGATTTTTATATGTGCTCTTTGGAGACTAGTAGAATCACCCATGATCTTATTCTAAAAGTAAAAAAATCATGTTTAAGATAATGAAGTAGTAGGTTAAGGGAATCACGCATGTGTATAAGATCACATAAAGTGTCCTAACACCCAATAGTTCCAGTGGTAACCTAAGAAGTTCTCAAAAAAAGTCTTTTAAATGGAATAGAAATGGTACCAAAAATAGGTTCTTTCCAAAACCTTCTTCTAAGCCATCATTCACAAAGTAACTCTCAATTTAAGGGTTAGGATCAATCTAAATATTATGAAGGAAAAGAACTAAGAATCTGAAGCTGGAGAAACCTCCACTACTTACATCATGACACTCTACCCAGTTCTAGTACAACAACACGTCTCCACTGTATTATAAGCCAATTCAGGTGAATGTCAGTTCTTGACTTGTTCTATTCCTACACCCATGAGACGTGAACTTCAAAAAAGGAATATCTATTCACCAGCAAATGCTGAAACAGTCAGATCCAAGACATCAGAAATATGTTAGCAACGACGAATGCATTTGAACGTCAAAAGTGACTCGAATGAGGTTTAAGCTGATATGCAATATAACCATGCTCAAAGCAATCCTCAATTCTAAAACAGTGATTGAATCAGAAAATGCAAAAGGTGTCAATATAACAGATCAATATAAAAGGTTGTAGACTAATACAAAACGGAAATGGAAACAAGATCCTAGATGATGTAACATGAAAATTGTGGGTTCTGAAAGGGTCAATATAACCTGATCAATACAAAAGGGAAATGGAAACAAATTAGTCATGCAAACCATTATTCCTTCACAAAAACGACCTTATTTCACGAGTAGCTTTTACAAACTGCAAGCCGACAAGATACTGAACTACCTACAGTTACATTCTATTCCAAGATAATCATAGGTTGTAGGTTATAAAGAAAATATTGAACTCAACAAACTCATTAGATAAACAATCTATGTCAGGGTGACCACCAAAAGCCAATTCTCAAATTCAGTAGAAAGAAAATCTTACAATGAAGTTAACATATAATCCCCTCACAAGCATCCTATACAAAGTATAATAAGTACACAATAAATGTTTTTTCAGGTCAAATTGTTCCAATTCCTCAGCCCTTAGCACTGCAAAATGAATTCCAGGCTTAACTAAGCAAAATACAAGAATTTACCTTACAGTGGAGACAACCTGCAAAATAGTAGTTCTTAATTCCAACCGAGCAACCTGATTAACGTTAACTACCATATGCACACTCCATAGCATGAACAATATCAGCTCCAGACCTCAGCTGGCTCAGTAGTTAAGAAACTATAAAAAGCCAAATGAAAATTGACATTTGTGGATCAAAGAACAGTCTAACAAACATTTAAAATCAGAAACCTCTTCACTACAATAACAATAGCTCCTTGCTTCCAAAAAGGAAGTAACATATGTGAAGGGAATGAAGATGAACTAAACATGAAAACGATTTGGAGATGCAGATCTCAGATCTGGATTTCAATATCATAAAGAAAAACACAGACTAAAACAACCCATGTTTTACAGTTCCCAAAAGCATAAAAATTAGCTATGAACCAAGATAGACCAATTTCGAGCAATAAGATAGGAAATCTAAATAGTAATCAGGTATTAAACCCTTGCAAAGTATAGAATTTTAGTTGGAATAATAGTTACCAAAATCAATGAAAGAGAATTAACCATAACTTAACTGTCTTGGGCAAGATCTATTAAAACTATTGGAACAAAAGAGTTTGAAATATTTTTTGTCAACCATTGAGCTAGAGTTTACACAATTTTACTTGAAAGTACTAAAACTGATCCAAATATTTAAAACAAATCTTGAATAGATCAAAAACTACAGATTTAAAATGGAGCTTAAATGAACAGGGTCGAAAACGTCATTTGCATCAGCTCCTTAAACTTCAGAGAATCACCTGATCAGTACAAAAATACTGACGCACATATGAGTGAGATCTGCACAATGAATAAGAAGGCATGAAAAAATAATTTCAGAAAACAAATTTTTTAGAACATCCTTTTCAAATTGTTTAATATAGCTATTTAAATTCAGGATAACAAGTGGAGAAGAAAGAGGTCTTTGACATTAGAAAATTTCCTTTAGTTATGTGAAGTGAGTCAAAACTATCAGAAATAAAGATAAAGTATTTATCAGATGTCAAAGAGAGAATTTAATTTCAGAAAAGCATTTAGTAGTGAAACAAAAGTATTACTGACTATAAAAGAACTTGAGTCGACATTTGTGAAGCAAAACTAATTGTGGCAACACATGAAAATGGGGGGGGGGGGGAAG
>NW_019268529.1:1665265-1702441 GCF_002738365.1 Cucurbita moschata
GGGGGGGGGGGGGGGGGGGGGGGAGTATAGTACTAAAACATGAGAAATGAATTGGTTTATAGCATGCTAATGTGACCAAAATGTTAGTTCTCAAAGAAAATGGAGGAAAAGACACAGAAGGAACTGAAGAAAAAGAAGAAGAAAGCATTAACTTTAATATTTGAAGCTTTGAATTGAAAGAAGCAAAAGCTTTCCCTACAATTTTACAAACGAATTTAAAGCATTCTATTACAATCCTGTATGGAAAGCTTGGAAAAGCACTCTAAATGCTGCTAAATAATGGATCGTAGTTAAATAGTACTTGCATATAAAACAGTGCAACTCTAGAAAGCTTTCAACGCCAAAAAGTAAGAGATCAATTACATCATCCTATTATACTAGCATCAAACAGTTAGAAAAATCATTAATCAACTTAGGTTTTGGATCAATTCCAAGAACTAAAATGCAACAGAATGATACTATCAGAACTAATATGCAACACATAAAAATCATTAATCAACTTAGGTTTTGGATCAATTCCAAGAACTAAAATGCAACAGAATGATACTATCAGAACTAATATGCAACACATACAAACCTAAAATAACCACATAAAAACACGTTGATAAAATCAAAATGCAATTAAAAAAAATGCTACAGAACTAAAATACATACAATTAGCTTATCACAAAAATCCCATAGCTACTACCTTACGTCTATGAATTCAGGTGAAAATATTACTTAATGAAATCAGCCTACATACAACCAAGGAAAACAGATGCCACATTGTTAACACCTTAAAGTCCTGTCATCAACTTTAGTATTTTAACGAACCAATCTTTTTCTCTATGAATAACTACTTTTTGTTTAATTTAAGGTCTTATCATTCTATAAATATCCTTCACAGCTCAATTATTTAAAGATTTGTTAGTAGAAAAGTCAATGCAGTAAATATTATGTAAAACAAAAAATTGAGTACAGAAACAGTACCGAATCGAGGCACTAGTGCCCCATATAACCGCCAGGACCACCATACTGTCCAACTCCATGCTGCCCTCCCCTTACGGTTCCACCCTGTCCCATCTGTGGGTTTGGATATCCACCCTGCACACCGCTTTGACTTCCATATCCAATTACACCAGGACTTATATTTGCTTGACTACCATACCCACTTTGTACTCCAGGTCCGCCGCCTTGCACAGCTGGATTCAGCCCTGCAGCAGATCCGAGCGTCCCTAACAAATTAGTTAGTCCCAACCCAGCACCCTGACTCGCCAGCAAAGCAGTCAGGGCCTGGCCAAGAGCTGGGTTCAATGCTTGAGGAGGTCCTTGGTTGTAACCAACACCAGGCCCTGCAGGTGCCATCAGGTGCCCTGATCCAGATGCCGCCCCACCTGCATAATTCGGATTCTTATTCCTCTGAAACGGCGCATTTTGTACATGATGCTGGTGCTGAGACTTCCCTGGCTTGGGACCGTCGATGGCCCTCTGGCAATGCAACATATGACCCTCAAAGTTCTTGTGGGGCTCCTCCAAAGCCCTCTTAGCACTTTCTATCGTCTTGTACACAAATAGACAGAAACCTTTAGGCTTGCCTGTCACCTTGTCAAGCCCCAATGGTCCTTCATCAACTTCACCGAACTGGGAAAAGAAAGTTAGCAACTTCTGGGGGTCTACATCAGCTCCAACATTGCTCACATAAATCTTCCTCTGCGTATATTCCGAAGCAGGTGGAGCTTGAGGGGTTACTACCGCCGCACTCGACGATGGAACAGGCCCAACCGAAGCCAACTGACAGGCAGTCATCCTATTGCCAATCTTCTTCTGGGGTTCCTTCAGTGCTTTTCGAGCCCCACTACGCTTCTTGAAGAGGATGAAACCGTAACCCTTGGACTTCCCAGAGACCTTATCACACACAGCTTTAGAGTCCTCAATCTCCCCATATTGCTTAAACACGTTGTTCAAAGTTTCCGTATTGGTATCCCATCCGAGCCCGTGAACAAAAATCTTGCGGTGGGATGGGTCCGCATCAGCAACCATTCGAATTCTTCCATCCACATCCGCGTGCTTCTCAGCCGCTTCACGCAGCAGATTTATAAGCTGGTCCTTGCTGAAAGGCTCCAAGAGCTTTTGAATGGGCTCATCGTCGTCGTCAGCAGCAGCAGCAGCAGCAGTAGTTGTAGCAGCAGCTGAGGAGGATGAAACATTAGGGGTCTGATGGTGGTTATCGACAGTAGTCTCATCGCCTTCATCTTCCTCCTCCTCCTCCTCCTCCTCGTCATCATCATCCTCCTCGTTTTCATCTTGATCGCCATCATCTTCTTCCTCAACCACTTCGTATTCCGCTAGATCCTCATGAACGACGTCCTTAACGGGTTCATCTTGGGGCTTGTTCTCGTCGAGTTCAGCTTGAGCTTGCTGCTGGAGCTTTTTGGGAGGCTCGGCCGGCTCGGAGGATTTGGAGGAGTCGAGCTTTCGCTTTCTAGCCATGGAGGAGTAGAAGAAAAACCGAGGAGGAGGTTTGAGGGGGTCTAGGGTTTTGCAGAGAACAGAGAAACAAAGCAAGCGGGTAGGATGCGGCACCAATGTAGATGATAAGAGGATTAGGTCTTGAGATCAGATATTGAGATATTACCAATTTTGGGCCTCTAGAAAATAATTAGGCCCAAGCCCAAGCCCAAGCCCAAGCCCAATTCTTTCTTTGAGATAAGGGATAATAACGTCATTCTCGCATGTTTTGTCCTCACGTGTATACATCTTATGAAAGTTTCCATCCAACGTATAATCGCTCTAAGAAAAATATGTTAACTTTGGAATTACTACAATTGAGTCACTGAAAGTGAAGATACACCTTTTTGGCGTAAATAGTAACTTTCCATTCTTGTAAGTCTTTCTTAGTTATCCTGTCACTAAGATCACTCTCATTTAGATATGATCTTAGTTTATTTATATACCTCTCATTTCCTTGAGTATCACGTGCCCACTAATTTTCACATTGGTTCATTCTCGAACCCCACATCTTACTAGAAGATACTAGAAGAAGTATCACTTTGATACCATTTCTAAGGACTCATGTCCAAGATTCTGAATTCGCATTTGATATCTTATGACATCGGCAGTCCCCTAGATCTTCTAGATATGGTCACTTTACTTGCTCCTCACTTCTAAAAGTGAAGACTGTCCCCACAAACCAACATAAGTTATTCTAGTATTCTCGCTCACGTGCTTCCTAACATAAAATTTCTCCAACTTTAACTCTCTAGGTACATGATTAAAATTGGCTTTTGGAAATTTTGTAGTTGAGGAGGTTTGTAATCTTAAGAATTATCTTAATCATCTCCATTTTCTAGAATGGAATTTGATTAAACTGAAAGTCTCTGTACTCAGAAACAGCTCTCGATACTTCTCTCTTATCTCATCCTCTCGTTCCTATGTAGCCTCTTCTATTGGTGGGTTTCTCCACCACACCTTGACAATGCAATGTTTCTGGTGTGAAGAGTCTTTACCTTACGAGCCAAAATTTCCAACGGCTTTTTCTCATAGCTTAAGTCTTCTACCACATCCAGAGTCTCATAATCTTGAAGAAAATGAACTCTTCATCTACGTAGCGGAAGCATTGGGAACCAATTGCAACAACTATTCCAATTGAGGCGACTAATTATGCCGCACAGAGTAAATAAAAGTTTTAATGACGATAATTAGCTACTATATAAATGTAATATATCTGATGTTTATCTTCCATGATTGAAGGTATCACACTCTAAAACCTATTGGTAAAGCATATCCATGAGTGTAATTCTATTATGAAGATCTAAGTTTTGAGGCCTTGATCCATTTATTACCTAAACAATATCTAAGTTTGGAGGCCTTAATCCATTTATTACCTAAACAATTTGTCATGGAATTAAATGTCTTCAATTTTAATAGTAACAGTATAAAAATAAAATAGTTGAAAAAAAAAATACAACACCCCTTATCAAAGTTTATTAAAGTTTAGAAATAGATGCAATTGACCTATCCTAAAATAAATGCAACGACTTAAATGCAGAGATTAACTATCATGACATTATTCTACTGTCTCCTCATCGTCTGTTGGGTTCTTGTCAAATGTGATTCGAGTATTTAAAAGTACTTAGTAAGTGACTCAGTACTTAGTAAGTGACTCTACCGTTGGAGTAAAAAAAATGCAATCATAAGCAATATGCTTCATTATGCGACCTACTTTTCGTGCCGATTACTTAAGCATATGGTTCACGCTTGTGTGCATCAACCCATTAGGCAGGCTCAATACATACCTGTTAAACTCTATGAAAATCCACCCCTACTCTACCACCTTCCTGTTATTATTACTCGTTTATCACCACCCTTCCTCATTCCTCATTAAAGCAAGCTTTGATCAATAATTATTAAACTCAGCACTCCTCCATTCCTCGCATCTCCTTATGGTGGTATTTCTCCTGCCTCTCAACCCCCACTATGGTTTGTGAAAGAACGATTTCATTCCCTTGCTTGTTCTAAACATAACTTGAGAACACAAAATAGCGCTAGGAACAAAAGAAAAAGATTTTGAGAGTTGAGCACCGAATAAAAATGTATCTGAACCTTCAAAACAAATGCATTTATCCTATACATACCCGTGTGTCTAAACCATAATAAAAAGCAATTTTGTGATGCAAGGAAACAAACAGTTGGTCGGGAAGAATGGGCCGTAGTTGTTTTATAGCATATCATTAAACATACAATGAATCAAAGCACCAGTTACAGAGACGGAACCCTGAAACCATGAAAGAATTAATGAACTAATTTTATATCAACCAAAGTGCAGACAACTCATAAAGGTATATTTATAGCATGCCACAGCCACTGCTAATGTCCAACCTCGTCATTTGACCGATCATACGTTAATATCAGAGCGCTTTGATCTGGTAGAATTGTTTATCTCCTGGGATGTTGAAAGAGCAAATTTTGGAAGGTTGTAGTTTTCAGAAGCCGAAAATGGCTGCTGGGGATAAAGTGTTGGCGGTGGAGTAAGATTGCGCTGTGCTGGGAGCGGAGGAAGTGTGTTGTACTTGTACGTTTCATTGGTTAAACTGCAATTAGTTTGAACATCAGTACAATAAGCTACGACCCAGAGTCAATGTAATGCACATAAAGGAAGAGATCTTATGGAATCCCATAAGCATTCCAGCAGTTCGGTCACACAGAAGAATTTGCATACATAATTAAATAAGATTCACAAATAGAAACAAAGTTGGAACTCAAGGCTGACAGTATGAAACCATACGGTGGGTTAATCCACCCTCTCTAATTAGAAACTACGTCCTTCTATAACCTATAAAAATTGTCCTTTTGTTCAACAGTTGAGGTCTGAAAAACAAGCTAATGTATATCCCATCAATCAGACGTAATCATTTTATCTATGGAGATAACAAATAGTATTGGAATTATCTTGCTATTAGATAAACGGCCTCTAATTAAAAAAAAAGAAGCATTTTTCTGAAAAAAGTACCTAGCACGGCTGTAGGACTGGTCTTCATCACTGATACCATCATCTAGACGCTGTACAGATTTTGGAACTGAAGACATGGACCAAGTGTTTGCTTCTGGTAAACTATCTGAGAAATATCTTCTCCGGATGAGCTGGAAAAAGAAAATCAACACATTGGATTATCGGGAGAAAGGAGCTATAATTTACAGGTAAAAGAAGAGCAGTAAACAAGATAATAGTAATAGAAATGCTGACCATGCGGAAAAATTTGGTCACAGCTTCCTTGTCATATCTTGCCTCTTTGGCAGCCTGTGTCAAGAACATCCACCACAAGACTAATGAAAATTGAAATAGTAATGTACTGTTCGCAGCTTCAGAGTTCCATAATTTGCATACAATCAGAAGGAATTGGGTGCTATTTTTACTAGGACATTCACTAGTCAGTTAACCAAGCTCACAGAAGTTGGATCATTATTATAACAGACGAAATTAATAATCCCAAACTCTTCAACAGATAAGTTGGGAAAATAGGGAAGTATAGAACACGTGAATGAAATGAAACCATGTTATCAATAAAAGAATTCAAAGCTATTACCCACAATCTACAATCTTAAAAACATACTAGTAATCAATTAAGATAAAGTTTGAGAAATAGTAGGAAGAAACAATAATTCTTACAGCAATAAGTCCTCCACCGCCAGGGAAACTTTCAGTTAATGGAATTTCCTCACTGAAGGGAAGTAGACCCTGCTTCTCAACCCACTGGCGAGCAGCATCAACTAGATTGCCACTACTTCCTCTTGTACCCTCTTTAGCAGCAATATCCGCTTTGTTACCAATAACAATAAAAGGAACAGGAAGGCCACCAGGGCCTCCAGATCCTAAGGGAGCCGAAAATGTCCCAACTGTTGCAATCTCTACTGCCCACTTCTGTAGGCTTGATTTTGTTCTTCTCTGGGAAAGATCATGAACAAAAATGACACCTATATACAAAATAAAAGAAAAGGGGATGCAAATTAAACTTTAGGAAAACGAAGAAATTTAAGGAAGTGAAATGACCAAGAAAAAAAAAATGGAGGGAGACAAGCCATAGAAGGTAGTTGATGTTGAGGGTCAGAGCCCCACCTTCCAACTATGGCTGATGAAGCAAGAAGTTCATAAAGTTCCAGCAAGGCAGAAAGTGTTAAAAAGACATCCAGGATGTCCAGGACCCTTTTACATAGAGGACACCATTGGATGAGCTCAATAAAAATTACCTTCTTTTGAGTACTTCTAATACTTGCAATCCAAGCAGTGTTTTAAAAGACTTGAGGTGCACACCTAAGTGCTAGGAGTCACAATTGCCCTCTTTCGAGATTTGCAACGCGATCATGTGGTATTTTAACTCTTGCCCTTGAGTAATTAGATCGCAAGTGAGCCAAGGACACAAATGGCTTACGGTTTAGCTTTCACCCCTTTCTTGGAAAACAAGGTTGAAAGAACATTTTCGAAAACAATTTGAGAAAGCAAATATCATAAGCTAGCAAGCAATAAGGGACAACAACAATGATAGCACATAACCCAGGTAGAAAGATTTAACGACTAGTCGTATCCCTCTATAGTATATCCGAAGCAAATTGCCTTTGGCGGCTGTAACCACCAAAAGTGGTGATGAGTCATATGTTAACGAAATTATAAGAAAATAAATAACTATGCTAGAACGAAGAACATACATTGAAAGCAAGGTAAAAAAATTTGAAATGAGTATGCGGTCACAGGCAACACACCCTGGATAAGCATGATTGTGACATTTTCTCACATTTAGTTGGTTGACATCCTTGTCAACTGGCTCTGCTCGAACTCAGCAATGGGAAAAGCGTCCGACTTCAAGTCTTCAACACGTTCTCAGATTATAGGGAAGTCCCTTCCATCATACAAGGAACTCTTGCACAACTCTTTTCGACTGGTTGAGTCGTTGTGTCTTCTAAGCTAGGATCTCTTCGACAATATTCTTCATTGCGATAGGAGGTCGTGTCACCTCGTTGCACCCTATGCTGTCTAGATAGGGATGGTAGGCTTTCAAGTTACTTACATGAATGTGAAGGAGAATTTTCATCCATGAAGACAATTGAATTTCATATGATGTCTTTCCGACCATCTAATAACTTCGATTGGTCCTCCATATTTTCTCACATGATGTTGGTCCATATTGCCTAGGAATCGAAATTGTTTTGGTTTCAACTTGGTTAAAACTTTGTCTCCAGATAGAATTCTAGTGGCCTGCAGTCCTGATCAGCCCATTTTTCATCCATCAAGATGTTTTCTCTAGGTAAGCATGAGCTACCTCTAAGGTTTGTCTCAACTCTTTGATTAAGTTGTGGGGTTCGAGACTCTTTCCGGCACAAGAGTGATCGATGACATGAGGCATGAGTGGTTGTCTACCACACATGATCTCAAAGGATGTCTTTCCCATTAGAGAACTTCTTTGGTAGTTGAAGCTAAACTGAACAATATCAAACATTTGGACTCTATTCTTCTATCGAGCATCGATGAAGTGATGCAAGTATTCTTTGAGCACATTGATGCAAGTATTCTTTGAGCAGATTGTTAACCCTTTTGGATTGCCAATCAGTTCGAGGGAAGTAACTTGAGTGAACATTCAAATTGGATCCCAATAGCCTATACAATTATGTCTTGAAAGTTCCAATGAATCTTCCATCTTGGTCATTGATTATACTACCAGGTACGCCCCACAATTATGTCTTGAAAGTTCCAATGAATCTTCCATCTTGGTCATTGATTATACTACCAGGTACGCCCCACAATTTGACAGCTTTCTTTAAAAATAATTGGCTTGTCATCTCAGCCAAACACGACTTAGAAGTCAAGATAAACATGAAGTACTTTGAAAATCTATCCACATTCACAAGAATCGCCTCAAACTCTCCAACCTAGAGAAGGTGAGTGATAAAGTAGAGGGATACAATCTTGTAATCGTGGTTCTTTCAACTTTGTCCTGCAACTGCATAATATCATCCCGAAGATTTGGCCAGCATTACCTTTGTTTAAGTAAGGCATAAGTTTGTTGCCTACTCAGGTTCTCCAAGCAAGGAACATACAAGTGGTTGCCTCTAGTGAGAAGCAAGTCATTTTTGGTCTAGAACTAGCGAGTTTTTCCCTTTTTGGCTAGCTAGTTAGATCATAGCTTGGGCAACTGAGTCTTTGGACAAATGTTCTTTGATGTTGTATCGTATCCTACCACTTGAAATGAGCAAGAATGCACAGGGCTGCATGTCTACCTTTTCAACTAAGAGCATCTATTTCTTAGTTCACCCGATTGGGCTTGTGCTCAAATTGAAAATCAAATTTTGCAATAAACTTCTGTCGACAAGTCTATTTAGAGGCCCACTTAGGCTAGTTGAAGAAGAGGCATATCGAATTATTGTCTGTCATGGCTACAGATTTGACTCCAAGGAGATAGTCTCCCAACCTGCCAACAACGGTCAACATCTCTTTCTCAGAGGCAGCATGCCTCCTCTCAGCATCATTCAACTTTCTACTCACATATACAATGGGTTGCCCGTCTTTAAGTAAGATGCCAACCAAGACATAATGTGATGCATCCATCTCAATTTCAAAGGGTCTTGTTCGTCGACAATTCCGAGTATTAGCCCCTCCATCATGGCTTTCTTCAGGTTTTCGAAATAAACTTGACATTCTGGAGTCCAACTCCACTTGTAATCTTTCTTCAATAACTCTATTAAGGGCCTTGTCCGATTATAACTCTATTTCGTCTTGTCTCGAACGCTTTGTTCATATAGTTTTGACTCAAACATGGCTTCAACCCTTCAAGAAAAAAAACATAAAACTGTCTTTCTCGGACATATCATGTATGTCCAACATCAATCCTAAAATTTGTTTAACGAAGTCTCATATATTTCCTGCATGTTTCAGTTCTCTCGATTTTTGTCTAGCTAGTATCTCAACATAGAACAACTGTGAGCAAAGCCTTGTTTTAATCTCCCCCAAGTGTCAACAATACATCGACCATCCAGGATATCTATGTACGAGGATTTTAACCACAACTTTGCATTATCATCTAGATGCATTGTCACAAACATAACCTTTGCTTCCTCCGTCACAGTATAGTAGCTCGAAAATACTATTTAAGGTCAAAGATAAATCTCTCTAGAGCCTTTGCATCTTGGATCCCATAGAAAGGCTTAGTCTCCAAGACTTTTACCTAGTTAAACTAGTGAGGTTTAGTCTAGCGCTTAGATCCACCACCTCAGCGCTGACAACATCAAGGACAACCTTTACATCTTCATAAAGGTCTCAGACCATATGAACTATTGCTTTTTGGGAATGTTTAAGTCTTTGATACGCTCTTCCATGTAGGCAACAGAGCCCATCAAGATACCCACACACTCAAAGCAACCAAGTCATGTGGCTTTGCCTTCTACGGTCTAAACCCTTAACATCAACTCTTGAATGGACATCCTACCTAACGGGCTAGCTACCACATCAATCTTGTCGAATTTATTGGCAATCTCCTTTAGGCGAGATTCCAAATACTGAACATTGTCCGGGACATATTGCAAATAGCACATTTTCTCTTTGATCTTGATCAACCGATTAAAATGGGACTTGCCCAACATCTTAGTTGCGGACATGATTGTCGATACATTTCTAGGAGTCAACTAGGCTTTAATACCAACGGACACAATCGCACTCTTTCAAGACTCGCGACATGAATGTGCAGCACCCACTCTTGCCCACTCACTCTTGTCCACGAGTAAGTTAGCCAACTAAAGCTTGAATTATCGTTGATTCAGTGACACAAATGGCCTATGGTTTAGCCTCCATCACCATTCTTGGAAAATGGGGTTGGAAAAAGTTTTGGAAAGAAATACGAGAAGGAAAACATTATAAGCTAGCAAGAAATATGAGACAATAACAACATTGATAGCATATAACTCAAGTAGGAAGATTTGACGACTAGTCGTATCCCCCTATAGTACAATTTGAGGCAAGTTGTCTTCGGTAGGTGTAAACATCAAAATTGGTGTGGAGTCATATGCCAACGAAATTACAAAGAAAATAAACAATTGTGCTCAAGTGAAAGACATACAATAAAAACAAGGTAAAAGGGTTCGGAATGGGCATGCAAGCACGAGCAACATGCCATGAATAAGCATGGTTGTGACACTAGGCACAACTCCAGCACATATGCCTTTTGTTTTACAAAGAGGGCACCATCATGGTGAGATAAAGCTAAAGAAAGGCCCTTTTAAATAAGATAAAAAAAAAGGTTAACACTCTTATGGGCGAGTTCAACAAAAATTACCTTTTTTTGGGTACTTATACATGCAACCCATGTCGAGTCCGTGTTTTAAAGGGAACCTTGAGGTGTGAGCCTAGTCAATAGGCATAACTCTAGCACATATGCCTTTCATTGAAACCTTGAGGCACTTTAATTAAAAATCATAAGACAATTCCTAATTCTAAACACAAGAACCCTTACATTTATCCCTTTTTCATATTCCCATCACAACCATGTATCACCTTACCATAAAGTCCCCAGATCATGATTTCTATACTATTTCTCCAAGATTCTTCTCCAAACTTTCTATATCCTTTTCTTTGTTATAAATCATTTCTTTCCATTAATGTTTATTTTATTTATTTATTATTATTATTTATTATCATTATTTTTTCATTGAAACAATTTCATAGATAAAATGAAATGGTACAAGGGTAAAACCCATCCAAAAGGATTACAAAAAATTTCTCCAGTTTATTAAGCGAGGATTTATGTAGTAGCTATTACAAGAAGACATGTTTTATACCACGATAAAGAGCATAAAAGGGAGAGGCTTCTGAAATTTGCATGAATGTTTATTATTATGTATATCTACATCTACCTATATATTTATGTTTAAGTATTTTTTTTTTATAAATAATTTGCTTCACAAAAGGTATTTGATGTACCTTAATCTAATGCCTTATCAGGTTAAGAAACTTCAGAAATATGCCATAAAAACGAGGATAAACCTCCCAAATAGTACCAGTACATTGTCAATCGTTAGTGCTTGAAATTGTATATGCAGCATGCTGAAGAATAAGACAAATGAACAAGTTGAAATTTCTGTAACTGATATTTGTAAGAATAAATATGAAAACTGGCAGGTACCAAGATCTTACCATTAATCTGAGAATAGAAAAGGGAGCGACAGTCTTTGTAGCGCTCGTGTCCTGACACATCCCAAAGTTCAACAAAGAAATCTCTCTCGGCATCACCTTTTATGCTACTTGAAGAGCTACCAGCATTTCCATAAGTGATATGCTATCAAAATAGTAAATAGAACAACTGATAAATAGTGAATTTCCAAGAATAACTGATGCCACTTGAGACAGAAGGCAAGTCTTACCTTAACTCCAACTGTACAGCCAATTGTTTGAGAAGAGCAAGAAATAGAAGAACCGTTTACAATTAGATGAACAAGAGAAGTTTTCCCCACACCTAGAAAAAAATATTGAAATTCAATTTATCCAGTATAATATGGCCGGAAATTTAGAGGTTCAATAAAGTAGCACTAAACTAAATGACAGAAAGATTATAAATTTTTATTTTATTATTATTATTTTTTTTTTCGACATAAACTAATTACAAGAAATAGACCCAATCCATGTGGTCATAGGTCTTCTTGAAATTAATCTTAGAAATAACACCCTGCTCCTTGCTAACTCTGAAATCATTCGTAATAAAGATCTCCAGGATTTCTCTCCCTTCAACAAAAGTCCACTGAAATTTGATACAATACTGGAAACCTGAATCTATTAGCCAAAATTCTAACAATTATCACAAAAAGGCTACAAGTCGATAGGTTTAAGATCCTCCACTTTCCTAATGCTCTCTTTCTTAGGGATGAGATGAATAAAAGTTGAGGAATCATCGATCATTCCATGAAAGGAATAATAAATTATTAAGAAAAAGTTACTGATGGGATAAAATGCATTTACAATTACAAGTCGGACTATAGAAAATTTATTGAGTGCAAATCACAACTTACAGAAAAGTTTACTCAAGAAGAATAAAAAGAGGCAAAAGAAATACACAATTCTGCATATTATATTATACATTTTAAGAAAAATAACAACTAAACAATTTAAATTTATCCTAAACTTCATCCTCCTAACTATTCGCCTTCCCCAAAACATCCCTGTTCTCTAGAAAGAGACCCGTACACAACAACTGTAAGAAGTTACATGGTAAGTGACAAGAAAAGAAAACAAACAAAGCACAGAAGTCAGAAATAGGTTTAAAAAAAAACTTCTGATTGCAAAAGCTCTGAGACTATTCTTTTCAACTAAAAGTAAACATAAACTTCATTGTGGTCTAAAACTGAAACATAAAGTGAAATTATTACTGAAGAACGTAATTAAGGCTACATTTTGATTGTGCAGAAATATGGGAATCAACCAAGTCTTAGACTTACTCTTGGTGTTCTTTTTCTAAGCATATTTATAATTATGCCTGTAATAACTCATTCAAGTTGCATTCCTTGTCAGGGGTGGGATGTAAATAAATTGTAAAAATCATTATTGTTGGGCTGGATAGAGGCTGTTCTTCATCATTCTCCACTAGTTCAGTATATCTTATCGTACCTTAGTGAAAAGTGTTTCTGTTTGAAATAAGAAAAGGTATCGTCCATTTCAAGGAAAAGGTACAACAGAAAATTCATTCCAAGTAGGTCAAAGACAATGTTTATAAAGCACAAGGCACGCTATAGTCCTGAAATGTAATAGAATTTTTATATATTAAGAAATATAGTATAATGAATGATAAGATAATGAAAGTTTATTGAAATTTGAGGTTTAGAAGGAGACTGTTGAATTATATGAACCTCTTTTATAAGAAAAATGAACTAAAGTAATCCTAAACCCTAGAGAACTAGTCTTAATCTCAAATATATAAACTTAGATCTGATGAATATGCTTAGGGTATATGCACTTCCCTCAAAGATAAATTGTATTTTGAAGTGAAAATAGGGCAATAGATTTATTTACCACACATTCCTGATGTGATGAAGTATACATAGAAGCAAACATTTTTATGTCCAAAATTCAGTAAATGACTGTGAGCTATTAGTCTTTCGAATTTATGTCCAGGAACACAACACTTGCCAAACCACATGCCATCAAACCACTTTGATTTTGAAAATTTTGAAAGTGTTTACTAATCAAGTTCCCATTCAGACATGGACAATTCCATATTCCAAGTTACTATATCAAGAGGATCAAAATCACTGCCTCACAATTACACATCGTAAACTCTGAACTCAGCTATAGAAATAATTATCTGCCCAAGTAGATTAGCTAAACAGTGAATATGGAAAACAAAAGCAGAGGATCCTCACAGTTATACAAAACGTTTCAGTGGAGCCACCAGCAAAAAAAACGAGTAAAAAAAATAATAGGCATTCCATCACAAAACGCAGAAGCAACGAGACTAGAATGATGCAAGAAATAACCTGAATCACCAACCACAAGCACTCGAACCTGCCCACAGAGAGGACCGCCATTGAGTTCTTTGTTATCCCTATCGCGGTCCTTCCAGAACATGTTTTCTTCCAGACCTTCTAAACCGTATTCACCTCCGAAGAAGAATTCAATAATTAAGTGCCGTCAAACTGACACAACCTCCGCGAAGAACAATTTCTGAGCATATGCACCTCCGAGTTCAATCTGAAATCCATATTACATGAGAACTAAATGCAGATCAAAGCTGAAATAGGAAAAACCATGTCCAAACATCTGTCAAACAGAGTAGATAGCTTCTTCAAGAGGCCCGAAAGCAGAGATCTAGTTGCTGAATCATACAAGAAACAAGGGTTTGAAAATTTTGAGAGGAATAAAAATGAAGCGAGGATTAAGGATCTAGAGGATGGCGTTGGAAGTGAGATTTTGTTGAGTGAGAGATCTGAAAGAGAAGAAATGTTGAGAGTGGAGTGAGATTTGAGAAGGTTGAGAAGACGAAGAGCGTTAAGCACCGCGCGCGCGCAAGGAGAGAGAGGAAATGAAACCGACGAAGGTATTGAGTGTTCGTCCGTTTACAAAACGACGCTTCATCGGGGACACCTTTTTTTTCTTTTCTTTTCTTTTCTTTTTTTCTTTCCATTTCTCTTATTTATTTTCGTTACATACTAATTAATAAATCTTCCGACATAAAAAAGTTGATGCAAAAGTAAATAACAAAATCAGATCTATAGAGTTCATAGCTTCATTTTTTTTTTATCGGTTTTGATTTTTTTTTTTTTATGAACGAGTTGAGTGGTTTCAGATTAAAAAGTTGCAATTGACCATTACTTTTTTTAACGAAGAATTGACCATAGTTCTTTGTATATATATTCGTTTTATGATCCTAACCTTCCCACCTTCAATTATAATACATATTTTCTTTTTCTTTAAATTGTTACCCTTTCCCGTTTAAACCCACAAATATTCCTCAATAATAAAAGGGTTTTGTGTAGTGTCAAGTAAAATTGAGTACATGAATGAATAAAAATTACATTAGAATGAAAGCAATCCAGAGTATAGATGACTAAGAAAAGCTTAAAAAGAATGGAAAGTTACTGCCTATATGAACCGGGTGCACTACCCTTTTTTCTGGCTCAACCATAGGAACTCCCAATTCAATTGGAACAATTTCATGTTGGGTGATTGAGGACAAAACATGTTATAAGGACTTATGTTGGGTTTTGTAGATAGTTTTCACTCTTAGGAGTAAATAACCTGACCATATCATCACGGAATGCTAGGGTCATTGAGTGCCGAATTCAGATTTTGAATCTTGGGTATGGGTCATTACAAGTAGAAACTCAAAACCCAATGAAATTATAAAATTAAAAGAATTCTAAAATCCCAAAAGATTCCTTTTTCCCAAGGGTATATAATTCAAACTTACTCGAAGGAATATTTTTCAAGTAAAATTCATCATCAAACGTTGCCCAAATGCAGTTTTTAAAGTAACACGGTGGAGAAAGCCGATACTAGTTGTCTAGCCAAAAACCTCAAATGAAGCATGTCCGTTCAAACTATTAAAATTGCACAAAAACAAAGTCGTACCCCAAGAGTTCATTTTGAAGGTCTAGTTGAATTGGGCTTGCTTGTCCAAAACACGTTCAATCATAGCCATATTCGCTAACAAACAAAGGAAACGAGTTTGATCCTTCCATTACAAATTCAACGGGGTCTACTAAACCATTAACAATATTTGCACAAATATTGTTAAGAGGCTGTGGTGTAAATTTACTCTCGCAATCTCGAGTAAAAGAATACAAGTGCACTTCAAAAACCAACTTGTTGTCTAAGGTGCTTACATTCAAGGGCTTCTCTTTTAAGCATAGAAGATCCTTTTCATAATTTAGGCCATAAACAATCACTAAAGTTATCCCATTTTTTCATTTTTACTTTGTTCGAGCTTGGTATCCTCTTTTTTTTTTACTGTGGTGAAAGGGATAACCATAACATTGCTCATATATATACTATTTATTAAGTTCAAATTTGTTCAAAGTTTGTTGTGATGAATAGTGTACTCGGAGATCCAAATTAGGCAAGAGATAATCAGAATGTGTACTGGGTCGATGTGTTCGAAAGAGCCATTTGCATTCGATGAATAGTGTCGATGGTTGCAAGTAAAGAAATCAAGGGTTAGATGAGACATGTGCCGATCAAGTACCAAATTGTGCAACACAAATCCATATGGGTGGACGACGTTGCTGTAAGTGAGGTATTTGAGTTAAGTTGGGGAGAGCTCGAGAGAATGGGTTGCTCACCCCGAAAAAGTGCTCCATGAAGCAAGTACACGTGTTTTTCTTGAGAAATCACCTGAAGCTTAAGGTGGATAGCTTTACAAGAGTTGTCGAAACCAGCATCCGCTCAAGAGAGAGCCTTTGACTGTACATGAATTGATGAAGAGAATGAAGTTGCGGCAAGACTAGAGAAGTATCAGTAAAGTGTTTACCATAAGATGGTAGCCTAGTTGAGAAGTTGGTTAAAGTGTAATACCAACATGAGGTTGTGTTAAAAATTTCTAGACCTTTCTTTTGTAAAGGGTTGTAGCTATGATGAGAAAATATCGTGAGTCACATGCCCACCTTGTCACTGTAAAGGGATGTGGCTATGACAAGGAAATGTTGTGATATAGATCTTCGTATGACTCAGAGAAAACAATGGTTGAGCCTAAAGTGCCACGTCTAGGGTGCGCTCCTCCTTGCTCAGACGAGAAACATCAATGCTAGTTTTCCCATGGTTTGTCTGGTGAATCTTGGGCTAAGATCGAGAAGTAGGCGAGTAAGGTCCATGGTTGGATAGACAACCATTGGGCAATTGTGTTTTTTCGTTCTTATGTCGCGAGTCTCAAAAACCGTGAGAAAGCCCGACAATGGATTAGCCCATAAGTAGTGCACAATTTTCTATACTCATTCTAGGGTGTGATAAACTTTAGCGGGTCAAGTAAGCAGCCAACACGATATTTGCATCATCATCGAGACGATGCCGAGATTAAGTGGAAGAGAGTGTCACAATCCACAATGCGGTTGTGTCATCGGTTAATTCATCTACTTAAGGGAACTAGTTATCTACTTACCCTATAGGGGAAGAAGTAAATTCACGAGTCACATGTCACTGGTTAACTCTCTATTAGGCATATTGAATCGGCTTACTAGCCCTCATAAGCAAGAGTAAATAACTCACCTCGGATTAAGATCGAGTCACATGTAATCATCTTATGAAATATTAATCTTCTTAATTAATGTTTTTATAAAAAGATATTAAATATTTTGTAGTCTAGCCTTATACGAACTTATTGTATAGATACCCACTCACATATCTCCACATAATGATTGGATCAAATTATTTGTAATAATTACAAAGTAAGTCGTATCAATAGTATTATCACGAAAAGGAACCAAACCTAACGCATGACAAGCCTTAAGGTTATTACTCAAACATGATCCTCATGTATGTCAACTACGTATATTTCAAGATTACATTCATCACTTTAGATTTCTCCTACAATAAATAATATTAAATTATAAATAAAATAATCTAAATAGTTAAATAATTAAATACAAGTCTTTAGAGCATAAATCCCGACCAGAGTGTCACAACATCATTATTAAGATACTAGGTTTTAATCCCCACACACGGGCAAACAAGGTGGCGACCATTCGGCCATGTGAGGATTGATATAAATAAGTGTCACGATGCGACTGAGAAGGACGGTACATCATCCAACATACTAAGAGCGTGCATTAAAGCAAAGTTGAAGCATAAACAAGGTGAAGAGAATGAGGTAACACGAGTGTTAAAGGCAAGCTCGGAGAGGATTAGGTAGTGCCCTTGGTCATAACCTCAGAAGTTGGCATTTCAATATGAGTTTCGGCATACGGCTGTAGAGTTTAGTCCGTCTATATGAAAGATGAAAACTAAAAAATTTGGTGTCAATCGAATATTCGACAGACGCTCCACGAGGCCCTATGACTACTCGCAAAAACGACTTCTACTCTAAAAAGATTATAAATTCTTCAAAACATACTATAGAGGGATACATGGGGTCAGCACTCCACCACACCACCCTGTGACACATATGTGTATCAGACCGTGCCATATATGACACCCAAATCTTATCATTTCTGAAAAAAGAGCGAAAAAGAAACGATTGACGAACTATGGGATGATTAAAGCAACTCAAGGAAGCGTGTCTATGGAAGCTCAGTGGTTTGTGAATTCAGGAACTAGGGTTGGAAATGGATGGCCTCTGAACCGCCATTTCCAGAGAAATCGGAAAGCCGCTCATTCCGTTACTCTGTCGATGCCCAGCCGCCGCCGAGCTGTTTCTCGTCGGCGGCTCACCGTTACGGCGGCGGCGGTTGCGGAGGCGAACAAGAGTTCGACGAAGGCGGAAACTCCGGTGAGGATAGTAGCGATTGTTGGTGAAGGAAGCATTAGCCCCTTAAAATCCACTCCCTGGGAAGAAGTTCTGCTTCATACCGTCAGTACTCATTCTCAATCTCTTGATCTTCTTTCTTTCTTGATTTTTTTCTCTGAATTTTTTTAACTTTCGATTAGAGAACCCAGTTTTTTGTTGAAAATTTGTTTAAATTAAGCCTCGTTTACATGTTAAAATGGAATTCAAACCTAATTTTAAATTTTAGAAACCGAAAACTTAAATTCGAATTGCTATTAAACAGGATCTTAGTATCTCGTTTACATGTTATTTGTGTAAAATTTAACCTAACCATCAACAAACTTCGTTTTGTTCTGAATAGCATGTTCATGTGCATACAACGTTTCTCTGTCCATATCCATAGTCGAAGAAAAAGACAATTAAGAAACTACTTTGACGGATGGCTCCAGCATTCCCCTGCATTTCCTCCCTTCAACATGGTCACATTGCCTCTTAGATCTAAGAGTGAAGACGATCCCCACAAACCAACAGGGGTCTTTTTAGCATGTTTTGTTTGTCCTTACTCACATGTATCTAGTAAAATTCTCAAGTAAGACTCGCTTAAATTGGAGAATTTGGAATTCCTATGATTGAGCCACCGAAAAGGAGGGACACTTGTTGGTATAGCTAGTAACTTTAATTTCTTTTAAGCCTTTCTCAGTCATTTTATTATTAGGATTACTCTCATTTGGATGTGGTCTTTGTTCATTCATTTATCCCTCCTTTACTCAGGTGTCACGGGGCGATGTTCTTTATCTATGGTTTGGTTTTTGCTGTGCTTATATCCATAAATTCTATAGTGTCAAGATTAGTTTCATTTTTGTTGAGAAGTGGAAGAAGATGAAAATAAACCAGAAAAGAAGCATTGTCTTTATTTAGCAACCTCACCAACTTTGCTTACCGGTTTCTATGATGCTCTTTATAAACAGGCAAAACGACTAAAATGGATCGACGAAAGCTACAAAATGCACGTCTTTGCTGATAGGTTCTGTGATGTAACTCATCCCGACACCAAAAACATTCAAATCGTTTGCAATGCAGATATTTTGGTCATTGTTGCTGTCACGAGTAATGATTCAGTTGTATGGATACAAACGAACTGCAAAAACGTCCAAAATATAATCTGCTTCGACTCTGCAACAGAGTTGGTTAACAAATTAGGGGGGTTATCCTTCCCCAGTGAAACCGAAAGAAATGTACTGGGAAACATTTTTGGAAATTCTCAGGTGTTGGAGAGAAGAAAGAAATCTGAGGAGGTAGTGCAGACCGTATTTGAGGCGTGGGATCGTCGTAATTCGGACGATATACGGTTCTGTTTGTTGGTAATAATCAATGCATATATAAAGCCTGTTCCTATATTGAAGAATCTAAGATCAAAAGGCTTTTCAACTCTAAACTGCATGGTAAAGAATTGTGGAAGGCAAATATTAAATTGCTTGATGGATCCTAATTGTAGGAAAGCGCTTCAATGCTTGAATCAGTGCAGCCCTGTGGATCAAGTGTGCAACTACAGGTGCATTGCTTCCTATGAAAGTCCAAATCTTGAAGCATTTTCCTTATGTGTGCTGCAAAAGAACAATTGTCTCGAGTTGGATGCAAAAGTTCCCGAAAAGCCCTACGTGTCTCCAATGGAGAAATTTCGAGGGAAGGACCTATGTCACGAAACAGCGGAGGATCTTTTTGTTGGTTGGTTAGGGAATTTGGAGTGGAGTTGGCGTGTGGTAGCTGGGCAGAACCCTGCTTATGATCAATTTCCATGTCAATACCAACTGTTTTACAGGGGGAAAGCGAGAGGATCGTTCTGGTACGAGCCTGTTTTCATGGTGAAAACATTGGAAGGAAAGATGGTGTGGAGGCGACGAAGATATCGAGTAAAGAGGGGACAAACTGCAGGGACATTCTTGTTCAGTGTGCTGGATAATGGTGTTGTTTCAAATGAATTTTGGAGTATTGTGGATGTATGTGAAGATCTATCTTGGGGTTTGTTTCATTATAAAGGCGCTGCTCGAGCTGCGGGACAGTCGTATACGGGCGCTGTTCTTGTGAGTCCAGATGGTTCATACCCTCAGAATGATCATCAAAAAGAGAGAGTGGTTGCTGCTTTGGAGAAATGTGGAATTAAAGAGTGGGAGCTCTTTGCAGTTGATAACTGTTCATGTATTGATCCTCCTCTTGGAATTCCAGACGCTTCAACTTTGCATTCTGTGATTCAGGTTAAATGAAACTATGAGAGGGAAACACCAACTTCCTTTACACATTAAAACCTCAGGCGATGGCTTTGTTGAGATATAATATTTACCGATGGAATATATCTCAGATATTATATCTCAACGTGCTTCCAAGAACCCTTATGGACTAGAATCTCTCAAATAACTTAGTTTCATTTGAAATGATATGAAACTCTCGAAAATTTGATCTAACCACCATATTGAAGAATAATCAATAAGATTTTAAAGAACTCCAAAACGAGAATGAATCACCTCATTTCAGTTACCTTTTAAACAAATGTATAAGGCAATAAAACTTACTTGAGATTCAAATCACCCGAGTAAGAATAAGTCAAACTTAAATAATTCTAAAGCAGGTAACGTAACCAAAAAAGACTTACATGTTTTGTATAGTAAAATTCTTGTACTTCCGTCGTTTCAAAAGTTTTAACTTTCATACTTCATAATCATAACTAGTTAGTCATTAGTAAAAGTAACCATATTGGAAAATTGAGGTAATGTAAAGTCTTAATTAGTCTAGTACAGTGTTGATGATCGTTTCATATTGAAAATTGACGAGCGGAGATTTGTTAGGCACGGAGGTTAGTATTTATTATTATTATTATTATTATTATATTGTCCTTTCTCAGGTTGCCCACATGAAGATTCTCTCTCCTGCCAACTCAGCAAGTTCGTTACAAAGGAATGATTGTCTTTTTTTTTTTTTTCGCGCGTAGCTGAAGAGTTTTGAGTCAACTTTTCTTCACCGTAAAAGGGATTTAGTGCAAAAGAAAAGGGAGAGAGCTCCCTGTTCATACTCTCCTTCTACTGTTCTTCGTTCTTGGGCTGGGAAGTGAACATTTATTGAGTCAGTTATTTCTTTCTCCTCTCTCCTATAATCTGTATTCGGTGTTCGTTTGATTGATTGACGTTGCTTGGTTCACTATATTTTGATTATTTGTTTTTCATCAGTTTTCGGTTTCAGTTCTTCTTATCACGTTCTTTTCTTCTTCTTTTTTCAATTTCATTTTGATTTTGATTCTGATAGTTGTGTCGACGATGATCTTTGCTTCATGATTCTCATTTCCGATGCCTTTTCATGTGCCAAACTCACCTTCACTGCTCCTACCCTATCTGATTCTTATTTAATACTGCTATGATTTCTTGCGGATAATTTCTCTCAAGTATGTGATTAACCGTACTAATTCCAAGAAACAGAGGAAATTTTTCTTTATCTTCGAACCCCTGCATTTTAGGACTTTTTTGTTTTGTTTCGTTAATTAAATGGAAACGCAATCTTACATATGAATTGAATGAGAATAGAGCGAGTAGACTCATGAATTTGATGAGATTGTTAGCCCTAACGGACTATTTTACCATAATAATTCAGACTCTGAATTATTTGTGTTCGTTTTTCATGCTAAGCTACTCCTAATGAACGTTTCAGAAACTAGGAAGCATTTCGTCATAAAAGAAGAATAAAAGAAAGGACGCTCCTCTTCCTCACAGGTTGGTTCTGAATGCTATAAACGAATTGCATTTTCACAAAACTAAGGCTGATGTAGCTTCTTTAATTTTCTGGAATCTTGTGATGATATTAGTTAATTTTGTTTTTTCCTTACTGAATTGCATTTCTTTATAGATGAAGAACATTGTGGGAATCTTAGCGAGTAGGGAGATTTCCACAAACACAAAAAAGATACTCGAGTCTCAACGTAGACTTCATTCCTGGTAACTTTACACAACGCTGTGTTCCATAATTTTTTCTCTTTAAATAATGATAACCTGCACTTTCTAATACTAACCATGTATTACGATGGATATTTTAGTGTGGAAGAATATACATTGAAGCACTGCTCAACTGTTCCAATTTTTCATTCCACTACTATACCACAGGGTATAATAGAATTTTTTCAGGGTGGTGATCTATTTTACTGCAGAAGGTAACATTTTCTTTACTGTAAAATAGTTTATGATTGGTCGATCGATATAATGATTCTATTTTGAATATACTTGCAGTGCTATTTTGGAAGATCATCCAAAAGTATTCGAATGGATAACTTCATGCCAGCTTCCAGTGAGATCAATTATTAAATTTGATGAATCAAATTGGAAGTTCGTTCAGGCCGTAAGCTTTATTTTTTAATTGCTTCTATTTTATTTCGAACGATTATTAATAATAATCACGACTAATAATAAGTTTATTCGTCAGGATTATAAAACCGTGCTACAACCAAAACATTTGATGCTATTATCCTCAAGTTTGTCCCTTTTGGGAAGGAATAGGACTTCATTTATTGGGCATTCAAACAGCCTCTAAGTACAGAAAAAACATAAACTCTAGACCCAAACATAACAAACTGGACTAAAGACTTGAATAAGCAATAACAAGAATTATTCAGCATTATTTCTAGCATCATTTGTGCGAAATTGACATTTTGCCTTTTTTTTTCTTCTTCTTCTTCTTCATGATATAACTTCTCAGCTTCAGTGGCATCAAAATGCATCAATTTCAACTCATCTGGCCCTAATATTTATGACGGGTGAAGTAGCTGTTATTGAAAATGCGGGACATGAATACCATTATATCACATCTAGTATTCACTTTTAGCACCTTATTCCTTTTTCTTTTTATTATTTCAACTTTAGAGAAGTTATAAACAACGGTCTGCAGAAATGGATCTCAATTCAATAAAAAAGATAACGGCTAACACTTCCCTGCACTGTGAACTTAAGTTAGATAACTGCATCATCTGTAACAAACTTCAACATCTAATTATTTCTGTACATACTTTTTAAATAGCTTGTATTTACCTATAAATATCATTTAATGAAATATCGTTGTGTAGAACCTACACTGATTGATAGATCCATCTCTTTACATGCTGAAGAAGAAATTCTTGCTTTTACAATAGATAAGGAGGTGAAGTTTTTACCTTCACACATTCATAATTTTAGTTTTATATATCTAAATAATTTTAGTTTAATCGTGGTTCAATAATCGCAGTTACATATTTGGAGATATAACCAGGATAATCATTCTCATGCTATACTAATTGCATCTGGAACAATTAAAAAAGTCCAATTCCACCCGTTGGGTGCGCCATACATATTGACTGCCGAGGTAAATCATTTGAATTTAAAATGCAGTGTCACCTTTTTAGTATATTGTATAACTTGATATAAAAATATGCATGCAGGTGAATAATTGTAAAAACCTCAAACGTAGCGTGCTAATTACGTTTAGATCTTATCATCCAGAAGGGTCAAATGATATACTTTTGACCACTACATCTACTGCACCAGGTGACAACAAGAATTTCATTACCAAGTACCACTAATATACAATGGTGGTTTCTTATTAGCCTACATTTGTTTTTTAGATTTTTCAATCGTTGTGGATGAAAGTGCTGAGGCTGCATCAACATTCCGGATTCGTCGAAAAGTTACTAATTTTTGTCCATTAACTATTGAGATGAACCCTCTTATTACCTTCAATCCACCCGCAAGCGAGAGCTTGATTATGGAGGAACAAACTGTGGTGGAATGCCTCCGTGTTGTGGGACTGAAGATTTGGCAATATGATGCCAAAGCTGACAATGTGCTTGAAAACGAACGTTTATGCATACCAAACGTCGTTCTGAACTGGTATTTTTACACCGTTTGTGTGTTTCTTTTTATTTAGTTATTTTAGATTAAAGTGTGTTGTGGACTTTTGATATGTAGTGAAAGGAGTGCAGACATCTCCCCATGCGGCAAATTCCTAGTTGCTTGTGTTGTTAATCGGCAGAAAGCCGACGAGAAGATCTTCAAATTATTTTACGAGCAGCTTGATGATTCTACACTTTGTACGCTCGTATATGATATAAGGGTGTATTCTATAGCAGATTGCAGGTAATAATACATTTATACATTCTATTGATGAGGCATTTACTTTTTTTAAGCGCTGAATCTTATATTTTTACTATGATATTGTTTGTTTGTTTGCTTGCTTGTGCAATAAATAGTTTTGGTAGAGTTCTTAAAACAAAAGGGATCAAAGCTGGTTATGCGGTGAATGCAATTCAGGTTTGTTGAATATATAACTTCATAGATTTTTGCATTGATTTTCTCATTGAATAATAAATGCAAGAAATGATTACAGTTCTCTCCAACTTCAAAATACATAGTGGTCGGGTACGGCAGAAGGCATTATTCTCTCAAAGGAATTGGGTGGCCTTGTCCATATACTATATTGGAGGTAATTAATTGTACATTTAAATAGTATAGCTTCAAATAAATATTTATTAAATGAAAGTTTTGAGAGTAGTAACTCAGATAACTTATAAAGATGATCTTTAAATAAATTACTTTAAAAATGTCAAAATACCAAAGGAATTTCTCTGCCGGCCTGAACTAAAGAAAATGGAAAATGTGAGACGCGAACCAACTCTTGCCCCACCTTCACTTCAAGAAACACTAGCATGTTCAAAACATCCACAACACATAAAAGAAGGCGATAGAGAGCCCCTTTGCCTAAGCCCTCTAGAAGCAATCTTATCCTTGATAAGGATTGATAAGGATGGAAAAGTGTGTAGACTTCAAATTCCAAATTCAATATCTCCATTCAAACTCAAACTTTTTAATCCTTACGATCTTTTAAGCTATGTGCTCATATTCTGACTCTAATATTAGTCAATGTCATGGCTTACCGTCTGTACTATAGCCCTACAAAGTTTATGCATACCCTAACCCTGTACACTCCTACTCTAGGGTGTATAACTAAGCCCCAGACCATAACATAGAAGGAGCATAAACCATCCAAGTGGAAGGCCACTGACCTATCTAGCTACCTTGAGGGCTTTGAAGAGGTTCTATTTTAAAGCATAAGAGCAACCCCCGAAGCTCCCATAGACACCAGGGCCACCCACTCCACACTTCTACTTCCATATAAGCTTCTATATAGGACCAACAATACTTCTTCCACTTCGTCTCTTGTAAAATAATTGTTCTTACACCCTCAAAAACCAAACATCTCGTCTCTTGGCGCAGTCACGAAGCAAACCTCTCACAAATCTAACAACTTCTTTTTAGTTTGGACGACTTCACTCAAGCAAGCCTCTCTCACCAAATCTAACAACTTCTTTCTAATGTGGATGTCTTTAAAGAGAATCACCGCTCAATTTCCACAAAACCTTCTCTATATCCACCCATTTCTCCATAAAAGTTGTAGAGAGCAAACTTGGGGTGGTTTGAGGATTTTTTTGGACTAACCTAAAGTTTCAGGTTGGTTGGATTGGTAATCCAATTTGAACTTGTTTCAAAACCCAATCCTCTATTTTTGGGTTGGGTTGGTAGGTTGTTAAAAAAAAATTCACTCGGTTAAGAACAAACGATGAAATCGTGTACTAGAGACAAAAATCCAAATGAAGAAAGAACGAAAGTGAGTAGCGAAGAACTCAGCTTCTTCACGAGTTTCGGTGAGATGAGCCGTAAAGCGTAAAGTAACGAAGAACGAAAGAAAAAGTTGAGAACGAAGAGAAGAGAAGCAACTGGACGAACGAACAAAAACGAACGAAAAATAAGAATTAAGAACTAAGAAGAAACGAAGGAGCTGGACAAACAACGAAGCTGCTTGACGATTAGAAGACGAACAAAAAAGGACGGACGAGGAAGACGAACGAAGAAGAACTTACAAGAAACGGAGTTAGGACGATCAAAAGGCGAACAAAGAAGATGAACGACAATGAAGAATGATGATGTGACTCTGATGGGCTAGGTGGTAGAGGATATGATGCAACCCTGGGTGGCAGAGGAACTAAGTACAGTGTAATGTTAGGTGGTAGAGTTGGGCTTGGTCCGGTCTCAATCTCAACTGGGTTGGCCCGATCCTTTGTCCATGAACTTGTACCCCAACTCGAATTGGATTTAAGTTCTCAACCTAAAATGCTATTTAACCGAACCCAATCCTTATAATTTGGGTTGGGTTGGGTCGGATTCTCGAGTTAAATGTACACCCTTATAAGTAAAATTCGTAATGGTAACAATGCAGCTATTAACGATGCAAAGTTGTGATGGATGTCTAGATACATGGATATTGAAAGTAGTCGATGTTAGAACACTACTCACCGTTCTTCTTAGAGAATGTTGAGGTATTGTTAGATATTCGTGGTAGGTTTGAGAAAGACAAAGATTTTTTGTTTCGTTGAAGGTCTGAAAATGTGGACAAAGTCAAAACTATATGAACAACAAGTTAGGGCCTTTTTATGGCCTATGTGACGGTGCAACGGTTGTTTGATCTTAACAATAATCAATCTCGAAGATGTCCAGTGGAGTTAAAGTTTCGTAGGTTGAGGTAATAGAAATTATCGACGTAACTCACCAAAAATGGAGAATGTGACAGATTTGAAATTGGAGGGAGGGCATGTGAATCCTCCCATAGAGGTAGAAAACTATGGTGGAGACTACCAACTAGAACAATTATCGTCAGGGGTCTTCATCCTGCTTCATAGGTAAACGTGTCCATCAAGAATCTGAATGCCCACAAAGGGTGTGATCCTCCGAGCATTCTAAGACAAATTTCGAACGAATGCAAATGCTGAATATGAGATAACAAAAGTTGAAACATTGCTAGTTGAAAGCATGGAAACCTCGCAAGGGAACCCTAAATTATTTATCTTCTCTCCAAAAGAAAGTGGGAGAGAGAGAAGAGTTAGTGGAACGAGGTCTTATGTATGTCGAGGCCTAGGTTAACCACAAATAGACCAAGAACACTATCACTGGAGTGACCTACAATTTCATGATGGAGACCGAAGCAAAAATGCTTGGACATTCTCTAACAACGAGATAAAGGGAGGATAAAAGCCTTCAAATTAGCTGTTTTACTTTCTCAGAAATTGCAAAGATAAATTGAATCAAGTTGGGAACTAGGAGTGGACAAACAATTGTAGATGGATGACTTCGTGTTAAGAAAAGTTCATCATAGGTTATGGACACTATCAACCTAGAGAGATTCATTATTAGGAATTAGTTGGTGCTATAGGCTCCATAATACTATTATCATTATGGAGGAAGCGATTCTCGTGTCGGGAAACCACTACAAGTTCATGATTAAAGGATAGTTGGAGATCTCCTAATCATCTCCACACAATATCTCAAGGGCACATTAGAACACTACTTTGTCACGTACCAACTCATAATCATAGACTTTGAATTAGATATTTGTCAATCAAGTAAAATTCACTAGGAAGATTAATTAACAACCTTTCAATAACCATCACATCGTGCAATCATGGTAGAGTATTCCCTATAACTTGCCAATTGCTAAAGCTAGCATGCAAACCCTTTCTAATAAAGACAAGGTACAAGTTATTTGGCGAACTCTTAACTGTCCTTACATAGTAACAAGTTCTCGTAGCTTGTTTGGGATATAATTAAGTCAAATCATATTTTGCTGCTAGCTCATCGTTCATATAATTTATTGATTCTATCCATATCATATCCTTAATTATATCCTAGTTCAACCAAGTGGATCAAAATTGGATTCCTAAAATCAATTGCATATTAGCATAAGCTACAAGTAAAACTTGAATAGTAATCCAAGTTGGGTTTTCCAGCAGAGTCGGCTTGTTTATGGTTCCAATTTCATTTAAATCCTTGAATTGAGACATAAAAATGAATACATAACTATAAAATTCTCGAAATAAAGGCATTTTCATTATCTAACATGATGATGCTTCCAAGCTCAGATTTACAGGATTTCAGATATGAAGCTTATAAGAAGCATCAGTAGTCATACAGCGGTGATCAATGTGGCACGCTTTCATCCCAAGCCTGGAGAAGGTGTAGTCTATTGCACAAAGGTATGTGCACAAATGACTTTACATCTAGTGTAGTTATATATATATATTTTGTATGTTGGATGTTAAATACTAACTTATTTAGATTTTTTTTTCTAGGAATTGAAGGGAGGCAGAATTATTGCCCTCAAAGGTTACCCAGAAAATGAAGAGAACTAAATTGAGATGATACTTCGTTTCCATTCCTCCTGAAGGACTAGATTGGCGTTGGACCCCAAGACTGGTATTAGTCCCTAGTTGTTCTGATTGATTGATTGATTTTTGTTTTTTTTTTCTTTTGATCAAGTGGTTTAGATTGGTATTAGACCCCTAGTTATTCATTCATCCGGTAGGTTTTATTTTTGTAAAAAAAGTGAGATACCATCTGAATAAGAAATAGAAATAGATTCGGCCCCAAAATAGAATTTAAGCACCAATAAAAACAAGATAAAGGATATTAACGAGGCTCGTTTGAAGGAGCCAAACTTGATAAGAAATCACGATAAGAGGAGTAAGATTCGGATTAGATCGAATATTTCAAGGCAAGAACACTTGTTTGAAATTCAAATCATTCCACAAGCAAGAACGATCATGCCTAGCTTGAGCTTGAATGATTCTAAACATGCAATCTACATTTAGCCTTAATGATAAAAAATCACTTGGAAAGTAAAATTCAGATTACGTTGGTGATCAAATATCTCAAGGCAATGAGCACTTTGTTTGAGATTCGAATTACTCCACAAATAAGATTAATCATGTCGAGGTTGAATGATTCTACATGCAACCTAACTCCATAGAATTGCAAAGCAATTTAGTCATTGGCTAAAGAAAACGCAAATGCTATTTTTACTACATTTTCCAAGTTTGTTTTACAGAGATAATATACATGATTTTATATTATTATATTTTCCAAGTCTGTTCGGTAGAGATAACATACATGATCTTATATAGCCTCAAAATAAAAACCCTCTGCAAAACATTCCAAGAGATTTCATGATCTTATGTAGCCTCAAAATAAAAACCCTCCGCAAGACATTCCAAGAGATTTCAAGAGTTGTGACTATATTTTATAACCATAATTAGTCACATGACCATAATTAACCACAAACATTGTAACTCTAGATTATGATCACCGAGAATTTATAACAATAGAACTTGAACATGAGTTGAAATATTTTTTAATAATATTTTCTTTACATCTTCATTTAAGTTTTTGCCGCATCCCTTCTATTTTTCTTATTGATTCACACACACATTGAAAACAGTCGACTACTTAAATAGAACCTCTACCACATGCATGACGTGACATTTCTATATGGAAATATTCATTTAAAATCATTCACAGAATAATGTCATGGACTTGTACATTTGTATTAAAAGTTTTAAATACAAAACAACGAAATATTCGGTATGAAACATAAATAAATTAAAGAGAAAATTACAAACAATACCCTAACCTAACTTAAAGATCTACGGAAATAAAATACAACCACTTTAACACAAGTTTCATGATTTTCAACGCGACGCCACCGTCAACCGTATAGGGGTGCCTTTTCTTTACCTGGAGTATAAGTATAGTACATGGCTTGAGTATTGAAATACTAAGTAAGCGACCCTACTATTGAGGTCAGGAAATGTAAACACATGCAAAATGAATGGGAGCTATCATTTAAAACTATCTTTCTCTTAGGCAGCTTTCTAGTCCAGACAAATTGGATGTGTATTTACTTCTTTACACACCCCCCACACGTGCGAGCATGGGCCTACCATGCAGGCTTGCACACCCCCTGAGCCTTCTAGTCGGGCTAGTGTCTATGGTACTGTTATCGGACACCCAGACGAAATAATGATTGTCATAGCATCATGAATATGATGATCATTTCCATTTCATAGTGTACGCGTCCATACTCATTATAAAATGGAAGTATCCCAATGCATGTGAACATATATTTATACATAAGGTCCCAACATTTTCCATTGTAATTAAATCATGTAAGACAACCCCCATTCTTTTCTCATATACTATACTCGATAATATGCGTACATAAAATCTTACAAAATTATCTCATTCATAGCATAACCTTCAAATCATATCGTAGGGGTTGTGCATGTAAATCTTCTTATCTTAAAACATATCATAGTATGTCATAACATAATATCACCTAACATAATCATGACACATATGACATTTCATAGCATATCATAATTCATCGTAGCATAATATGACATGTCATTTATACCATAATGTTACTTGACATATCTTACATATCATATAACTAAACATATCATATCATCCAACATATCACACATATGATACGTGTAGGGTTATTGAGCATGTGTCATCATATAAGACAATTCTTCCAACCAAACCAATAGTAGAACCAAGGTTCTATCTTAATTTTTAATTTGGTTTGACTTTGTCCCTCGAAGTTTGTTTTCAACCTATGGGGAGCCATATTAGTAATATTCACCTAATTCCTTCAATAATTTCAATTCCTATCTTAATTTAACTTAAAATGAGTAATCGAGAATTATATTGACATTAAATCCTTTTAAAAATTTCAAAATAAGCTCGGGAAGGGTAAAAAAATGTAGGACTATCAAACATACCAACCCAAGCTGTTTCTGTCGTTTTTCAGCTACAGGAGTGGTGGAGCCGCACACGGGTCGCATGCGTTTGTAGGTCGTGGGTCGCATACGTATGTTCACGCACATCGAGATATTTCTCCTTATGATCAGTATGGATGTGTACGTTATGAAAAGAAAAATGGTCATCATGTTTAGCATGATGCTATGACAGTCACTATTTTTCATGGGTGTCCGCCAACAACACTAGAGACGCTAGCCCGACTAGAAAGAGGCTTGGGGTGTGTGAACTGCCTGGTGGTCCATATTCACAAATTTGGGTCGTGTGTAGAGTAGTAAATACACATCTGGTGTCCCGGACTGAAAAGCCGCCTAAGAGAATACGACTTTAAATGATAAGTCCCATTCATGTTACATTTGTTTGGTTTCCTTGACCCTAATAGTAGGGTCGCTTATGAGTACTTCTTAAAATACTCAAGTCTTGTGCTCTTTTATATTTAAGGTAAAAGCAAGACACCTCTCTACAATTGACGGTGGTGATACGATAAAGACCTTGGAACTTGTATTAGGATAATTGCATTTTTACTTTGTTGATCTTACGTTAGTTTAAGGCATCATTTTAAATATTTTCTTTGGCTTTACTTTATTTTGCATGGAACATTTTTCATTGTTTTATTATAAGATTCTTACGTAAACATACAAGTCCATGACATCGTATTTATAAAATTATTTTTTGAACATTTCAGCATAAAAAGATTATGTCATGCATAAAATAGCGGCTCTAGTTTTACTTTGGACATCTTAAAAATCTCAAACGGTAATCCATCTCCATAAATATCTATAAAACTTTAACCATGATCGTAATGTCTCATCCAAACTGTGATTCAATACTTTTAAATCACCTCATAACTTTCATACTTTTGATTTTGATGTCATCTTTACTCGGGTCGTGGGTTACTGTTGTTGCCGTGATCAGTAGTTCCTGAGGACTTGAGAAACTGAAGTTTGCTGAAATTCGAGATGTAGTTCTCAGCAAAAGTATTCGCAAATTCGAGTTGGATGTGTAGGATTTAGAATTGTGTTTCTCCTTCATCTACTGAGGCTGAGTACGTGCCAATAGCTGAAGCGGGAAAGAAGATGATATAGATGACAAACTATCTAAAAGAATTAGACAAGAAGTAGCGCGAGAAGATTCTTCATGCAGATAGTCAGAATTTCATATAGTTGGCAAAGAACCCGATCTATCAAAGACAAAACAAATCAAAAGACGATACCACTTCACTGACAGGTTCGTAGAAGATGGTAATGTATTTGGAGAAGGTAAAGGATGCAACGAAATCCAGAAAACATATTGACAAAATGTGTTGATGTTAGAAAATTGAGGTTGTGTAAGGCCTCAAACTCATAAGGTTTCTAGTTCATAAACTGGTTTGTAATGGATACTTCAATATTCCAAGAGTTTCAAGGTCTCTTTCTCGAATAAGTATTAACAAAAGAAAGGAGATTAAAGGGAAAGAGAGATCAAATCTTCTCGGTTGCCCTCATTCTCGCATTCTCGTTCAAATGGGAGTAGAGATCTCTAGCACATTCTAAGGACACGATTAAGAGCGTACAAGTAGGTTATTTACAGAGTCTTTATAATCATTGAAGCTCTCTCATGTTTTTCGGGTAGCAAGGAATTGTTGGATTATGGATGTTTAAAATTTTAAGTTGTTTTGTTTTACTATATTCAAACTTTAAACAAAATAAATTTATGTTTTGTTTTAGATGAAAAAAAAAAAAAAAAACTCAACCATCATTTTTACTTAATCTTTTATGTTTTCAATTATGTATACTTAATTGTGATTCAAGATAGAAAATTGAGTTGTGATAATTGACTTGCTCATAATTATTATATCAATGAACATGAATTTTTACTCTAACAAAAGTATTAAGGTTGTCTTCTTGTCGATAAATAAAACCTTTGACCTAATTTACGTTCTTTTATAAGACGATAAAAGAAAAAAAAAAAACTAGAGAAATTGGATTTGTGCAAGAACAGCCTCCACAGCTGCACGTTGGATAATTTAATAAATTGTCATATAATTTGAAAAAAAAAAAAAAAGTAAAATATATACAATCGTTAGGATAGGGGTCGGATTACTTTTACACTACATTTTGCAGCACACAGCAAGGCCATTACAGCAGCCATGAACGCGAAAACCACCTCCCTACCATCTTCAGGTTATTTCTCTTCTTTCCAACATCTAATTTGTGAATGTAAATCAATTTTGATGAAGTTCATTCACTGTTGGATTCTCGCGCTTCTTCAACTTCCAATTTTCCTCGCTGTTTTTGGCATTTTGCTTCACTTCTTTTCAATTACATCTTCCCGTTTCGCACTCGAACTTCTGTGCTGCAATTTCGTTATCGGTTCTTTAACTTGTGTATGCCTTTGTTCTGTTCAGAAGAATTGATTTCATGTTGGGCTAATGTTGGAATTTGGTCTCAGTTTATGGTTGAACACTGGCATATATGTTAACGTAGTTTTTGCTACCTTAATTTGCTTGATTTTTAAAATTTATGGGTTCATATATAAATGTAAGGCTTCTGAGTTTGCAAATGTTAGGGGTGCAAACGTTGCTCCTCATCAGTTAGAAATAGGAAGTTTTTGGGTGTATAATTAAGTATAATATTGCAATTAGTATATGGCTTTTGTTTCTTGGGTGTGGAGTTTAGAAGTAAATGATCCTATTGTAGATAAATGAGTTCATTGTCCTAACAGCTACCTCTAATGTGCAATTACCTGACTACTTCCTTTTGAAGTTTACATTTTTCTGGCTGATTTACTTTTTCGTTTAAACAATGAATGGAAGAGTGTGTTCGTTTTCCTTTGTTTTTTCCGCTTCTTAAGTCACTATAATGTTTAATATTGGAGTGACTATAGTTTTTTCGCTTCTCACTTAGCTAACTTCGTAAATGACTATAATGCTTACTCTGTTGATTCATTATTTTTTAAATAAAACAAGACAAGAGACCCAGTTCAATCCAATGGTAAGGTGTGGTTGAATTGGATCATTGCGTTAGTTAAAATTTTTGGAATGTACGAACTTGTAACGTTGGTTTGGATCTCGATAATCTGTTGGTGTCCTGACCAAACCCTATAATCCCGTTCAGTGGACTTGAGGGCTCTTCATTAGTATCTTCAAATTTCAATTTTATAATATATAGTTTATGTGTTCTTCAATGTATTTGGATGATTTTTCTTTAATTTTAGATTGCTACATGGTTCATTTAATGCAGTCACTCTTTGGATTCTAGCTTATTATTATTCAGACTAATGTTGTTCTTTCTAAAGTGATATTAGAGTTTTTAATTCTTATTATTTTAGTGATAGGTTCTTATCAGAAATTAAACAATGCATACAACTTTCTCGTGTTATGCCTTCGACTCACTTTTACACCACTGCAGTGATTATTTTCTGCTGTAAGATATGTTGAATTTTTGAACTGTGTATATGTGTACTTTCCAGATGCATCTGATAGGCAATTGAAATTACCTCCAGTTGATTCAAGAAAAGTCTTTGCATCTGTCAGCATGAAGGAAGAAAAGCCATTTGATTTTCTGCGTACCGTATTTGGTAAGCGGAAACTTCTCTTTCTGAAGGGAATTTGAGTGATAAATTTGATTGTAGGTTCAGCATGATCTACAATCACTTCCTTTTACTCTTTTGTTACTGTCCTGTAGGATGCTCTGAAATTTTGAATTTATTAATTTGATGATTTGTTGAAAAATTAATATTCTCATCTTGAAGCATGTGATTTTATAAAATTTGAAGTAAGAAACAACGTGAAGAAGTTATGTTGAATTGGCTTGGAGTCATATGAAAGTGTTGATTGAGATTCTAACAAAATCCCATTTGGTTGCTTCATTGTGCTATATAAAACTCATGGAATATGAATATTTATTAATCCCATTTGATGCTTGATGGTAAGGGTAACACGTTAGGATAGCATATAGGCTAATCCAGAGCACATTACAGCTGATGTTTTGTTTTCTTACTTAACATTTTCATCTTTCATCTACCATTTGTTTATTTCTTTCACACAAGACATTTCAAAGAAATTTGTGAATTTTGCAGAGGGTGTCATAGCAGGAGGTACAGCGGGTGTGGTTGTTGAGACTGCTTTATACCCCATTGATACAATAAAGACACGGCTACAGGCATGCAACCTTACCTAATTGATATGCAGTGTCTCAGTGGCTGTATACTAGGGATTATAAAATCATATTACATAGCTACTTAATACAAGGATTTCTGCTAAAACGATTAATAAATAGTTGCTGGTGCTGAATCAATTCCCTATGGCACAGTAAATTTGAACCTCTTTGAAAGGCATCGAACTGTTAGTTTGCTTTCATTTTTCCTTTATGGTTCATTTGCCCATTTATTATTATTTCATCCTCTATTTTGAGATGATGAAGGTATGGCTGAGTTTAGGATATTGATTGCTTAGGGGATGTAGATTTAGGTCTAAAGGAATTATATTTAGAATGGCTGCTAACTTTTTCCACTGGAAGTTCATACAGGCTGTGCGTGGAGGAGGACAGATAGTATTGAAGGGGCTTTATGCTGGTTTGGGTGGAAACATTGCTGGTGTGTTGCCGTAAGTACCTTCTAAAGGGTATTAATTCCAAGTAACTTCTAAGATTTTTAGCAACAAATTTATTATTATGGTTCACTCCATTGTTATAACTTCCATTTTATGTTATTGATTCAGGAAGCAAAATGATAATTCCTCTATGTTTTGGGCGAGTTTCATTTATGTGACTTTAGATTTTCATCATCACATATCATTTTTTGCGATCCAAATTTAAAGTCCAATAAGTGTACTGCGCATATCAGGACTCAGTGGGTCATACCATTATGGTCTTCCGAAATCCGGGACCAGCTATTGTACCAAGTCTTCAGGCTTCAAACTTCCCATCTCCTACCATTTTATCTCTAAATCTAACTTAAGATACTTTTCTTGGTTAAGATTGAAAACAGCTAGGGCCAAGACAAAGAGAAGGAAGTTCCTTAAGCTTTGTTATTTTGTGAGCTACTTGCTTCTCTTTTGTTATCCTCGCCGGAAGGGATCCCTAACCATTCATAACTCCACTGTTGGCCACTAAGTGCTTTCAGAAAAGATTTTCAGGATAATATTGGAAACGGATGCATATATGTGTGTGTGCGCGCGCGTATATATATATTCTTCCTGCATACATTAGAATGAGTTTACCCTACATAATTTTTCTAGTATTTTTAATTCTTGGTGCGTGGTTAATTTTTCTAGTATTTTTAATTCTTGGTGCGTGGTTCTTGGTTATTTAATAATTATTCTTTATGTGCAGGGCTTCTGCTTTATTTGTTGGCGTGTATGAACCTACCAAGCAGAAATTGCTAAGGACTTTTCCTGAAAACCTTAGTGCAGTCGCTCATTTTGTAAGTGCTAAACAATTCCATATAATTTTCTTGTCAAAAAAAAAAAGAAAAAAGAAAAGAAAAACCTTAAATTTGTAGAACATGATTTATTGGACCATGCAACACGACAGATTGAGTAAAAGTCTGTATAGTCTTTTTTTTTTCCTTTTTCTTTTGAGAGTTTGTTTGAACAGTCATGTTAGGATTACATCACCACTGAAATTGAGGATCATACATATTTCATACTCTGCTTCGGTGTATAATTATAAGGCTTATAGTTGGCTAAATAGTTTATATTTGGTTGCTGCATATTGCAGTTGGCTGGTGCAATAGGAGGTATTGCTGCTTCTCTGATTCGTGTTCCAACAGAGGTAAATAAATGTGTGCACGCGCACACACACACACGCACATATTTTCCAATGCTTATTTAATGACCAATTGATGTAACTTAGGTTGTTAAACAACGGATGCAAACTGGACAATTTGCATCAGCTCCAGATGCTGTGCGCTTAATTGCAAGAAAAGAAGGTTTTAAAGGACTCTATGCAGTGTGTAACACTCCTTCTCTATAACAATTTTTGATGTTGCTATTGTAGATTTTTTTTTTTTTTTTTTTTTTTTTTTTTTTTTTTTTTTTTTTTTTTTTTTTTTTTTTTTTTTTTTTT
>NW_019268529.1:1702933-1719269 GCF_002738365.1 Cucurbita moschata
AAATTTTTTTTTTTTTTTTTTTTTTTTTTTTTTTTTTTTTGTTTTGTTTTGTTTTGTTTCTGTATAGTTGAAGAATAGATATAAAAAGGAGAAACAATCTTAGAAGAAATCTCGTCATCTTCATTAACTAGCAAACAAAGAAATTATAATTTATTGTTCAACCTTTTTTTACTGAAAATATAAGCGAAAAATACTAGATTTTTTTTTTTTTGTCACTGACCAAAGAAAAAGAAGCCAACATTCAAACCTTACCAAACTAAAAATGAAGGCAAAAAAGATAAAAAATCTAAAAGGACTCAACTAAAGTTGCAGTTGCACATCACTCACCGAGGACAACGAGGGTCTCTTCCTTTACAGGGCTATAATGGGAAGGGACAATTTTGTATGAGTGGTTATATTTCAGGATATAAAAAGAAATGGAAATGCTAAAGAAGAAACTAATGTTATAAGTGAGACTTTCCGACTAAAGTTTGGTTTGTGAAATTCTTGAAATTCCTATTAAAGTTTTGCCTGTAATTTTTTCCCTTGGTTATCATTGTAGGGATATGGATCTTTTCTACTGAGAGACTTGCCTTTTGATGCAATTCAGTTTTGCATTTATGAGCAGCTACGGATAGGTTATAAGCTGGCGGTAAGCTTTTGTTTCATTATGTTGAAATCAATGTTATAAGTTCATTGGACAAAAATTATTCAAGTTCTTGGAGTAATGATGGTGCATGAGTTGGAAAGTCTCACCATTTCACTGAATGCAAATGTTCCATTTCTCTCTGTGGGCTTATTTTTGTTATCTGCCACTTTTCTTCTCCTTTTTTTTTTTTTTTCAATAATTTGAAATTTAAACAAATTATTGTAAAAAATTTCCGGGTGCAGCGTATTTTTCCTTGTTAATAATTGGGGCCAAAAGCTAATTGGAAAATGTCCAAACTCACTAGGTGGGAGCTACTAATTGATTTGGCCTATTTTCCAACAGGCGAAGCGAGATTTGAATGATCCTGAAAATGCTATAATTGGAGCTTTTGCAGGTAATTACTGTCAGGACCATATAGTCATGCATAATGCAGATATTAATACTTCAACAAGATAATAGTATTGATATTCCTTTATTTCTTCATTTTAGATTTTTTGTTGTACTATTCTATTTTCTATCATTCAAGACAAAATGATTGGCTTAGTATTCATTCTTTTCTTCTGAAGAAACATGAATCAAGAGGTTGACGAATGCACTAAGATGCTTGATATACTTTTGAATGTGAATAGGCCATGTAGACTTGCCACTGCAATTTAAATGTTAAACTAAGGCGAAGTGTTTCCTGAAGTAGCTATTTGGCTTCCTGAATTCAGTGGCAAAGCACAATATCTATGTATTTTCTTAAATGCATTTATAAGCTTAAAATTTCCCAAAGCATTCTGATCAGCCTTGGGAGTTATGGCGTATGGGAGGACCAAAACCATTAATATGAACTAAAAGAGGCACCACCCTGCTTCTGCCTGTATCAAAATAATTGTTTGCAAAAGAGTGGAGAGCCGTCGTTAATTTACTCCCATTTTGCTAGGAATTTAAAGAATGGGCAGGTATATCACCTTAACTGGGCTTCTTTTCCTACAATGGATAAATTCCTTTTGTTACTGTTTTATCCCTTTTGCAAAGGGAAATTCTGTAGCTCTTGAAATGCAGTTGCTGTCAACCTGTGGGAGGTTTGCAGGACATACATAGATGTAATTTTAACAATGGCAGGGAGAGATAGAGATGTGGAATTGTGTAAGTTTAGGTGGACCTCCCAAACACAAACGCTAGCACCCTCAATTCATATCAATTCTAGGGTTCAATCTTCCATTTACACAGTCATGTATCTTTCTGCTCTCAGGAATATATTCCTCTTGGAAGGTTCTTGGTTGCTCACTAATGAAGCTGAGTTCTTAAGTTTCAGCAATCTTCTTTAATCTGTCAAAATCTCATCAACAGCTTGTGATTTGAAGACTTCTTTTTGGGGTTCCAAATACATCTATAGAGCCTCCTAACCTAATCAAATAATGTAAAAAAAAAAATATTCACATTCCATCACACCACTGGTGCTAGGGTCTTCTAGTTCTCAGTCTAATATCCTCAAGAACTGATAAAACTGAAAGGCTTTTACTGTCAGGCATAGGTAACTTTGTTTTTATTACTGCAGCACATAAATGATGGGCATCTCTTCAACTTGAAATCTACTTCATTAACAACTTAATTGTTCAGTTACTGGTATTAACCTGGGTACCAGTTTCCAAGTTCTGAATGAATTATTAGTTGTACAAATTACAAAAATTCATATGCCTGCCTACCTTTGATTATTACGTAGGTGCATTAACTGGAGCTATAACCACTCCTCTTGACGTCATTAAGACAAGATTAATGGTTCAAGTAAGATAAATTTCTTTCCTGCATTCTCATTCTTTTACGTATAGTTTCAAGCTAAAACATTTCCATTTTATTTATTTCTGTTTTTTAGGGATCTGCAAACCAATACAAGGGGATTATTGACTGCGTCCAAACGATTGTCAGGGAGGAAGGACCTCCTGCTCTTTTGAAGGTATGGATTGTAGATGGATAATTTTCAAACATTATGAAAAATACAGAAAAATGTTTTTAGTTGGCTAAAAACACGTTTCAAAGTAAAATGATGTAGAGGGATCCAGATGAAAGTGAAAAATGCCATTTCCTTGTAGTATCTAGACGTTAGCATATACGAGTCGTGATGTTTAGAAGACCCAAGGCACACAAGGGTCATACTCTAGAAGTTTGGTTCATATATTTAGGTATTGCAGGGTATCGGACCTCGGGTGCTATGGATAGGCATTGGTGGTTCGATCTTCTTCAGCGTCCTTGAAAGCACGAAACGATTACTGGCAGAGAGGCGTCCCACTGCTCGTGAAGATCCAAAGCAAGACTAGTAATCTCTCATAACTTCCGAAATCTAGAATTAGTCATGGCTAGTGCTTGTTCCTTTAATTTATGAGATCATGATGATACCAATGAAATGGATAATGAGATGTAGACTTGTTGATTCTTTGTAGAACAGTGACTGAACAACACTGAAAAATAATGAATCAGTTTTCCCTAAAATGGGCTGTTTTGTTTCGTGGCCTACACATGTTCTTGGGTGTGTCAAAACAGGGAAGTGATAGGTTAAGGGTAAAAAGGTTACTATAGTAATGTCACATGGATACCAAACAATGGACTTAAATCATAATCATTATAAGATATTGAAATATATTATTTAATTTTGTAAAATATTTTATCCTAAATCCCTATAAATAGGATCCCGAGCTAAAAGTGTGCGTCTCCGGTCTCCGGGACACATAATTTTGTGTGTGGACACAAATAATGAATCAAAAGAATTACAAGTGTGCATCTCCTCGGCTTAAAACGGAGGTCAATGCAGTTTAGTTATTATTTTAATTTCTATGATTTGCATTTTATTTGGTTTGATCTGTATTACTTTGATTGAAAAATATTTCTAGTAGATTAGTTAAACTATGATTCACTTACAGGTATGTGTGAGTTTAAATTAAAGTACAAAATATGTTTTGGGCAAGGAAAAAAAGACGGGTTACGAGGCGTATGAGTAATAGGAAAGAAGCTACTCCTAATTCGGTTCGAAAATGATGATCGTAACCATTTTAAAATCTTTTTCAATCACATAGATCAACAAATTTAAGTTTGACTCGTATGCAAACAATCGTAACCTGTAACCATTATTTTCAATTCTTATTCGATAACTTCTCTTAGGCGGCTTTTCAATCCAAACAAATTGGTATGTGTTTACTTCTTTATACACGACCTACATGTGCGAGTATGCATGAGTCCCAACATTTCCATTGTAATTAAATCATGCAAGACAACCCTCATTCCTTTCTCACATATTATATTCGGTAATATGCATACGTATAATCTTATAAAATCTTTTCTTTCCTAGAACAACCTATAAATCATATCTTAGGGATTGTGCATCGTAAATCTTCTTATCTCAAAACATATCATTGCATGTCATAACATATCAGGACCTAAAACAATCATGTCACGGTATATCATGGCATTTCATAGCATATCATGATTCATCGTAACATAATATGACATTTCATTTATACTCTAATGTTACTTGACATATCTTGGCATATCATAGAGCGAAACATATCATATCATCAAACATATTAAACATATGACCCGTGCTGGGCCACTAGGTATGTATTATCATACATAAAACAATTCTTCCAACCAAACCAATAATAGAGCCACTTACTTGGTTGACTTAGGCTGAACTACTACGACCCGTTGATGCTAGCATAACGTTTCTCTCTAAAATTTAATTCTACCTAACGAGTCCCACAATCATAAATTAGAATCCTATTCTAGAAATTAAACTTTTTAAACTAGCTAAACCTAATTTCACATCAAGTAATTTAAACTTAACTCAAAATAATTTAAACTAACTAAAAACTAGTTATACTAACCTTAAGCTTCCGAAAAATTGAAACTAATAGAAAATAGTCCGAACGTATCAGATCCAAACTGAATAAGCTGAAATATCCGGCCAGAGTTGTGAAAAAGTGTATTCTCTACTGTTCAAGTGGGATGTAAGGAAGTACCACTTTCTCAACCTAGATGTGAAACAACTCCATTTTATTTTATTTTTTTATTTTTATTTTTTTATTTTTATTTTTCAAATTTTGGATTATTACAATGCATACAAATAGAAAATATTATTTAAAATACATTTAATGGTTAACTTCATTTTAAAATTATTTTAAAATGAAATTCCTGAAATAATTACAAATTGAACATGTTAATTTTTTTTTAACGGTGGAATCTAGAAAAAGTTACATATTGTTAAAAATAAAAAAATACAAAAAAAAATTATATATTGTTTCTGCAGATCAAATCTCGAATCTATTTATAGTACCCAATCGGATTGGAATATCATAATAATGGTAGAAATGGACTCACATATATATATAGAGCAGTGATTAACTTTTAAGTAATGATAATTAATATTCTTATTTTATGTCCAAATCGTTGTTTTATTCAATAAATAAATCTTAATTTCTGGTTTACTTTATTGTTACTATTTGTATAATATTTTTTAATAAGTTCCTAGCTTTCCTAATTAAAAATGAAAAAAAAAATGAAATACAATAAATCATTGTAGATAAAAATTAAGGATGTACGTTGGACCCAAGTAGCCGAACTGATCTAACCAGAATTATAAAGTTTGGGTTGGATTAAATAGAAACTTGAATCGGATTGATTATCTAGGACCCAATCTGGTTCAGGTTCGACACCTATTGAATGTGCAAAGAACTGTGTCAACCTAACATAATCTGAATGCACTAAAAATAAGAAAGAGCGAGTTGTCAGGCCCAACCCACGTTCTTTTTGCTCGGCCCACTACTCCGTGTACAATACACTCTTTATGGCCTATGTGCCCAACTCGATTACTCAAGTTTCCTTTTCTTTCCCTCCTTTGACGTGACATAGACAGGCCACTCGTAGTCTACATCAGTATTTTTTCGTTCTTCCCACAGTCACTACTTGAATACACTCTCTCGCCACTCACTCGGTTCAATTTTTTTTTTTGAACAACCTAAAACCTAATTGGAACCCTATCCGAAATTATTAAAGAGTTGGATTGAGTTGAGTTGTGAAATAATTTCGAGTTGGGTTGGGTTACCAATCTAACCAACCCGAACTTTTGAATTGGTCGAAAAAAATTCCTCAACCAAACTCGAATCGGCCCATGTACACCCCTAATAAGAACCTCTATTCGTGGCTAGTAATCATCCTTATCTATATTCATATTCCCAAAATACATAGAAATCAATTAAAAGAACATGGAATTATTTATTACATTACATAAACCAAAAGGCAAGAAAAAAAGGGGGAAAATGAATGAACTCATGGATTAAATTATGATTGGCTACCTAATTGAGAAATTTCACCCAAAAAAAAAAAAAAATTGAAAAAGAAGAAAGAAAAAGGAGGGAATAGTTAGAAAAGTGATAAAATAAGATAATGATGAGTGTTTTATGGACATTGGTATTAGCCATTATTATTACTATGCCCGAATCATGTGACATCATCGCCTCGTGAGCTTCGCACAACCCCTACCTTTCTTCTCCTAAAATCCTAATTCTCTACTTCATCTCATTTTAACCTATCTTTACGTTCTTCAGTTGGCCGTATCAGTCACCGAGGCAAACTAACCCTCCTCCAAGAAGAATTCTGCTATGCTCTTGATCCCTATAAATAGAAGGAGTTGCCAAATGATCCCTAGGTTGCAACACGTCTGGTCATTAATTCCTCGCGCCTCTGCCACCGTTTCTAGGACTGATTGCACTAAATTTTAGAACATGATTATTATTAGATACTAACCATTTTCAAGATAATATAACGATTGTAAGCATAGTTTTCATTATATACTAATTGAACTAATCGCTTAAAAGATAACAATTTCTCCCCTCTTTTGGTGTGAAATTATTAGTAATGATTTATAAGCATCATGTTTGGGATACCCTTTACAACTATATTGACCCTTTTTATTGTATGAATGGGAATAATCATTTTCATAATTATGTGTGAATTATGTGAAAATTATATAAATCCTCCCAATTAAATACTTTTGAAGAAAAAAAAGTAATGCACCAAAAACTGATAATAATGTGATGAGGGCTTGATTTTAAATTAGAGAAGTGGTGGGGTGTAAAAAAAGAAAAGTGAAGAATTTAGGGACGCAAAAGGTAAATAACTTTTAAAATTTTTATGATAAAAAAAAAAAAAAAAACATAAAAGTCAATTGAGGATTGGGCAATCTTTTAAAAATATATGTTTCATAATGATATATAAATTCACTGGTGATTCATCATCATTGCCTCTCTATATTTCATATTTCTTTCCACAAAATGGGACAAAACTATAACTATTATAAATCTATCAAATTATATCATTGCACTGTTGGAAACCCTAATCATGCGTTTTCTTATGGAATTATTTCTCTCAAAATTACCTTTTTACCCTTTTCAGAGATATGTAACGACTTATAACGATTCGATACTTGATGCTCTCGGTATAGCCCTGCATCTCATACGATATAGTTACTTTACTTACTCTTCGCTTCTAAGACTGAAAACTATTCTCACAAACTAACACGAGAGCATACTTAACCTTAGAGTTCTTATAATTGAATCACTGAAAAGTTAGGGTATATTTGGACTTAATATTAAGTTTTTGAGACGTTTAATGTCTATTTTTTAGAAATATATGAGTTTGTAATACGCATGTTTTTGTTGTTTTACCTAAATTGACATTAGCATACATGTGATATTATGCTGAAATTGATTTAGAGTTTTAAAAAGTCAGATCATTACGATATCGAGTTCTTATTCTGTTAATGAATGAAGGGTAGGAAGAGATAACGTTGAAATCGTTGCTTTAGAATTTTTAGTAATTGAATTTACCCACTTTTGAACTTCTAAATATTGAATTCAAAGCAAGTTTACATTTGACCTTCGTTGATTGTTCAATGTTTGCATAAAATTTAGGTTAACGAATCTGGTAAAACGTAAGCATTTATTCTATGTGAAAGTCGTTTATAGACTTACAAAACCTATCAACAATAGACGTTATGCAATAAATTAACAATGTAGTTTATATTAAGCATATTTCTCGATCCACTTTATCACCTATATATATGTATATGTATGTATGCATATGTGTGTATATATATATATATATTCCAACGGGCTCCTTTCATTATCTGTTGGGCAACTGAAGGTGGAAAAAGTAAAAGAGAAAACAAGGGTTGTATATCAAACAAAGAGAGTGAGTACTAATGTCGTGTCTTTAAGTGGATTGTCGTGTATAGTTGACCTTCAAATTCAACAGTGAAAATTCCACTAAGAACAATGGGACAGAGTTTTTATGCTTTTGAGGTGTGGGAAAACAGTGTGACAAAATGAAGCCTCTAAACATCCAAACCACCAAACTACCTTAACAATGGAACTACGACGTGCAGAAGTTATCTAGTGTGACTTTATTACCTTAGCTAATCTCGTCATTTGTACATAGAGAATATTGAGCAAAACATGATTGACATAAGATGAGTAAAAAAAATATTTAGTACGTGACCATATTATTATAATCGAAAATGCAATCATATACAACACGTTTCATGACTAGTAGGACCTATTTTTTCAGACGGTTACTTACACACGATTCAAATGCATGGTAATTCTCTCCACACTACACACGATTCACGCATATAGTACCCTCTAGAGAAGTAAGTCTTGCTCATGAGACATATAACATGCATAAGGTCCCACATTAAAAATTATTGTTCAATGAGATGATGCACATAATACTTCCTTACATTCGTGATGACATAAAATTCTCATAAAACATATATACATATTCGTGATATTTCATTCATGCTTATCATACATGGTACATTATGAAGATCTAACATGATCGTATTAAGCTAGAAAACATTGATTAGCAAATGAGAAGTACATACGGTACAACAATTCATTAGAATAGTATACCATAAATAATAACACATAAATATGGCAAAGGTACGTGTTATTCATACATCAACTCTTTTATCTAATCTAGCATTTGACATCCTAACAATAAGCTCTTAACACTATTTACTTTTATAAAAAAAAATTAAAAAATTTGTATGTCAATATATTGATGAGATATCTATTTATTAACACATCATACATTATTTCTATTATTATGGAAGTTTAAAAAATTAAGGATATTTTTTAAAATCTTTTGATATTTTTTAAAATCTTTTGATATTTTTTAAAATTAAGGATGTAAAGGCATTGAGGTATATTATAAAATGGCACCCAAACTCCTTCTCTCTTCACCTTCTTTCCCCTTTACAATTCCCAAAAACACACACAAAAATGGGTTCTAAATCCCAAATCCTATTAAACCCACAAGCTTTGTTTGAAGATGAAGAACATGAACAAGCATCAACTCAACATCAAATGGAATTCTTCTCTTTCCCTTCAAACTTCAACGTTTCTCATCTTCCTTCAATCCCCCAACACCAAACCCTTTCTCCTTCCACTCCCTCTCTTCACCCTAACCTCTCTCAAACCCTAAACTCCTCTCATTTTCCTACTCCACACCTTCTTTCCTTGCAAACCTCCACTCCAAATCCATGGTGAGTACACTCCAACCTTGTTTTTGTGTTTCTATTTGGTTTGTTTTTTATTTGTTGTGTGTTTTTGAAGGGCATTTGGGAAGAGAAATGAGTATCATTTGGGATTGGGAGTATCAACCATGAAGATGAAAAGGATGAAAGGAAGAAGAAAAGTGAGAGAGCCAAGATTCTCATTCAAGACCATGACGGATGTCGATGTTCTTGATGATGGTTACAAATGGCGCAAGTACGGTCAGAAAGTCGTCAAAAACACACATCATCCTAGGTAAAAACCTAAACTAAATTTGTATTATCCCACTTCGGTTGGAGAGGAGAACGAAACATCCTTTATAAAGGTGTGAAAACCTCAACTTAGTAGACACGTTTTAAAAACCTTGAGTGAAATCCCAAAAGAGAAAACCCAAAGAGAACAATATCGGCTAACGGTGAGCCTAAACCGTTACAAATGGTATCAGAGCCAGACATCGGGCCATGTGCCAGCGAGGAAGTTATTCTCCGAAGAGGGTAGACACGAGGCAGTGTGCCAGTAAGGACACTAGGTCTCAAAGGAGGGTAGATTTGGTGGGGGTTGCACATCGATCGAAGAAAAGAATGAGTGCCAGCGAGGACGCTGGGCCCTATAGGGGGTGGATTGTGATATCCCACATCGGTTGGGGAGGAGAATGAAACACCATTTATAAGAGTGTGAAAACCTCTCCCGAAACCTTGAGGGAAAGCCTAAAAAAGACCCTACGATAAGAGCTCGTACAAAATCAATGTTTTTTTGAAAAAAAAAAAATTTGAATTTGAATTTGGATGCACTACTACAAACATCTCTCTCACGCGCAAATGTATGTTGTCATCATTATTTTTGAAATGGTGGGCAGAAAGAAGTAATTATAAGCCTTCAAAACCATCAACAACTAAACAAGTAATGATGAAGTTCAGAATGTTTTTCTTTTCCTTTTTACACCCAAATCTCAGTTACAATAATAATAATAATAATAATATCTCGATTTTTTAACACAAATTTCTCCTGTCTCCTTCAATGCAGAAGCTATTATCGTTGTACACAAGATGATTGTAGGGTTAAGAAACGAGTAGAGAGATTAGATGAAGATCCAAGAATGGTGATAACAACATATGAAGGACGGCACATTCATTCTCCTTCCCATGATACTCAAGACTCCGAACCTCATACCCATCTCAACAATTTCTTTTGGTACCCTCTCTCTCTCTCTCTCTTTCTTTAATTTTTTGAAGAAATAAGGTAAGTAAATGTGGATGAACACTTGCAATGTTGTGGGTCAATTTTATATGTTTTAGATGAACAAAAGTTTGGTTTATTGCAGGTAATAATGAAGCAAAAGAGGTGGTGGAAAAAGAAGCAAAGAGATATGCATTTGATTTGGTATTATTTTGTTTTAGTTTGGGTTTTGTTTAGGGTAATTTTCATGTAATAGCTTTGGTTCTTTTCTCCATCTCTTATCTTCCCTTCACGTGTTCATAATGTAAGGGAAAAGAGATGGAAATGAACCTTAGTCATGTCTTGTTTTGTATTTCACCCTTTTTCTTTCTTTTTTCCCATCTTTTTTCCCACTCTATTTGGTGTATATTGTGTTTTTTACTTATCAAATGGGAGAAGAAAAGAAACTACCGTGCTTTCTTTGATTCAAGAAGTTCTCGAGATGCCAGGTTAAAAATAAGAAGCCCTGATTCTATGTTAAGAATGAGAAACATAAGTGGGATCGAAAGTTCAAGATACAGGAGTAGGATCAAAAGTCCGAAAAATATACGTGGGACTTTCGATCCCACCTATATTTCTCGGACTTTTGATCCCACCTCTATTTCTTGGACTTTTAATCCCACCATGTTTCTAGTTCTTAACCATATTAGATCCTCAAGAAGGTTTCAGTCACACAAACAAAGTTGATTCAAATGGTAGCTACAAATAATAAACCAAGTTTGTAGGAGATTGGGTTGAACAATTATCTTCCCAAAATTCCTCGAATATGTACTTGAGTTAAGATTTTTATCCAAAATTTGAGTCCCTGGCTATTTGGTAGTACAAATTTGAAGAAATACATATTATTTTGATTATTTACACATCTATGAGTTGATTCAGTAGTGATTGGATTATAAAATTCATTCTCACTTATACAAATTAAATTAAAGTATAACAAGAGTTTATAATTCACTCAGGATTAAGATCGAGTCATATGTGATTATCTCCATAAAATATTAACCTTCTCATTCATAAAGAGAGATTACGTACATTGTAGTTGCATTCATATTCCTTAAGTTGTTGGGGAGGTATGACATTAACTTTGTCCTTCTGCATCAACATGCATCTCAGTCCTTTCTCTGAAACATCGTTGTACACCCTGAGATTACTTGAGCCATCTAACATTGATATGGAATGAACCCAAGGGAAAATTTTGGAACGGATTATCTTGATGATCAAAATAGTATTCAAATTTTAAACATAAGAATTTATAGAGTAAAAACTTAGCTCTCAACAAAGCTAAAATTGAAACTCTATTATTTTCGATTCAAAAAATGTGATATCTACTAGGAAAGAAAAGAAGGCTGTGTATAGCCTTTGACAACCTTAATGTAGGTGATACATAAACTCCATATAAAATTGGCTAGTTCATGAGAAATACCTATAACCTCCGTATTAAAAAGGTTAGTTAATGATAGAATATAGTAACCTAAATGGGTTACCATTAACTCATATATTAAAAACTACCTTAAATATGACACCCTAATATTTAAATTATAATTAAATAATGCAATATATGGAATGGGCTTATTAATTGTCCTTGACTAGTTCCATAAATTCAATTATGAGTTCATTAAATGCAAATTAAAGTGCATTTAATGCATCTCTATCTTGAGCTCAATTTTGCGCATTATATAAGGAAAGTCTCCACCGTCTTCTAAAATTTCCTTTTACGAGCTCACCGCAGCTTGAATATAAGTGTACAAAACTTGTTGTAACTTCTTAGCTCTCGTCTTTGTAATTGGACCTTGAGGTATGGAAATTCTTTGGTCGTGTTTCATATCAAGCACTGGACCTTGAGGTATGGAAATTCCTTGGTCATGGTTCATATCAAGCACTCTGAGTACTGGACGGAAACCAACCTTTTGTTAAGCTTCTGAAAAACTTTGCTCACAAGGTGCTATCCATAAGAAGGAGAAGTTATGTACACACCTATAATTTTTTTAGTGGGCGGTTTGAATGTGGGAGTGGTTCTTATTTAACTCGAAGGGTTTGAATTGGCCTCCGATTGTATTTCTTCAAAGACCCTTTATTTGATAAAACATGTTGTAGGAAAGCCATCTTCCAAAGCCAAAATTCAATATTTGAGAACTAGACATATAATTGATGTACCATCAGCATCAATAAGACTTTACTAAGATGATCCTAATGATCTACATCTAAGACTTTACTAAGATGATCCTAATGATCCACATCCATCTTAGAGTACACAAGTATATCATTAATGAAGACAATGATGAACGTATCAAGAAATTTCTTAAACACCTGATTCATCAAATCAATAAATGTTGTTGAGGCATTTGTCAGGCTTAAGGACATAACGATGAATTCATAATGCCTATAATGGCTTTTGAAAATTGCTTTTGGTAGGTCTTCCTCTCTAATTCTCTGATAACTTGATCTAAAATCATTTATCTTTAGTAGATGGTACTTGTTCTTGATAGATCTTGTTTAACTCTCACTAATCTACACACAAATGCATAGATCCATTTATCCATCTATTCATCTTTATTCTTCATGAACAACACAAGAGCTATCCAAAGTGATTCATAGAAACGTATAAAGCCTTAATCAAACAACTCAAATAATTATTCTTTCAGTTTTTAAAGTTTAATTGGCGTCATTTTGTAGGGTGCCTTAGAGATCAACGTAATTCCTGGTCTAAACTTAATAATAAAACTGACTTTTCTAACCAGAGAAACCATAGCAACCTGTCTAAAAATACATCCTCGAACTCCTCACAACTAGTAATGAGGATATAGTTCTTCTTGCATTACTGATATCCATCACCCTAGCTAGAAATGCTCATGCATCGTATCTAATCAACTTCTTGCCCTTCAAAGCAGTTAAAACTCTTCGAGGTATTCTTGGAGCTAATCTCTTTGTAGGTGAAACTTTCCCCTATTGATGGTTTAAAACTCAATACACGGGCATTACAATCTAAAAAGGTGTGATTCTCTACTAGCTAGTCCATCCCTAGAATGAATTGAAATTATGCATACTTAGAAAAATTAGCGTCACACCAAGGACTCACCTTGAACATGTCACACTACCTGCTTTGATCCAATGAGTAGCTAATAACATCTTGTCTGCAAGAGTGGATACGAAGAACATGAACGGTAAGAGTTCAGCAAATCTTTCTAAGATAAAAGAGTGTGTAAAACCAAAGTTCAATAGGTCTATGTTAAATAGTCAAATATAGGCAGGATACCTGTAACAACTGCATCAAGATAGTTTTAGACACCCGAGGTATGAGAATCAAGGTCCCCAATGTCATCGAGTAAGTAAGTAGCCACTTTGAACATTTTTTTAAAAAAAAAAATTATTGTAGGAATTGCTTGAATGGACCTAAATCTTACCATAAATAAGAATGAAAGAAAAAATGAAAAATTTAGACCATCAATTAAGATGGGTGGAAAAGACCTAAATACCCTAAATTATGTGAAATTTTACATAAGACTAAATCATGCTGATTTGAGACATTATGGACGACTGTTTAAGGCATAAAGCAAGACTTGGATGGAAAATAATGAAAATACCCTTTAATGACCCTTTTATAAAAAGATAAAGGTAATATGATATTGTGAAAGACCTCTACATATTTTATGAAAGGTTTCTATGGTTATGACTCGTATACTTGGATTATACTTGGACAATCAGACCTAGAAGGTTGCTCCTCAGGAACATAACCCAAGTTCTAAGCCTACCATCACACTAAAATTGCTAGGTTTAACTCTATTTAGACCCGCTTCATGACCTAAAGTCACTCCAGACCTCCTAATTATCGGTCCAATATGATTACATGTTTTTCCCACCGATGCCTTAACCATGTTTCTTGTAGGATGTCTGCTTTGCAGAATGTCATGACTTAGACTAACCGACAGATGAAACCTTGGATATAGGTATTCAAACTGAGTTACTGGGGCATATGAAACCCTAGACATAGGTATCCAAACTATGTTGTAGGGGAACACAAAACCTTAGACTTATATAAGAACTCATACTATGTTGTAGGGGACGCATGAAACTCGAGACACAGGCTATATCACCAGGGATGACCAAGTTCATGTTGTTCATCAACCATAGGATCCATAAGGTCTCTCAAAGAATATCCAAGGGAAGGGCTAGGTCTAGTGCAATACATGGTGTATGATCGGAATAAAAGTGTAGTACTCTAGTATTTACCACAAACACGATTAAAAACCTAAAAGTACGCTACTTACTAAGTTTATACTCATTTTAATTTTTACATGTTCTTTCATGTAATGACTTGAAATTGGTCGAGAATGAAAGTAGATTTGGAACGAGTGTTATAGAGAGTTAATTGTTTTGTGTCCACTTTTGTTAGTTATCTTCTGTCTCTTGTTGCTAAAGTGCAAAAACATTATGGTATTTTCACAGAGTCAGGCCCCATCGTTATCCATGCTTTGGACAAGCCTAAAACATAATTAACTTTGTCAACGAACCATGGTACATTGCCGACACTTGCAACAATGCTTCATTCAATAATTTTTCTTGAATTTATTCTTGTGCATGGGCGATAGCAACGTTACTAAGGCTTGATTGACGGTCTATTACTTTGTCTTTTTGTTCCATTCATGTCGATTTCTTATAATAGGAGTATCCATCTAATTGGACATGGTTTTGCATCATTCTTGTTCATCAAGTATTTCACCGCCTAGTGATCAATATCCAATCTAACGTTAAGCTGATCAGAAATCCAATCTTGCATGATTGAGGCAAATATACTTATGATTGTTTCTAAGTCTTCTGTGATTTAAGTAAAGATTGAATTGTGATGCAAAATTGTGATATTAAGTAAGTGACTCATATCATGACAAAACCTTTGACTCGAGTTGTGTTTGAGAAGTTACGCATGTTGCTTGATGTCTGTCAAGATCCTAAAATTTGATCTAAAGACTGTGTCATCAATTTAAGGGAGGGAATGTTGGAAAAAAATTGAGTTGCTTTTTATGTTTTAGTTCCTGATATGATCGTATGACAGATTCTTTATTTTGACATGATATTTTGTTCTTGTTCTTGGTTAGGATTTTATTTTTATGTTCAGTTAAGGATTGTACTGGCTATAAATATAGTCATCCTTTACATAATAAATATTGAATTTTTTTCCTTTTGGAAACTTATCTTCATTAAATTTAACACAGAAAATAAAACAGAAAATAAAAGACTCTCATCTTTCCATCTCACAATACTTACATTGTTTTATCTTTATCTTAATTTTAAATCTATGTTTCATCAAGTACAAAGACCTTGTGAGAACCATGTTAATAATGATCCATTTTGGATATTTCAAGAAAATTGGGATGAAATCCACTAATCTATGACATACATGCCTAAATTACGTTAACACGTGTACAGAGATTAAAAAGAAAGAAAGAGAGTTCTATCACTATTGTGAGGAGAATAATGTATCATATACGAAATGACAATAACACATAAGTGAATGGACTTTCATCCTAACAAGGAGTACTTAAACTGAGTGTACCTATTTGTTCGGTTGAATTCTTGCAAGAAATTAAAATGTTTATTGTAATGCAAGATTCAATTATTGATTCGAACCCAAGCCAACATCGAGCTCGTAGAATAAACAAGACCATGGCTACACATGAAGGGACACTTTCATTTCACTTTTAATGTTTCTTGAGATATAAATATATCTAATAAATACCATGTCTAGTGACATACCATTTATTAGATAATGTAATTTCATAATATATTTGAGATAGTTGGTTTCTCATTTTAACAAATTTACAATACTATATTATATGCATGGATTTGGACTATAATTATTTATTTATAAAAGAATTCATATCCAAAACAAAAAAAAAAAAAAAAAAAAATTAAA
>NW_019268529.1:1720055-1760669 GCF_002738365.1 Cucurbita moschata
AAAAAAAAAAAAAAAAAAAAATTAAAGATGTGTGATGTTTTTCCAACAAGAACATGAAGGGTCACTTAAAGTTGTTTCAAAATTGAAGGAGTGGCCTAGCAAATGATAAAAGTATAGGGATGTGGCCTGGTTTGAGTGGTCCATTTGGAAATTGGGTTATGGTGTCCATTTGTTCGACAAAAACAAAATTAGGTACGAGAAAAAAGGGCACAAGGAAGCTACGTTTGTCCAACAAAAGGGCACAACATCATGTGATTATGCTTTCACTATGTTTGTTTTACATGAACCAATGAACCACTGAAAGAGATGGATTGGATAGCAAGTATTTGGCAGCCATCAACAAGTTGTTGAGTTGCATTGTTCTTGAAGCTTCCCATTTTTGTCTAATGGAATCTCAAATATAATATCTATTATGAACTATCCAAAGTTCATAAGCTGCATTCCAAAACTAACATACCTATCATGGCAAATCCATAAGTCATGGGCTCAATGTCTAACCCGCCCGCTATATTGTCTCACCAGCAACTTTATAAAGTAGCGCCTCAACTTAAGACTATTTCATGACATGGGCAAAGCAAGCTACCCTAAGTCAACAAAACAGTATAGTTAGTTCACCCACATTTAAGATTCTCCGTCTGGTAGATCTGTGGCACAAGAAATGGGTGAGCCACTTTCGAACCAAGAGTGAAGTTTATGAGCAGCTAGAGAACTGCTTGGAACTCTGAGTCCTCTTCAGATGCTCTGATAGCAATAAAGCTAGATCCCAACTTCCTAGAACCTAGGGTAAAACTTGTGGTATGGACTAGGTTAAGGATGCAATGAGAGCCTACGAGTAGGTTGCCTATTGAGTATTTTTATAATCATCCCTTTCTCCTTTCTTTTTCAAGTGTACGTAGACTGCCGATTGAGGTGGGGAACATGCAAGAGTTGTGCAGTCACAGAGTGGATCGTTTTGGAGCATCAATTTGCTTTTATGTTTAGAGTCATTTGTAATTCATATGGTAATTGTATCTCAATCTCGTTTTTCCCTTTGAAATAAATTTGAACAACATGGTCTTATAGTCATTTGTATTTAATTTTGGTGTTATCTATCTTTATTTCAAGCTCTCCAATGGAACAAAGAATCGCGTTATGGGTTTAGGTGTCGACCGAGGAAGAAAATTCAAAATTAGCCTCAACCACGTTAAGTCGTCTTCTCAAGTCCATTCCTCTAGCTTAAGTGAAGTATAAGGAAGACTTCTGATGAAGGAAGCATGGCCTAATAATGCATGTATCGTCCTGCTCAATAACTACACCCTCTGAGTTTGCTCTAGTGAGAAACTAAGTTTCCTCTCAACTTTGGACCACCATAATTTATGTTGTAGTCCACGAACGGCCCATGTCAATGGAAGATGTTGATAGGGCCGGTTTAGCTGAATCGCCCATGTCGACCCAAATTTCTATCCCTCCTTGGTTTTCATCAAATTGGACCCCTCTATGGCTAGTTCTCACAAAATTCTCAATGGTTCTAGAAACTAGATACACTAAAGAAGCTACCAAAAAAAATTTGGAGGAAATCGGGTACCGAAAGTTCAAGAAACAGACTCCGAACATCGGACAAGAGGTAAGTAGCCATCTTTGACTTTTCTTAAGAAATACTTGTAGGAATCGCTTGGATAACTATATAAACCTTAAATTAGGTATAAAGAGCACATCTGGTTATATCTACACTATAAATCTAATAGCAGTGAGTTGGACGTCCAGGATTCAAAATTTTTTTGCTCTTTCATCTACTAATACTGAGTATGTGGTAATAACTGAAGCTGGAAAGGAGATGATATGAATGACAGACTTTCTAGAAGAATTATGAAAGAAGCAGCATGAGAACATTCTTTATATAGATAGGGTGTCATACAGTTGGTGAGAAACTTGGTCTATCATTCAAAGACAACACATCAGAAGATGATATCATTTCACTCGTAGGCTAGTGGAAGAAGATGATATATGTTTAGAGAAGATGGAGGGTGTAGAGAATCCAGTAGACATGTTGACAAAATGTGTTGATGTTGGAAAATTGAGGTCGTGCAAATCACTAATTGGTCACGTAGAGTGAAGATATTGATGGTCTTTTGAGATTGAAATTCTTGGTTGACTAAATCAATCAACAAGTAATAGAATTGTTGGATGATGGATTTTGCTCCTTATTTATAGTTTATTCAATAGTTACCGGTAGTAAGTGACTATACTAGATATACAAGTACATAATTATATATAATTATATATAGTGTATGGTTACTTAAAACTATATATAAAATTATATATAAAACTATATATAGTGAACTGAACTATATATATATCTTTAGACAGTGCTTTCACAACGTACTTTCTACCTTTTGAAAGTCATCGATATAAGCCTTTAGCCAATATGCTTCTTACATTTTTTCCCTCTTATTTTTTTTTGTTCTAGATCGAGTATGTGTTGTTGTGTGGTCTTAACAACATCAGCCCAATGTTATTCTTTGTAGCATCTCATAAGCTTCATTGAATGTGTTCGACAAAATAACTCCATTGGCGAAAGCATCCACAACTTGTTAGCAACATTCAATCAATTCTAGAAAATCTTCATTTGGATACAATGAGGTGAGGTAATCCATGATAAGGACACTTTCTAAGTTTCGCTTAGTGTTTCATCTTCAGTGAAAAGCAACAATCTCATTTCTAAACCTTATGTTTCTAATTGGTGGAAAATACTTCACAAGAATTTCTCTACTAGACTATACCAAGAATTAATTGTTTCTGTGCTAAAGTATTCAACCATGATTTAGCATTATCCTTCGAAGAATTGGGGAATAAGCTCAATCTAATCATGTCTCTATCTACTTATTTGAATCGAAATGACTCACTAATGCCTAAAAATGGCTTTAGATGTAGGTGAAGGTCTTCTTATGGTAGTCCATGATATTGGCCAATGCTTTGCAGCATTTTGAATCTCATAGGCTTTAACTCAAAAGTAGTTGTTTGCATTTCGGGTCTAATAATGTACGAATTTAGCTCTTCTACAGTTAGGTGTGCATATGCTTTGATTACTCTTTCTTTGTCATCTACTAAATAAATAGCATTAGCAGTGATCCTCTATTGATTAGTCATCCCTGCTGAATTTTCAAACTCCGGATTTAGTTGGGCTCCAAGGTTTATTTGCTCTTTACTCTGTCATTCTTTATTACTCTTGCAACTTTCACCTAAAGGCTCTCTATCTCGAGATCCAAAATAAATTTAAATTCATAGGTTGGTTCATACACTCAATTATGCGGCATTCAGCTGTAGAAAATTCTGCAGAAATAAATTCAATAATAGAAAATTCAGCTTACTATAACTTTTTCTTGGATCCAACTCACTATAATCTATCACACTAACTAAATTAAATTCTTGAAATGGAACAAGAGTATTAGAGAGAATTTGATTGCTCCTTGTCTTCTTCCAAATAAGAGAACACTTGTGGATGTAAAATGGTCAACTAAACAAACATGTATAGTTTTAATAACAACTCTCTAATAAACTAAAATTACACCGTCAACATATTTAAACTACATAAAGCTTTCTCCTCCCCTCTAAAGTTAGAGGAACACACATACCAATCATGTAAAATTGGTAGAATAAGAATAGAGAGTTCGCATTTAGCGTCTCTCTTCCTTCCCTTTGCTCTCTATTCCGTTTTTTCCCTTTTGGCAGCTCTCTTTTCTTTTTAGGTAAATTTTTTCTTATATATTCTTCATTACTTTCCATTTAGGGTTGAGAAGGACTAAACGTCCACTTAGGATGTTCCTAATTGAGTAGTCAATGACCCACATGGTTTGATGATTTAGATTATAATTTTCATGTCATCTTTAAAAAATTTGTTTTTGATATTGCTTCAGCGTTAGGGTCAACAATTTGTTTCCAGATTTGTCAGTACGGTTGTTTTCAGATTTGCTACAACATTATGGTTCAGCATAAATGTTATGAAATTCTACCAAATAACTCAATTTATAAATGTGTTATTAGACTCAATTTATGCAAATTGACTTTCTTTTCATGTTGAGCCACAATGGACTATTTCATGTTTACTAATTAAAATAAATGGAGCAATAAATTAGAAAATAGTTTGTATGAGTGTAAAATTAACTAAAAAACTAATATAACTGAGAGTTGTCAGTAATTAGTTACTTAAATCTGAGTATCACCTAGAGTATCGTTCTTAAACTCATATCAAAGTTGTTGGTGCAGCGAAATCTTTCTTATATACCATATAATTTTAAAATCTCTTTCTAGGAGCATTTCGAATTTCAAATATTTGCAGATAACACATATATCAGGTTTATCATTTTAGCTCAGTCCAATATTCTAAACATACATTCTTTTTCGAAATATAAGGTAGTTCATACTCGCATGCTAGCAATAGCTTCCAAACCTCGATAGGGTCTATGGGATGTAAGAGAATCGCTTGATACTTTGAGGTCTTCCTAAAAGATGACTACATGTAGTAAAGAAATATAGAGTAAACTGAACCAGATATATATCCTTAGTCAGTGCTTTGAAAAATGTATTTCGTGGATTCTTTGTATTTCTCTTCCTATACACCGTTGAAGTCATAAATATAAACCTCTAGTTAATATTCTTCCTTGCATTTTTCTCTCTCCTATTTTTTGTGTTCATCTAGATCGAGTATGTGTGTTGTTGTGCGATCTTAACAACTAGTATTAGAGCTATGCAAGATTCATTGCGATCTGTGAAGATGGAAAGCTCAAAGATTGGAATTGAGAAGTTTGATGGATCCTATTTTAATTTTTGGAATATGCATATTGAAAATTATCTATGCCGGAAAGATCTTCGTGAACTTTTATTGGGGTGAAGCCGGATACCATGACCACGGAGCAATGAAAGCTCAAGGATTGCAAGACTCCAGGGTTGATCTGGTTGACGCTGTCCAGAAACGTGACATTCAACATCATATATATATATATATATATATATATATATATATATATATATATATATATATATAACATCAATAGTGTACTTTGTCCAAAGTATGTCTTCAAATATGAAGAGAAAGAGAAATATTAAAGCTATATAATGGTAGAAAATATGATATCATTTAAAAAGCATATTACAACCCTCCCTCCACACATGTAATAAACCAAAATACAGTGAAGGTATATATATATATATACACCAAATATTTAAATTTTCACTTATTAGTTTTGCTAATTATGGATTGGACGGTTTTTGGTGGCTGGAGTATAATCCATCGTCACCAAGTCATTGGCGTTTTCCAATCCTCCCCCACGGACTATGTCGAGCGGATCCTCCTCGCTATGCCCCGTCTTTTCAAGCAAAGTCCGTCCACCCAAAGAGCCTAAAACACCATGCATAGCGAATTTTTAAAGCAAGAAAATGTTAGTTGGAGCCGACAAATATGATACATATGATAAATTGTAATTCAAAGTTAAATACCCTTGATGTTAGTTACCTGTTGTTGTGATGAGGAGAATGAAAAGAAAGAGGAGGGACAGCAGCCGAAAGAGGCGATAGCATGAAAGTTTCGATGCCTTCGAAACCATGTTTTTGCCGTATGAAATTATGAACCCTTCTTTTTTGCTACTTCGGGAGGGTTTTTGCTCGGATTAATTTACTTTTTTTTCCCTAAAAAATTTGCCTTATATAGAACTTGGATTTTGTCTCCATGTATAAAAAAATATATATATAATAATAATAATAATTGTAATAATCATGTTGGGTTTAAATGGCCAGTACCTCCAATCATACATTTTCAGATGTCTATGTTTTCTTGGCAATTAGTAACCAATCAGTACAACTCTCTCTCCCTCACACAAAATATTGATATTTTCGTATCTACTCATAAGTCTATTTATTTATCTTGGTTTTTAAAATACATTTAATATATTTTTAGATTTCAAAACTATGAGAACTCATTCCGTTAGAGAAGAGAACGAAACAACTTACATAAAAATGTCAAAACCTCTTTCTAACGTTTTAAAAATCAAGAGACAAAGCTCGAAAAAAAATCCTAAAGAAGACAATATTTGCTAACGGTTGACTTGGACTATTACAAATGGTAGTAGAGACAGACACTGGACAATGTGTATGTAAGGATGCTCGGCCTCGAAAGGAGTGAATTTGGTGAGTGTCCCACATCGATTGGAGAAAGAAACGAGTACCAACAATGACTCATTTTATAAGTGTGTGAAAACATTTTCCTAACATACTCATTTTAAAAATTTTGAGGTAATATTCAGAAGAAATAGCCCGGAAGAATCATACTTCCAACTTGGTTGTACTGTTCTATAAGTTGTCATGTTTTTTTTTATTATTATTATTATTATTTAAAAAAGTGAAATGGAAATTGGAATGATGTTCCCTTGTTCCTATGTGGCTTTCGAGAAAACTAATAAAAGAAAAAAGACAGTATGACCAATCATCTTCAGAATTGGAGGTTTTATTGTGTTGTAAGAATCGACAGGTAGAGACAACTAGGGAACAACTTCAACCTTTTAGGATTTTCTTAGGGCACAACACGAATCTATATATAAACCAACACTATACATTCTTCTTTAAACTCTTTCGAGATTTCACGTCAGTTGGAGAGGAGAATAAAGTATTCTTTACAAGCATGTGAAAACTTTTCTTTAACAGACGCATTTTGAAAAGAAACTCGAAAGAAAAAGTCCAAACAAAACAATATTTACTATCGGACCGACTTGAATATAACTAAAGAAGTAAGGGCCGAATTTAAAAAAAATGGGATGTATGGTAGGTAAGGCCTAGGAAAAGGCAAGGTAGGGCAAAGGGGACAAAGACATTACAACAACATAGTAAATGCCTTCAATTATGCAAACCAGGGGATTCTAGAAAAAGAAAGGTGGGGTAACATGTAAAAAGTGAGTTTTTATAGGTAAATTTTGAGGGGTCAAAGTTTTTCACTGCTTCAAATTCATTTAAACAATTTATTAATACTATAATTAATGAAATGAAGATGAAACAAAAGCATTAATGAATAGAAGAAGAAGACAACCGACAGAAATAGGAGTAAATGTCGGTTTGAGTTGAAGGAAAGACATGGCCAATGGCCAATGTGAATTCGTTAATGTTATGAGATTCCTTTAAGGACTATGATCTAAGTGCGAAAAACCAAGTGAAGTCGGCAAAATATAATCAGATGCAACGTGGTTTAAGGTATGACCTACTTACTTTTTTTTTTTCGGGTTGGATTAGATGTATAGTATTTCTCTACATATGGTTCACGCATATGCACATAACCTACTAGATGATCTCGTATACGTACCCTCTAGTCTGACTATGAGCTAGGACATACAAATACTAATGGAAACCATAGAAAGAAAGGAGTGTGTATCATATCATAGTATACTTGTTTGTATGCAATATACCAGAGAAGTAATCCATGCTCATGATATATACTATGCATGAGGTCCCGCATTTATACGGCGCATGTCTTGTGGCTCATGCACGTGTCATACCATATGATTGTTTAATATATGTGTATTAAGTTATGTGATGCTATGAAGTATGTTATGTTACGTTATATCATAAGTTATGCTATGAGATGTTTATGCTATGTTATGGATCTTGTTGTGACTTCCATGTCATATGATACATAATGCTTCTATACAATAAGTCATGCACTCTATGTTAATCTGAGTACGGTTAGGATTATGAGATACTGAAATGCCACGTATATATTCATAAAAATTTATAAAAGAATGAATGATGATCTGCATCATACATTTATGTCATGATTTAAACCTATGACGACCTCATGCATTTTTGTATGTCATGTGCATCGGGATACTTTCGTGTTATGATGAGTACAAGTGCATACATTACAATATGTACATGAGCCATGATATTATTCTAGCCCTTTCCCTTGGTGGCTTCGGCAGCATTTGCTTACGCAAGCTAAAGGGCAGGCCTAGGGAATATGTATATGCCCACCTGGTCAATCCATGTGCTGTGGCTCGTGTATAAAGAAGTACTACACATCTAATTTTAGCCTGGACTGGAAAGAAGAGTTCAAGGTCATTAAATATTTTTGTTCAAGGATACGTCTCACAATGATTGCTGTGTACTTACTAAGTATTTATTACATACTCAACTCATTTGCTACTCTTATTTTTTTAAGTAAAGATAAGACAGCTCTTGTACACATGATGGTGTAGCAACAGAGGTCATGGGATCGAAGCTAGGCTTTTATATTTATATTGTAGCCCTTTTCATTACTTTGAGTTGTTATTTTGATTTCGCTATTTCCTTGATAGTTACTTTTATTTGAAATGGATTTTGTGAATGTTTAAATCGTTTACAAAATGTTTTAAATGAACTTTTTCGTGCATATTAGACATGTCATGCATGCAGTGGTAACTTATTGGAACAGATTTGGTATCCTAAACAAGTAAATTGAGGTAGGAATTTGTTGTTGTCTTACTTTATACGACGGGTTCTTAGCTTAAATTTGTTTAAAACGCATATACTTATGCCTAAGTTTGACATCAAATTACGAGAATGAAATTTATTCTCGAAGACCCAATTACCACACCCATTTGCAGGTACGTTGCTTTTCATTGCATCAAGGTTAATTATTAACACTCAAATTTGTAGTTCATTTGTGAACTTATGTGTTGTTGTACACGTTGGGGTTTCCTTTTTCGATCCTTAACGTAACATTAAACTTTGAACATTAAATGTGGGCTACAACTAGTTAGGCTAGTGCATGGTGACTTTCTCTTCGTGGTGTTAGGTAAAATTACTCAACGTAATAGTGACTTATCTAAGTGGTGTTAGGTATAAGAATATCAAAGTATTATACACCACAAATATTAAAGCTGTATAATGGTAGAAAATATCATATCATTTAAAAACCATACTACAACCCTCCTTCCACATACATATATATACACACACATACATAATTTCTGTGTATCCAAATTACAATATTTAAATTTTCACTTATTAGTTTGGGTTATTATGGACTGGAGGGCTTGGCCCAGCTGGAGTATAATCCATCGCCCCCAAGTCATAGGCGTTTTCCAAGGCTCCTCCATGGCTTATGGTGGCCAGCTGATCCTCCTGGCTATGCCTCGTCTTTTCAAGCAAACTCGGTGCACCGAAAGACCCTAAAACACCATGCACAATAAAGTATTAAAAAATATGATACCTATGATAAACCGTAATTCAAAACTAAATATCCTTGACAGGAGTTACCTGGAGTTGTGACGAGGAGAATGAAAAGAAAGAGGAGGGGCAGTAGTCGAAGGAGGCGAACGCATGAAAGTGTTGATGCCTTCGGAACCATGTTTTTGCAAGCAATCCGTCTTTGCTCGGTGTAATTTGATTTTATTTTTATGAAGAATTTGGGTTATATAGAGCTTGGATTGTGTCTCCATGTGTATATATATATATAAAGGGCAACCCTTGTTTGCTCTGTGTAAGTTGACTTTCCTTTTATGAAGAATTTGGCTTATATAGAGCTTGGATTGTCTCCATGTATATAAAAAAGAAAAAACTAATAATAATTTTTATAATTGTGTTGTGTGTTGCAGGTTTTTGGTTTCTATATGTAACGTTAAAGTTAAAAAAAGGAAAGTTTTCAAAAAATGGCACCAATAACCAACCATAACGTTCTCTTAAAACCTTCAACCGCCTCACTCATTCACGCATCTATCACCGTAACACTTTATTTCAATATTATGCATGTGTCATGTTCTCGAATTGCAATGTCAATCGGGATGATGTGATGTTCCACATTGATTGGGGAGGAGAACAAAACACCATTTATAAGAGTGTGAAAACCTTCCCCTAGCAGATGCATTTTAAAGCCTCGAGGGGAAGCCCGAAAGGGAAAGCCCAACAGGGAAAGCCCAAAGAAGACAATATCTACTAGCGGTGAGCTTGGGCCGATGTATATGTACACACAAAATGCATGAGGTCCCTATAGTTTTGCAGGATCCATTTTGTTGCATGCAATAGAATGAGTCATTTTAATAAATCTATCTACCACAACAAAAATACAATTTTTACCAAATTTACGAGTGTGCAGTAACCCAAGAACAAAGTTTATAGCACTAAAATGAGTCATTCAAAGGAGTATATAATCCGTTTGGTTGTGATCTACATTTAGCTTAATAAATCTATCTACCACAACAAAAATACAATTTTTACCAAATCTATTAGTGTGTAGTAACCAAGAACAAAGTTTATAGATATATTAGTCCAAGGTTTATTAGGTACATTCAAAGAAGTATACAATCCGTTTGGTTGGGATCTAGATTTAGCTTCTTTGCGTTTAAAACATTTGCTGCAAAACTTATGAACATCGTGCTTCATCTTTGACCAAAAGAAGTGTTTATGCAACATCTTGTAAACTTCATTAATCCTAAGATGTCCCATCAAGGCACAGCTTCTCTTAAAAGCAAATCTTTTCCACAACTTTTTTTTTTTTTTTGCAAGACAAGATGCATAAATAGTCATGAAATCTTGGTCATCTCTATATAATTATGTAGCGTAGTATGCTCAAATCCAAGAATTTAGAAATAAAAAGATCATATCTTTTAAGGTAACATATCAGCTACCATATTATCCTTACCTTGCTTCTATTTGATGACATACGAAAATATTCCAATAAATTCCATCAACTTTGCATGTTTACGGTTCAGTTTGCATTTCTCTCTATTTTTCTCACTATTTTTCTTTCTGATAGGTGTTTTGGAGATAACTGAAGATTAGGTTTGGTTTTCGTGGTGATCCCGACGTCGGGCACGCTTCATGGGTCGTGTGCGAACGAAAACTCCAGTGTTTGCCAGAGTTTTCAGTATCGCCTACAACCACGATTTTTTTATTTATTTATTTTTATTTTTTATAATATCTGATCCCAACTATTTTTTTAAAAGTTTAGATATTAAAACAAAAGTAGCAATTTAAGGGCATTTTCTATATTTTAACCTAATTTTGTATATATATAAAACAACATATATCCAAATCGTTTACTTTCATTTCCTATTTCCAAATTATATCTTCAAATATGAAGAGAAAGAGAAATAAATATTAAAGCTAATAATGATAGAAAATATCGTATCATTTAAAAAGCATATTACAATCCTCCCTCCACCCATGTAATAAACCAAAATATTTAAATTTTCACTTACTAGTTTTGCTAATTATGGACTGGACGGTTTGGCTTGGGTGGAGTATAATCCATCGCCAGGAAGCCATCGGCGTTTTCCAATGCTCCTCCATGGCTTATGACAAGCTGATCTTCCTCGCCGTGCCCCGTCTTTTCAAGCAAACTCCGTGCACCTAGAGACCCTATAACACCATGCATAACGAAGTTTTAAAGAAAGAAATGTTAGTTACAGTATGCAAATATTGTAACTATGGTAAACCGTAATTCAAACCTAAATATTCTTAATATTCGTTACTTGGAACTGTGACGAGGAGAATGAAAAGGGCGAGTTGCGGAAGGAGGGTTGATGCGCCCGAGACCATGTCTTTGCAAGCAACCCTTGTTTGGTGTGTGTAATGTGATTTTCTTTTTATGAAGAATTTGGATTGTGTCTCCAAGGTCTATATAAGAACAGCCAAAAATTTCGGCATTAACCAACCATAACCTCTCCTTAAAACCCTCATATCACTTTATTTCAACAGTTTACGCCGGAAGATTAGAGAAGGAAAAATAGTATACCCAATCCAACACCACACGGGCTGCCATGCAACGCCTCATCTCGACTCGGCTCAACATGTTACCGGCGTGGCACTCTGTCGGTTTGGCTTGATGGCTTGACGACTCGCCTTCTCATTTTAAACGGCTCAGTATACAAATAATATATAGCTTCTTCGGTTTTCAACCCTTTTGAAGTAATTTTGAAGGCATTTCGATTCCTATTTACTCAAGTTTACTTAGTTTTAGGATTTATATTAGAAATAATCATCCTATTTAATTAAGTTAAAATATTAATATGTTTTGTTTATGTCATGTGAATTTATATAGGTGGGAATTGAACATTAGAAGCATAGTTTAAAAACAACTACCAAGTAATTAGTAACTCCCGTGTGAATTTATACCGGTGAGAATTGAACATTGGAAGCATAGTTTAGAAGTAACAAGTAATTAGTAACTTCGACTGAGGCCCACTAAATAAGTAACCTTAGTGTTGGGGTAGCTAATTAGTTCGTGTATGGTATATGTCCTATGACTTCTGATACCATATTATATGTGTAATGCTTATATTATGGGATGCTTCTTTGTATAGTTATGTGATGTTATGTATACATGTATATTCATTACATTATATTATTTCTCTCTAATAGCTATGCGACATGTGGTGCCTTTTAGTTGGTCAACCAGAGCCGGAGTGGCACACGTTTGATCCTTCATGGGAGTGAGGATTTCTAGATTTACTAGGTGTTGAGATCATCACCCCAACACGTGGTAACGAGGTTGCCTGTTGCATTTTTCCATTCAACATTTGACACGTGTCTCTCTCTCCTCACACTTCTGTCGATTCTTACAAAACTCATTGCAATTGATTCCTTTACCAAATTTGTAGAGTTTTAATTGTACATAACTCTCGTGAACCTGATGAAAATCAAGGCTAAAACTCTAAAATCTTACCTCTCATTCTTCTTTGATTCTTGACGGATTAGAACTATCCAACCATCCCGAATGCTTCTTCTATGGCCTCATGAAACTTTCGTGAATGAATCTTGGTTGGAATCATACTCTAAACGCTCAAACAATTAGCTGATGTGGGACTTTCATTATCCAACACCTCCCCTTAATTGAGGATTGACTCCAACTCCTTTGGAGTCTTGGTCATTTTTCACTATGCCTTCGAGGAGGGTTGACTTCTTTTCTTTTGGAGTTCTTTGTTCGACATTTGAGGATTTACCAATCTATTGACACGACTAAGTTTAGGGCATGACTTTGATACCTTGTTAGATGAACACAACTCTCCACAGTGGTATGATATTGTCGATTTTGAGCATAAGCTCTCACGGCTTTGCTTTGGGCTTCCCTAGAGGGCTCATACTAATAGAGAGAGTATTATTTGATTATAAACCCATGAACATTCCCTAAATTGGCCGAGCGGAACTTTCTTCATCCAACATGTTTGACCTCCCATCACAAAAGGGGACCTGGAGAGGGTTGATTTTGATTATTTTTTCTAATTTTTTTACCATTTTATTTTATATTAAAAAAATTCATTCTTATATTATTGACTTACCTGTATAAGAGGAAGGGCATAATTGTAAAACACTAAAGTTAACATAGACTTTTCAAAAAAGGAGAGGCGCTTTTGGAAAAGAAACAGCAGCAACACAAGGAGTACAAAGATTCCAAATACGACCAATCATAGTTCGCCATCTGGCAAATTTGACCCACCCACCTTCTTCAACATACCCGCGCCTGTTACTCTTCATCTACCTTCCTTTCTCCCGCACTGCGCTTCCCAGAGCGGCACAAATACTCTAGCAGCCTTCTTCTGGTTTGTTCTGATTTTTTACTTCTCTTTTGTCGCACTGTATGCTCTCTAATTTATTAGCTCCATCTTAATTTTCCCCAATTTCTTTGATTTTGAGCATACCCCATTTCTTAGATCGCATTTTTTCTGTATTTTCTTCAATGGGATTGTTTCAAGGCAGTTTGATTATGCTTATACCTACTTATCTGCATTTGTAAGGATCTTCTTTGAATCTTTGGTCCCTTTTTCCAGCTTGATTTATCGACTGCTCTATCGGTCATGGACGGAAAGGAAACGAACAGAAATTCATCACAAGTATGTGTTGTTATTTTGCTGTTTGATTATGCTTCTTGTTATTTTGCTGTTTGATTATGCTTCTTCCTTTTCCAGCTCGATTCATCCACTGCCCTCTCGGACTTGGGAAGCGAAAAAATAAGGAGAAACTCATCACTAGTATGTGTCCCCATAATGGCTGATTCACCTCATTTGATGATTGCTGATACACACAGGGCAAACATTAGTGGTGCTGATCTTGTTGAGATACGATTAGATAGTTTGAAGATTTTCAATCCTCGAGAAGATCTCAAGACTATTATAAAAGAATGTCCATTACCTACTTTATTTACTTACAGGTTTTTCTTCACTGGAATCTCTCTTTGATTAAACTTTACTTTCTAATCTAACTTCGCCATAAGTAAATGAGATTTTATTGATACAATCAATTCTGTTTCTGAAGACCTAGTTAATGAAAGCGAACTGGAAAAGTACTAATTAATATCTTAAAATTGATGGTGAATTTGGAATTAGTGTTCGTCGAATTCATTTGTATGCCATTTTTTATTGCTGATACTATTGTGTTTAGCATCTGATACAGGAAAGCCTTCTCCTTGTATATATGAATGAAGTACTGAAGGATAAATGCTAAGCAACTTAGGATTGAAGTGTCTAACTTGAAGCGAAGCCATACACTAATACTGAAGAGTTTCCAGCACTTTTTAAGTTGAAATAAGAATGTGTTTCGTTAGCCAAATGGGTTTGAAGGTTCATTAAACAAGGTCATTCTCTTTGGCATAAACTTATTGTGAAAATAATTCTGGAGTGGCTATTCTGATTGGTTTATTGGTCCTTTCTAGTATAATAGTTCATGTAGCTCTAGGCTTTTAATTGTTGAACTCAGAAATTTAGTTCTCGATTTCTCTAAACTTTCACTTGGTGGTGCTTTTCGAATCAAAATCTCGGAGGCATCTGTGAAATATGAAGTTCCACTGATAAAATCTGTTTCCTCTTTGGACAATATGGATGGTAGTAAAGGACTTATCCATAATTCAAAATTGAAACTTTCGAGGTAATGACTAGGCTTTGAATCCTGGGAGAGATTTTAATGATTGGGAAATGAAAGATTGGGATCACCTGTTTCAGAAAAAAATTTTATGGGAAAATACCAACTGGTTTAAGGTATAAAATCTTGGGGACTTTGGAAGATTCTGGTCTCATTCCAGTAAAATCCATTATCTAGAGTTTCAGCGGGGACCTATGTAATCAGTACTCTGTTCTTATAAAGTTATTGAACTGCAATGTCTTCTTGTGGCTCTAACTTTGGATGGCATTAATACTATGGATCAAGTCTAGCAGATGCGACTGTCTCTCTCTGTCCCTAACTAATGCATGTGATGAAAAAAGAAAGAAAGAAAGAGAATAAAGAGTTAATTGACTATTCCATCATTGTTCTTTCTTGGCTATTTGGTAGATCAATAATCTATTGTACTTTTCATTTTAGTTAAGCTATTAAAAGTTTTTAAGGCACAGAAAAATAAATAGGAATTCTGTTTTGCTTCGTTCTTCTAGGTGGATTAGTCCATCTTCATCAGTTTTTTGTGCCTTCTTCTCCTGTAACTGATTGTTCTCTGGGATCGTAGCCATTTGCAACACCATTTTATGATTCGAAGGCTAGATCTTTTGTTAGTTTTATCACTTCTGCTTTTGGAAATTTCATCTTTTCAACCAAATGCAAGGCGTTTGTTACTGAAAAAGTTGTCATGCAAGCCATTGAGACAATATAGGGATTTTCTAGATGAGATCTTCACGTCAAAAGTTTTGGGCCATGCTGGAAAATGCAAATTTGTGGTTGTATTTGTCCACCAATTACTCTATCATCATGGGAGGCCTCGGGGGAAAGATTACAATGTCTATGGGCCTTCGCCAAGGTGACCCATTATCACTTTTCCTTTTCATTCTAATTGTTGACTGGTTTTGGGAGGACCCATGGATTGATGATAGAGCTCTCAAATTCTCTTTCCCAAGGATCTATAATATAATAACTACAAAAGAAAGTTTGGTTTATCTGTGTTGGTCTGAGTCTTCAAGAGATTGGCTTTTATGCCTGTTGGAAAAAATATGACTGATGAGGAAGCTCTTGGATCCGTGACATTACAAAAATGTGTTAGAGCAAACTAGGCCGTTTCATGAAGGAGCCTCTAAGTCATGGCCTCTCCAAAATGATGGCTGTTTCTTAGGCCTTTAACCCACTTTTGAGTGATGATAGTGCACTGTTGATATTGTGATGACTAAAGCCATCTGGAAAGCTAAGCTGCCAAAAAAAGTGAAGATTTCCTTACGGGTTCTCGTCCTAGGGAAACTTAATAAAGGGGTTTGCTCCAAATGAGATGGCCAAATTGCTTCTTATCCCCCAATTGGTGTGTTGTGCAGAATGAATGGAGAAAACCAACATCTTTTCTTCTCTTGTTTGTCGGCTAGCACAATTTGGCCCAAGAATTTGACGTTATTTGGCTTGAGTTGGCGTTTGTTTAATAGAGTTGATGAGACTCTTTTCTAGTTGATTTTTGAAACTCCCTTCCAGTAGTCGTACCATTGTGGCATCTTTGTGGAAGATGTGGAATGAGAGAAACCAGAGGGTCTTCAAAGAGAAAGCATGCGGCTTCAACCAGCTATGAGAGTTCACTCTACTGTTTGTCACCACTGGTGTTCTGTCTCTCAATCATTTTGTCATTAAGATCTTGTTCACATTTCAGCCAGTTGGGAGTCATTTTGTAACTCTGGGAATTTCTCATGTCCCTTGTGTATGTTCTTTTCAGCAATGTATACTCCTTGGTACTCTCTCTTTTAATTTATGAAATGAATGCACTAAGACACGAAGGTTTGCAAGACTCAAATAGTTTCCAAGTGTAATTCTAGTTTGTAAAATTTAAATGTTTTTTAGCACAAGGTTTGTAGTTTCATGAATTGTTTGTTTTTTTTTTTTTTTTTTTTTTTTTCCTTCTTTCTGATTTTCCATCATGTATCTGAATTGTCGATACTTGTAGATTCGAATGGATTCTCCTTCTGGCATCAAAGACTCAATTCCTGCTTGGATCAAGTTTTCTGTACAGGCTCCAGGTGAAATACCGTACAATGGCATATACTATGATCCACCAGAAGAGGTATATTTTATAAATTCACCAATCTATCGTATAATTGTTTAGGCAGTATGGAAAACCTTTTGGAACTGCAATTATGAAAATATTAATAAATATTGGGAAAATAGATTACTGACATTAGATTATAGCGTTCCAAAATGAATGGCTAATGGTACATCTTTTTTTTTTTTCATTTTAGTGATATTGTCTACCAAAGAGGAAAATTAATTATATTCTTAAAATTTTCTCCGGTTGTTTAGGGAGATCATGGGTGNTGGTGATGAAAATCAACGGCTTGAGGTACTTCGATTAGCCATGGAGCTGGGGGCTGATTACGTGGATGTGGAACTCCAGGTTACTTTCCTACTGCTAAAATAGCATTTTTGTATTCAACCGCAACGGGTTTCATAGTTCTTTGGCTAACTTGTGGTTGTGTTCTAACTGATAGAAGTTTAAGCGGCTGTTAATATGCAAGTTTCTTATACAAAAAAAGAAAAAGAAAAAAGAAAAGGTAGTTTAAGCAGATCGAGCAACCTACATCCTTTGTCTAGACCCAAGTAGGTGCTTGGAGACCTTTTGCTCTTAGCTCGTTGCTGGATAAAAAAGAATCAAATGTTCCTTGCTGAGCTTGAGGCAGAGACATGCTATCGTATGCTGAGCTTTTGTAGGGTTACCTCGAATTGGTTATGCCAAGCAGGGGTGCGCCATGTCTAGTCTTGAGCAGTGTGATCCCAAGTTGACAAATATTCAATGGGTGAATGGTTGTTCAAGGCGTCTTCTCAACTATTAATTGTTGTATTGAGCAACTAGGTTGAAAATAGTTCATGCAATATCTTGATCTTAGTAACATCAAATGCTTGTACAGTTCAAAGCAGGAAGAAAAAGAAAAATAAAAAATAAAAAAGAATCAAATGTTCCTTGCTGGAATGAACTTTTTCAAATCTTTGATATTTGTTTGGTCTAATGCAGCAATGGCACTCCTTTGATATTTGTTTTGTTATCCACTCTCATATTGTAGGTCGCTCGTAAGTTCAACGACTCCATTCGTGGAAAGAAGCCAGAAAAGTTGAAAGTTATCGTTTCCTCTCACAATTATCAAGAAACTCCATCTTTAGATGATCTTAGTAAGCTTGTTGCAAGAATTCAAGAAAGTGGAGCTGATATTGTGAAGATTGCAACGACTGCCTTGGATATCACCGACGTGTCACGCATTATTCACATAATTGTGCATTCACAAGTAAGCATCACATGCTTTGATTCACAGGGTAAGTTTCTTATATGTTATTAAGGCAATATTCACTATAGCCTGTTTGAATTCAGGTTCCAGTAATAGGGCTTGTAATGGGAGAAAGAGGCTTGATTTCACGGATACTCTGTGCTAAATATGGTGGGTATCTTACCTTTGCTACCCTCAAGGCCGGAATTGTTTCTGCTCCTGGACAACCCACAATTGAAGACCTTTTAAATTTATACAATTTCAGACAGATAGGTCCTGATACAAAAATTTTTGGAATCATTGGAAAGCCAGTGGCCCACAGCAAATCACCCATGTTATTCAACGAGACATTCAAGTCGATAGGTTTCAATGGTGTTTATGTACATTTTTTGGTGGATGACATAGTAAACTTTCTCCAGACTTACTCGTCTTTCGACTTCGCTGGATTCAGGTTCATTGCTTTATAAAGAGCATGCTAATGGTTTTTCTTGTTCTATAAAATAGAGTGGACAACAATGATTCTAGTAAATATATTTGAAATGCAGCTGTACAATTCCACATAAAGAGGCTGCAGCAAAGTTCTGTGATTGGGTTGATCCAGTGGCTAAGGTAACTGAGTTGTTGCTGTTGAAATCTAAGTTTGGCTGGTTGCCTATTTTCTTATAGTGTACGTTTTGTTCGACACATTAGTCAATTGGTGCTGTTAATTGCATTGTAAGAAGAGACGATGGAAAATTCGAAGGTTATAACACGGATTATGTCGGTGCTATTTCTGCTATTGAAGATAAACTACGAGGTGTGTGTGATCTGCTTCGCCATCTTTTCCAGTTTCATTTATAGTTCATATCTTTGATCCATTCTTAACTTAGCAGATCCCCACAGTAGTAGCCCTCAATCTGGCTCACCCTTGTCTGGCAAGCTATTTGTTGTGATTGGTGCTGGTGGAGCAGGCAAGGCGCTTGCGTACGGTGCGAAAGAGAAAGGAGCTAAAGTTGTGATTGCCAATCGTACATATGGTTAGCTTACATCTTTCACATCATTTTCTTTCTTCTGTTGAAAATCTGATGTCTTTCTTGACCATCATCTCGGTAGCTCATAGTTTTAGAGGTATCACGTTTCGTTTAGCAGTTTATGATGTCTATGGTACTAATTACAAGTGTTCGTTTCATACCCTTTTGTGTACTTATCTAACCCCATGTTTCAAATTTTGACATTTTCCTGTATTGTGCTTATAGAACGAGCAAAAGAACTTGCGGTAAGCATCGGAGTCGATGCAGTTACTCTTGCTGATTTGGATAATTTCCATCCAGAGACGAATATGATTCTCGCGAACACAACGTCTGTAGGAATGCAACCAAAAGTCGATGAAACGCCGATTCCTAAGGTATTTAGCTACCAATGATGTGCGTGTGTGATTGAGTTAGGTGCTTAGATTGTTCTCACACAACAAATGATTGTTACTTTATAAATTTTATTGATGAACAATTTTAGCTTCAATTATAGTTCAATCTGTTTGATTTGCAGCATGCTCTGAAAAATTACTCACTGGTGTTTGATGCTGTTTACACGCCGGTGATGACGAGACTGTTGAAGGAAGCTGAAGAATCCGGGGCGAAGATCGTTACTGGTGTGGAGATGTTTGTTGGACAGGCATATGAACAATACGAGAGGTTTACTGGGTTGCCAGGTAAGTTGTAGCCAAAATGATTGAACTTAGTTTTCTAATATATGTTTATATGTTCTTATAACCTTTGTTAATCTGCAGCACCCAAGGAGCTGTTCAGGAAGATTCTGAAAATCTAGTCCAAAATTTAGTATTGTTGCTGAGCTTCTTTTCTTAGTGTTGTTAATGAAAACTTAGTTGAATGAGGGAGGACGTTATTTTATTTGTTTGAAGGAGCTAACATGAATGCATTTTTATGCTCCCACGGCTTTGCATTTGCACTAATAATTGATTATGTTGTCATTCTAAGGAATTATAACTTCATTTGCTTCTAATAAACTTTTGTTTGGAATGATGATTAGCTCAAGAATTGATTATCTTTTTGAACTTTGTATACAAGTAATAAGTTTCGATGCTTATTCCGTGTGCACGTGTGTGGGCCTTGTGTAACCAATTTTGCTCGGATCGAAAAGTAGAGACTAAAGGCATGATGTTATATGATTGTATTTCCTGACTCAAACAATGGAGCTACTTGCTATATCGTTTTTTTATTCTAAGTAAAGACTAGAGATTCTTCTACAGATGATGGTGTTGTTGTGGAAGCTATGTAAATGAAGTTAGGTTAGATGATGATGTTGTTGTGGTGTCAAAGGGAATCATTTTTGTTCATCCAAGACTCATACTATGAGAGTTTGGTATGATGCTCACTATATAGAAATATCAAGTGGGCTTAAGGGTTTATTTTGTTGCACCTTTTTTACCATTATCAAACTACTATGTTCAAGATACACACTACCATGAACTAGTTTAAGAACCTTTTCGAAGTTTTAGTTCATGAAAATCATACAAGTTATGGGTATTAATGAGTCAAAAGACCTCACGGTCGCTCATAATGACCATGTTAAAACTGAAGACTAAATCTCTGTATTTTGTCAAAAATATACATTGAAGCATATGAGATCGAAAGAACAACATCTAGCAACTATCAATGAGATAATGTGAGGAGCAAGTCGATGCTTTGACCTCTAGCAATAGTCAATTAGCCTATGTGGCTAATATTCTACAGATTTTAGCGTTGGAGCAAGACTCAATGACCAAAGCACCAATCCAAGCACCAATTGTACTGACTCAACCAATTCCGGGATCTTGTATATATTGTAGAGAGAGAAACACTTTTGACTAGTGTCCATGTAATCTAGCCTCTATTTTTTATTTGGAAAACCAGGTTAATCAAGAAAACCAAAAGACTAACCCACTTTTCAAATATTTACAACCCATGGCGGAGTAACCATCCAAACTTCTCGTGGAAGGAAACTAGTTAAGTTCACAACATAGTTTCATAGCATAGCACAAACATATCATAGTATAATTCATATCATAGCATAAATCGTCACATAAAGTATCGCACATCAAACATTATAACATCACAAAATATGACATGTGCAGAGGCCTCATAGTACATATCATTCATACAACATACAAGTCAGTTTTCCAACAATCAAATTACTTAGTTGGCCTAAGCCAAAGTCACTGTGCTCTCTTGATACTAATTTAAAACTGCACCTTAAAATCTAATCCTACATAAGGAATCTCACCGTCATAATTTAGAATTTTATTAAGAAAATTACATCACTTGGTTTGCATAAAATAATCTAAACGTAGCTCTAAATAATTTAAATTGTCGAAATAGTAGCCATACTAACCTTAAATACCTCTGAAATAGTAAAAATTAGCTCTCGAAGAGTAAAATGGTAGGTAATGGTACGAACATATCAGACTTGAGCTAGTTCAGTCGAGAAGCCGAGTTGGAGCGTTAAAACATGAATTCTCCAATTGGCTCCTAATCGCCAAAGTTGGATGAAATGGAGGAATTGTTGGACTCCGTAATCTCAGGGACCCTCCTTTTATATTAGAGTCCAACTCTCCCTTTTATACTTATGCATAAGCTTGCAATGAATTAAAGAGTAATATTGTAATAACCAAAAACATAAGACTTACGCAGATGAAACCGTAAGTGAACCTCTTGGGGGTGAGCTTACACCCTTAGATTAGGCACGTTTAGGGTATGAGACTTGATGTCTCGGTGAGGAAAGAACTGAACTATGATACTATAAAGTTGACCCACTCATGGAACATGATGAGCACATAACTTGAGAACCCGATCATGAGAAAATGCAATGAGCGCTAAGTAAGCAGATTTTGAACATTTTTATGTTTACTACGTCGGTGTCTTTGCTTTGATTTACTTGTAATCGTGGAAACCTTTTTTATTTTGGGATTTATGTGTAATCTTCAAAAAGTAGGTCGTTGGTCCACTCCATTGTATATATTACCGTAGGTTCATATCTATATATATATAATCTTTTTATCGACTCAAGAATCGAACATATGTTTATGTATGTTTTGGTTCGGAATGAATTAAGTTGATTGACCCGTTTACATCAGGTTTGGAAATAGACCAAGAGGGCCCACCCATTTGAACATCGCCACCTCACCCACGTGATATGTGGGATTTCGTTGGTGGTTCTTTCCGGTACGCGGCTTGTCACATGAGTTTTAATACACTTTTTTATCTATTAATTCCCTCTCTTATGTGAAGGTGATGTAGCCCCCACTTGTGTTGCCTTCCCCCTTCCTTCATTTAATGCCCTAATTAATATCTCATTTCATTAATGCCCAAAATAAATCCAACAAATATAATCTTTACATCATTCACCCCTATAGTTTTATATATATATTTTTTAAATGTTTACATTTTTACACCCGAAAAAATTCGAGATTCAAATCCCGCCAATGTCACGTGTCTTTGAATAAATGATGTTAATAACACGAATTAACTCAATTTAACAAATTTATGGTTTGGCTCGGTTGAGTTGGGTTTTATAAGAGTGTTTAGATTAAAAAAAATTTAGTGGCGACCCGCCCGAGAAATGGAGGTTTAGGCTCTAGAAGGATTTAGTGTTGTTACTATTTTACAAAAAATGCTTACTTATAGATCAGATCATATTAGAGTTTGACAAGAAGTACTCAGTACTACGATCATTGGCAGGAACAATACCTAAACTTAAGGATACTCCATAATCTTTTCAATTGCTTGTTCGAGAATTACGATCTTTGGCTTTGGAACTGAATCATTTCCTTGTATCTAAGAAGAACTTCTAGATTAACCGGCTCTGAACAATTAGATTGGATCTAAAAAATGTCGCAAAATACCCACAAATACCCGAGTAATTAGCTTTTAAAAAATGAAAAAGATCAATATTTAAGGAAAAATAAAAATCCACTATGAATGAAAAGTGTTTGAAATGGGTGCTTGGGTTTGGCCTACAAATCTTGTATGCCTCTAAGCTGTCCCCTCGTTTCCCACACACCTTGTTTGAGATCCAAAAATTGTTTTGTAGTTTACAAAAAGGACCAAAAAATTATGGTGCCAAACATTTTCTCACCTGAATTATAAGTTTGGAGCTTATTGTCGATAGTATTCACCGTTGAGAAAGTTCAGACCGACATTGCTTTGGTTGCAAACTCACTATCTATTCATCACTCTGATCATTTGTGACTTTGAAGAAAGCTTTTCCTCATGGTCGTGGAGGGAGTTGTGGATATTTTGATTCGTGGAGTAAGTGCTTTGTTGAATAACTTGTTCATGACTTGATAACTCGGAAATGGGTTGGGAATACAATTACAAAACAAAATATAAAAATAGACTGACGCTCTGGAACAACCCTTTATGTGATTGTACAGCTCTCTGAATGCTCCTCCACCTCGATTGATAGCCTACAAACATTAGACAAAAGAAGTGAAAAGGGGTGGATATTAAAATAGTCAGTAACAACCTACTTGTAAGTTCTCATCACATCCTTAACTTAATAGGTATCCACGGGATTTTCTCTAGGCTCTAGAAAAGTCGACCTAGTTTCTATTGCTATTTGAGCATCTAGGATGCCTCAAAGTTCTAGGTAGTTCTTTGATTTGAATCTTATCCCTAGGGGTTAGTATATGTTTTTCAACTTTCTGTTATTTGACTTAGGCAGCTTGCTTTGCTTACCTAATAAAGTTTTGATGGAGCAATATGGTGTCTGCTAATCTAAACATCATCCATGGAAGTTAGCTAGCGAACCCTCCCACATGACCATAAAGTCACTTAGGTTTAGAAGGTGTAGCCCCCGTGTATCGGGCAACTTCATGGTCAACCTATATTATCCCACACCTCCCATTTAGGCAACACAGAGGTCATGTTCAACGGGATGAATACATTAGTATCATGAGAGACAATCATATAGTGTGGCTATATTGCTTCTGACCAATCGAGGCTAGTAGTTACCATATTGACCCAACATATTAGAGAGAGTTTTTTGAGGTAGCACCTCAACATCGTAGATTGTTTACCATTGTGTAGGCTAAGCTAGCTACCCAAGACTATGCACAGTAAGAGTAATACAGCTAAAGCCTAGAGTAAAGTTTGTGGTCTCATGATAGGTTAAGGATGCGATAAGAGCCTACAAATAGGTTGATTACTGAATATATTTGTATACTCATCTTCTTTTTCCTTTTTTTTTTCAAGTATTCGCAGGCTACCAGTCGAGGTGGAGGAGCTCTCGAGATCTGTGTGGTTATAGAGGGAGTCGTTCCGAAGCATCAGCCCGTCTTTGTATTTGATCTTTTGTATTTTGTTTTATAGTTGTATCATAAACTCATGCTCTCCATTTGAAATAAATTTGAATAGTAACGCCTCATAATTCTATTTAATTTTGTGTGGTTTGTCTTAATTTAATTTTAATCTTACCGTATTTTCTTATTTTGTTTCATTTCTTTTTATTTTTATTTATTTTTGTTTATTTTTCGTTTTCGTCTTTATAGTCTTGACCATAAACAAAAATCACCTCTATCACCGGCTCGAGATGAACTTCATTTATAGTTATATTATAAACAAATTATTCATCAGAGAATAAGTGGTACTTAGGATGAAAGGAGTAATTATAGGAGAACAATAAACTTTCGACTCAATTGTAATTACGAACAATCGATCATTGATTAATTTGTTTACAATGATTAATTAAAAAGTTCAACGCTAACAAAAATCAATTTAGTATTAAATATATTAATTATAACAAATATATTTAATTTGAGGGCTCACATTAGTATATGTATTAAATATAAAAGAAAAAAAAATCTATTTATTATATTTGATACATTGATTAAAATTAGTTAAATATATTTTGAAATATCATATGATATTTAAATATGATTAAAAGCAGGTAACATAACTATATGATAGAGGATATAGAAGAATGTTGAGACTATCAAATATTGAATTTTAGGCATGTGATCTTCTTCCCTCGATCTCTCAGCATGAATGGGAGCTCAAATTCTTTGCTCAATCTTTATATTAATTTTTCACAGTTTCCGTGTAACGATCGAATAACGATAGAGAAATTTGGTTTATATTCATAAATTCAATATTTCCACTTCACAATCATTATTATTATTAGTTCATGTAGGCCAAGCTTTTGCCTATCATTTAAGTATTATCTCACGTCGGCAAGATCATAGATCATTGAATGGGCATATTCGCATGAAATAATAAATCTATATTCTTATGAACACTATGTCGAAGATGGTTGGGAGGGAGTCTCACGTTGGCTAATTTAGGGAATAATCATGAATTTATAAATAAGAAATACATTTTCGAGACTTTTTGGGGAAGCCCAAAAGCAAAGCCACGAGAGCGTATGCTCAAAGGGGACAATATCGATTTCAAACCTTCAACATAAAAGACAAAGAAGTCGAAATAAATGGCATTAATGGGTTTGTTTTGTTTTAGGTCAAAATTAAATGTCCAAATTTGGCTGTTCTTAGACACTCCACATTGGCTCAAACACCAAATTTCAATATCAATTACAAAAGGCTATGTCTCCAACCATAAACGCCCATCACTTTCATTACAAGACACTCATAAAACATTGACATTGACTCTCAACACCATAACTCACCTCTCTTATTCAACTCTCTATAAAATCAACTCCTTAACTTCAATACCTTCAAACACACCAAAACAAACCTTCCTTTTGAGCAATATTCGAAACCCAAAACACTCGTAAGCGTCCAATGGCTCCATGCAAACGCCTCGTCCTCATCCTCCTCGTCCTCCTCGTTCTTCTACGTTGCTTCTCGAACACAGCTATAGGTATATTTCTCTATCTAATTAATTCATTACAATAAATTTAAAGGTTCGTTATTCATTAAAACAAATCAAGGAGCATTCTTTTTTAACACTAAAAATGTCACCATATTGAATTCTTAAGTACAAAGTTCGAATCGGGTCGTTTCATTTTTCAATTGAATCGTTGATTTGTTGTTTGCAGAAGCAAGAAGTTTGGGAGTGGGAGTGCCTGAGATTAAGAAGGATGATCACAGTTTGAAAGTAGATGGTGATCTTAATGTTGATGATGAAGAACATTTTATGAGCACCGATGATTTGGTGGCTATGGATTATACTCAGGCTTCCAAGAAGCCTCCAATCCACAACTGAGATTTGACCTGTATAAAAGTCAAAGTCAACGAGTTGTATTTTATTTTTAATTTGTATCATATATTTTATGTCTGTGTTTTTCTTTTTTGTTTTTTTGTTAAAATGAAGCTTCGAGTAATGAGTTATACAGAAATGGAACATACATATGAAGAAAACATGAAACAATGGGGTTTCATGCATGTGCATGTGTTTCAACATCTTATCTTGTCTTTTTTATTTTTTTATTTTAGGTTAAGTTGAATAATTATGAACACAAAATTCATCTCCCAAACCCGACCAGACTCCTTTATTCTATCTAAAATTATTTAATGAACTATTTATTTTTAAATTTGTAACACCTAGGTCGAGTAGATACATAGTTTTTCTCTAATGGCCCTATATTTTTTCAAGCTTCCAAAATTTTATTGAGAGATTTAGAGGATGAATTTCATACTCGTAGAAGGCAAAAGTGTTAGGGATGCTCGGGATAAAATAAAATAAAATAAAATCTGGATCAAAGTCAACCCGTGGCTGGCCTCATTTGGACAGACCTAGAAGAAAAAGGAGAAAGAAAAAGGAAGAAGATGCCCCTACCGGAAATAGAGTTCGAGGTTGGTCAGAGGATCCTCAAAGTAAGTAATCCTTGGAGATAGGAGACTGATTCTGAGCGTCAGACGTCCGACACCCTTCAACGACACAAGGTTTTGGGTTAGGCTAACCCGAACTAAATTTGATCTTAGATCCTCGCACGACCTGGCACAGTACCCATAGTCAAACCCGTCAACTCGGACCTGCGTCGGATGCACACACTGAGGCTAACTCCAACATGTTGAATCCCCGTTTGTCAATTTTTCTTGTTGTTTTTAATACTAACTTCATTTTTTTTTTTTTTTTTATATTTGAATTGGGTTTATAACTAGAGGAAGTTCAAAATTCTTGGCCACCTCTTTGGTGAGGAAATGTATTCGAAAAGGCACGCGACAAATCTGTAAGTAACCACACCGTTTTTAGAAAGTAATACTTGTAGAAATCGCTTGAATATACATGCATGCTAGTAAAACCAATATTAGGACGCTAGTTTCGGTTTAAACTATGTCTAGATAATTTAGTGAATTACGGAAATGAATTCTCTAAATTCTGAAAATTTAATGATTGGCCAAACTTCGTATGTACATGATCATGCTGAATGTAATAACGGAAAAAGAAAAAAAGAAGAAAAAAAAAAAAAGGGAAACATTGCCCCACATTGTTAAAGGCGAGAAGTGGAGGCCGAGGGGGGTTTTTCTTTCCAATCTTTTTCCGAAGTCTTTTAAGTCCTTAAAATTACTTCTTAGCACGTGGAAATGACTTACTTAAAACCCTTGTTCTTGCTTAATCTCTTAACTTCTTTCCTTCGATCCTTTTGGTCTTATATGGGTGGTTTCCCTTCAATTTTAGGGCTACAGAAGTAATGGATGCGGGAAGAACTTGCCCGAGCAAGAATTCCACAACTTCTGCATGTACGTGTAGAGCATTAATTATTGAAATTTATGTCCTAAAATCTTGTATTTAATTTTTAATTCATTTTGTACTAGACCACAAATATTTAATTTCTATTTATAAATCCGTTAATTATGAAGATTAATATTTCACACGATGATCGATGACCATGTGTCATCCCATCTTAATCTTGATCGAGTTATGAACCTTGTTGTGAGGGTTTGTCCTTTGATTTGCATAATCGATTCAACATCTACCATTTTCGGGATTTATAAAATAAGGAGCCGAGAACATTTGACAAAATGGAATTCGCTTCTTTCCACATTTTATTTTCTCGATCTAGCTACAATTATGAACAGTGAATGATCGATTTGATTTATGATTAGATCATAAACAAATTATTCATTAGAGAATTAGTGATACGGGGAAAGATGTTATCAAGGGTAAAACCGACGTTTGACTCAACTGTAATTATAAATAATTCATGAATGATAAACTTGCTTGTAATGATTATATCAATGAATATAACTTGTCCTAAAGTACATAGGAGTGCACATTTGAATCTAAAGCGGAGTTGGAACACATTTACGAGGCTTGCAACCAACAATTTCTACCAAGTAGAGTTTTTATTCTTATATTGATTACTTTATTTTAATTCTTAATAAAATTAAATCCGTTTCCAATGCTCCTATTCCAAGATGAAAGATCTCTGCCCTTTCATTTTGGATTTTTATGTCTAGAGTTTGGTTGAAATTGGGCATCTACGCTCAATTATTTTGACTCAAACTCATTCATGTGCGTCTTCATAAGAAAAATTCCAACAAGTTTCATGAAGAATTCAAGGGCTGATGCATTCCACGTTGCAATCCATACTTCGAACATCTTGAAAGCGGACTCATTGTTGGAATGTCTACCAGACTAGTTAGATGAAATTTTATGTTCCACAAATAACACATAATTCATGATTATTTACTATATATTAGTATATTGATATGGCAAGTATGTTTTATTTGATATATCGTGCTTCCACACATGTAATTCTCATGATCGTAGTGATATGACCACATGTATGACTCTCAAAGTTGTAGGAATTAAAATGTGTTATGACGAATGATTGAAATATTATGATTCTGTATGTATGTTATGATATTATGGAAGGAATTACGGAAGTATTGTATGCATCATTCTTAATAAGGGACTACATGCATGTTGTGTGTATATCGAGCATGAATTACTTCTTCTTATATGTTTGTATGAATGCGTATCTATAAGAATGATTTCGCTCGGGTCCTATTTCTCCCGTGGTTCGGTTGTACGCAAAATTTTTATTTAAAATTTTAAAATAAGTTTGAAAGTTTAGAGGCGTTTTTCATTCAAAGTATAATAATAAAAATGATTTTGAAAAATTTTAATCATTATTTTAGGGGTATAATGGTAATTTGAGGACATAAAAAAGGTGCAGTTGCAGGAATTCTTGATGGGCAAGTTTTGTTGGGGAAAGGAACACACCCGAATCTGTCATTCTTCAATTAGGGTTTAACTTTGGAGTTCGAGGGCTTGCTCTGTGATTCGCAGTTCTCTCTAATCCGTTTTTTTTGTAGGGTTCAAACCTCAAAATCAATTGGGTTCATCTCCAAATCCAATTGAAGAAATGGTACTCTTTCGTAGTTGCAGATTTAAATTCATTTTCAGATCTGAGTCTTTGATTCTTCTGTTGTGTCATCACTTCCGATTATGATACGCATTCGATGCTGGATCTTGTGGAATTTCAGGAAGGTGAACGTAACTTAGAGGCCTCCATCGAGCAGCTGCTCAATGTCGAGAAGCAGATGCGCCTTGCCGGAGATGTGGCCGGCACCAAGAAGGCCGCCACTGACATATTACAGCTTTGCTTTGAAGCGAAAGCATGGAGGACTCTTAATGACCAGATTGTGCTCTTATCCAAACGCCGTGGACAACTCAAACAGGTTTGCAGATAAGAATTGGTGTTTCTCTGCTTTCCACTTTCAACCGTTTCGCATCAGAGCAGCTATGTTTCCTTTTTACTCTTTGCGTCTCAGCTTCAATCGTCTTCAGCTTACTTTCCTATATGAACTATTCTGCATTTCATGATGTTTGTTCACTGTACATTTAACTTGATTGTTTTCATCCAAGCATCGTTCTAAGGAATTAGTTAAGTAGTGTATTGAAATTCACATCAAAGGGGCCTCTCAGTCAGGTACTATTGATTCTTTAAATTTGAACTTCCTACACTGTGTTTAATTTTCATTTAGGCTGTGACTGCAATGGTGCAACAAGCAATGCAGTACATTGATGAAACACCAGATATCGAAACCAAAATAGAGCTTATCAAGACGCTTAACAATGTTTCTGCGGGAAAGGTAAATTTTGTCTTACCTTCAATTTTTTCTTGATGAAGGAAAATATTTTTCATTCAACCATACCCAGCTTAGTATTTTTATATTTCAACCTATTGGTTTGCAGATATATGTGGAAATCGAGAGAGCTCGGTTAATAAAAAAATTAGCAAAAATTAAAGAGGAGCAGGGGCTTATTTCTGAAGCTGCAGATTTGATGCAAGAAATTGCTGTATGTGTTATATACTTTGGCGACAATCAGAATGTTTACGTTTCAATCTTCCCATTTACATGTTTCTGATAATTAAGATCACAGGTGGAGACTTTTGGTGCCATGGCTAAAACTGAGAAAATTGCATTCATTCTCGAACAAGTATGGTCTTTTTTAACTGGTTATAGGTTATTCTTGCACTCATCTGTTTCTAGAAATCTTTTTGTTGAATGTTGATGCCAATTTTTGTGACAAAACAAGATCGTATTTTTGAATCTTAATTGCAGGTTCGTCTGTGTTTAGACCGTCAGGATTATGTTCGTGCTCAGATCCTATCAAGGAAAATCAGTCCAAGAGTCTTTGATGCCGATTCTACAAAAGAGAAGAAGAAACCTAAAGAAGGTGATAATATTGTTGAGGAGGCTCCAGCTGATATTCCATCGTTAATGGAGTTGAAGCGTATTTACTATGAATTGATGATCAGGTAAATGGTAGCTTCTTCTAAAATTTTTTTATAGCTCTTATAAACTTGTCGTGGATTTCAGGAGAGTCGATGCTATGAGAGTATTCCTTCTTTGAATTTGCTTTATGTTTCTGCATGTAATATTTGCAATGTCCTGTCCCTAAATGCGACCCTTCAACTTCAAGCAACTATGTGATGTTTTGTTTATAAATTTTGAAGATAACCTCAGAACTCATGAGCAAACCTTAGTTATTGGGCAACCTTAGAACACTGTTGTATTGAGGTGTAGCTTGGGGAGGGTGGTAGGAGGATGTACAGAGTCACGGAGTAGCAAGATCATTTGGGTAAGAAGAAATGGTGAAAAGCAGCGGAAAAATCTCCTTCAAAGGAGAGCCACAAGCCCAATTATCATTCCAGAATTATATTCAATTTCCCATTCCCAATTTGAATGTAGCAAAAGAGCCTGCTAGCTGCCAAATCTTGATGATTTTTATCCAGGGACTTCTAGGACTCATATCGTGCTTGCCAGCTGGGTGCCAATCAAAAGAGGAACAACCACGAATGCTCACAACCACCCTCCAAAAATCATGGGGTTCCATCATAAATCTCCACTCCCATTTTGCTAAAAGCTTCATTTCTATTCATCACAACCCCAAGGTCAAGTCCCCCATCCAATTGGGATCTAGAGACTTAGTTCCGCTGAACCTAATGAGTGGATTTACCACATTCTCTAAAAAATCAAGCTTACTTGAGATGGAATTAGGAACAAAGAATAATAATAATATAGCGAATACTAGGAAGCACCAAATTTCAACGAGTAAGCCTTCCACCTCGAGAAAGATTGAAATGTTTCCAACAATCTAATTTCCTTAAAGTTCTATCCACCCTTGGTTGAAAAAAGCTGAACCCTTGGAATAACCACTAAGAGGAAGTCTGAGATAGTTAAAAGGTAGATGATCCAGCTTACACCTCAGACAAACTGATTGATTTCTTCCCAAGGAAAAAGGGTGAAAACTTAAATCTCTTTGATCTGAGAATAAGTTGATGAGCCTTCAAATCAAAGTTTATATTCATGAGAATGATTAAGATGATGATTATTTGTTAGGGACCATAAGCAATCAATTACTAATAAAATTCATATTTTTCTTATATTTGTCTGAAGGCTTGTAGCTTTAGAGTAGTAAGATATTTAGAGAGGTTGAAAAGTCTAGAGAAGAAGTTTTCTTGCCAGGCTTGATACACTTTTTGGGTGTGATTCTCTAAGGATTTTTTGTAATTAGGTTTTATTCTTCTAGATTGAAGCTTGGTTTTGTATAGTTAGTTCAAATTATTGTTTGGCTCCTTTTTTGGTTATCTTTATGCATACCCATCTGTATTCTTTCAAAATTTCTCAGTGAAACTCATATTTCCATAAAAATAAATGAATAAAGAAAACTTGGTAGTTATCTTAAATTTTCACTTGTTTGAAATCTTGTGCAAAACAATGGCGTTTGTTCTTGGCTGCCTAGAACCAGGAAGAGATGATGGTTTCTTACTAGATGAAATGAGAAGCATTTTCTGCTTGATGTATAAGCATTCATTTTCTTCCATTGTCTTTGGTAAGAAATCGAGCTTTCATCGAAAAAAATTAAAGAATGTACGAAAAACAAGCCCACCTAAGGAGTTCAAGACTAGTATGCATGAATATTTTTGAATCTTCGATAAGAAACTGCGCTTTCATGGAGAAAAATTAAAGAATGTACAAGGGCATACAAAAAACAAGCCCACATAAGGAGTTCATAGACTAGTATGCATGATTTTTTTTTTTGAGAGCGAGTATGAGCAACAGACATTACATTTATGACGAAGGCTTTGCATATTTTTTCTGTTTCGATGAAATATTTTACAGGTCTGTTCATCATCCTCTGTAGGTATTATTCGCATCACCAGGATTACCTTGAAATTTGTCGCTGCTACAAATCAATATATGATATTCCATCTGTTAAGGAAAACTCAGCTCAGTGGATACCAGTAAAGCTCTTTCCCCCTTCATGTTGTCCCAGTTTATGTTGCGCTTGTCTAATTGTATCACTGTAGGTCCTGAGGAAAATCTGTTGGTACCTAGTTCTATCACCACATGAGCCTATGCAGTCGAGCCTTCTTAATTCCATCTTGGAAGACAAGAATCTTTCAGAGATCCCAAATTTCAGGTATGTCGTTCACTTTTTAGAGCATTTTCTCATTTACAAGGATGTATGAACATTGAACTATTTGAGTTCATTGTTCAAATTTCATGTCTAGTGAATTGAAATTTCAGATGGATACTATTTAGCATCGGTTAGTTATTTCGTATTGTTGTTGTACTGCTAGATTGTTGTTGAAACAGCTAGTTACTATGGAGGTCATCCAATGGACAGCTCTATGGAATGATTACAAGGATGAGTTCGATAATGAAAAGAACTTGTTAGGAGGCTCTTTGGTTGAGAAAGCTGCAGAAGATCTTAAACAAAGGATAATCGAGCATGTATGTTCCCTTTGTTGTATCTCTTTACTTTGTTTAGCCGTGTACTGAACATGTGGTCACTGTAACTGAACATATTTTTTTATTTTTAGAATATTCTTGTCGTGTCGAAGTATTACTCAAGGATTACATTGAAGAGACTTGCTGAGCTGCTGTGCCTCAACCTCAAGGTTTGTAGATATGTTCCAAACTTGCTAAATTTTCCTTTCTTCTAGGTCTCTCTCTCTCTCTCTCTCGATCTGTTTTGTTAATACCGTGTCTTTTCTTGCTCCAGGAAGCAGAGAAGCATCTTTCTGAAATGGTTGTGTCCAAGGCTTTAGTGGCGAAGATCGACAGGCCAATGGGCATTGTCAGCTTCCAGACATCGAAGGACAGCAATGACATTCTAAATTCATGGGCAACAAACTTGGAGAAGCTGCTTGATCTTGTTGAAAAGAGTTGTCACCAAATACACAAGGAGACCATGGTTCACAAAGCTGCTTTAAAAGTTTGAGAAGGATGATTATGAGCCATGTGCCATTGGTATACCGCTCACTCTTCTCATATTTAAACTTCACGTAAAAAAGAAGAATAATTTAGGTTAAAAGAATACGTTTGATCCTGTACTTCCATTGGAGAAACAATATAGTCCTGAGTTTTAGTATATAACAAGGTCATGTGGCTTCGACGTTATGTCTAATTTTAATCCCATTACAGTAGAACATGGATTTGACATGGCTGCAACCTAATCTCACTTGCATATATATATATATATATAGATATGTTTTTTCCCCTCTTGTGTGCAAACATGGCCTTTATTGTGTGGGATTTCAAGGGTTGTCAAGGTAGCACCTATTACATCCTAACTAGATCTTTCACGGTGGGGACTAAATCGATTTAATATTCCCATACTAAAGTGGGGATTAAAATGATACAAATTTGAAACTAAAGTGGACTAAATTGTAAAACATTGAAGTTGTTTTAAGTGTTAAATTCTTGAATAGAAGTGTAAGGACCAAATTCGCTTTTTACCCAATTAAATCAGGCATTTTTTTGGATGTTTATCTTCATGAATGCTTGGTGCAGGTCACCCAGAAAGCGGCATGATTGGCTGTTGTGCCTAACCAGATTGATCAAGAATTTGTCCCGTTTGTCAGATGTCAGATTGTGTTGGCGGTAAGGAACAGAACTTGATGCGTTTCTTATTAGAATTGGAAGTAAAGATTGTTGTATAATACCGATAAGAAATTCGAACCAACCTTAATGCCCTTTTCTTAAGTAGCTTTGGCATTAAATTGCCTGGAGTAGTTTAAATTCTTAGGCTATGTTTGCTACATTCAGCTACCATTTTTATCCAGTTTAGGCGTTTGCCTCTTACATGTCAACAATCTTTGTGTGAAAGTAGATTGTTCCGGTTGTGTTCTGGATTATTATTTTGCTGGATGCTCTTACATTTTTCAGTTGTCTGGAACTCTGCTCTGTTATATTGCCTTAGTAAAAGTTTACCTTTGAAATGTATGAGCATAAATGGAAATTGAAATCAAAATGTATAAAAATTAGGTACATTAAATACATCAATTGATTACAAGTGTTATAGGTGTACTCTACTGTACACATTATATGAAGTTAGCATTTGGGGGTGCGTAGTTGTTTAGTCTTAATAGTTATTTAACATGGAATTGTTTAGATTGAAGCTTTGAAGTATGTTTGAATTGTGACGTTTTTTTAATTTGAAATTCTTATTCTATTATTCTTAGGATATTGTTGTGATAACTCAATTTGTAAATCTACTATTTAAAACAATTTAGTGTATTTCTTAAAGTATTAGATTGATTTGAGATATGGAAAAAATTAAATTTGCTATTAAACTCATAAAAAGGTCGAGAAGGCATCACATGTTGGATGTGACCCATCGATCGAATAATGTCAGAATAAACATCGAAAAATGTCAGAACAAATAACTCGAGGGGATAGATCTTTTAAATAAAAGAACCTTGAGCGTTTTCAATTATTTTTATTGTTGTGAGAAGTCTAATGTATTTATAGCGGAGAAAACTTGGTCCATAATTTGACAACTACTAACCATTCTCATAAAGTTGCTCAATAATGTAGTAACTTATTCTACGAAGTCTAAGTCTCCTAAAATTGCTCCATAAGTGAGTAACTTATTCTACTAAGCTCGAGAAACTTATTCTACTAAGTTAAGTTGTTGGTTCACAATCTCCCCCCCACCCCCCCATAAACTTAATTTTGTTCGAGATTCTTCACTCTCAACAACTCCTGCATCTCTTATTCTACTAAGTTAAGTTGTTGGTTCACAATCTCCCCCCCACCCCCCCATAAACTTAATTTTGTTCGAGATTCTTCACTCTCAACAACTCCTGCATCTCTGCAAACTTAGCCCTTGCCAGGGTCTTGGTTAGAAGATTTGCATGTTGCTCGGTAGTGCATATGCACTCCACAATGATTTGTCTCTTCTCGACACGCTCACGATGAAGTGGAAGTGAGTGTCAATGTGTTTGTTGCGTCTGTGATATACAGGATTCTTTATCAGCGCAATTGTAGATTTGCTATCAACATAGAGAGTTACTGACTTTAGTTCACTTCTAGTCCCTTCGCTCAACAATATTTTCAATCACAATGCTTGACACGATGCCACATGTAACGACCCTAAATTTCCACATACTCAGAGTCGCTACTAACGTCTCATGCTCATCTATAATGCGGAAAATATAACTCTTACATGAACATAATTGATAACGAAAATTTCAAAAAAACGTTTAAAACAACTTCTTCTCTGAAAACACAGCCATGGTCTTACGTGTTTAAATATGAAATACTGAAATTTAGAGAAAACAAAAACAAATACAAAATAATTTAAAACAATTAAATGCAAAACAACCTATTCTAACTTAAGACTAGAAATTTAAATATGAGTCTACCCTATGCACGTGCCACAGTCTCTGCTCGCGATGTCGCCGTCCTCCGTACAAGTGCGCCTTGCCTTTACCTGAAAAATGATGTGGCACACGGCCTGAGTATTTCAAAGAATACTCAGTAAGTGGCCCCACTATAGGGGGCCATGCAAATGCAAACACATGCAATCATGATTTAGGGACCTATCTCTAATCATCTTAGGGGTGGCCTCCAGTCTCGGAAAAATTGGATGTGTAGTACTTCCCTACACACGACTTACACGTGCGAGTGTGAGTCCCCAGGGCGCTCGCACACCCCCTGGACCCTCTGGTCAAGCTAATCTGTAGCGACGTCCGGAGGTCAGCGGAACCCCATAGTGTCATGCGCCTCATGAACACCCTCATCTGTGTGCTTTCGCACCTGTGCGCATTCGCGCTCATCGTAAGGTGCGCGTCCGCACTCATCATCTCTAGGGGAAGTAGCCCTATGCTTATGAACATACAAAATGCATGAGGTCCCTCTAAATCCATCGTAATGTCTCTTTTGACACAACCCTCTAGTCTCATCTCTTTGTTACTCTAGGTAACGCATACTCGTGGATATTTATATAAATATCATTTTTATGCACTTAGGGTTGTGTCCTACGTCGATCTAACGACATGATGCAATATGACACTCATTATCATCTAGCATGCTCAATATTGAAAACATCATCATATTAAGGTAACAATCATGCAATCATCATGGTCATCATAATGCCACAACGTGGGTCAAACATATCAAGCGTCACTCAACAAAATATGTATATACCGCACATATCATCAAGCATCATAATCCACACATCATCATAACTCATACAATTGTTTAGCCTATCCTATAGCAAGGCCACTTACTTGGTTGGCCTTGGCCGAAGTACTCCCTAAATCGCTAAACGTAAGCTCCCGTTCCGTGAGAGCCGCTCCCTACGTCCCCGGGGTTTGTTTCCTATCACACCGTCCCCACTTTCCGTTAGTATTTCACAATTAATTTACCTATAATTTAATAAATGTGAAATACGGCTCTAAAACGGCCTCGGATACCTTAATCGGGGCCGAAAACAGATTCGGGAGGGTCGGAACAGTGGAAACCGGGTTGAAAACAGGTGAGCCGAGCCGAACAGCCGGAGGAGCCGCCGGAGCGTCGCCGGAGGGAGCCCGAGCCGTTTACGCCGAGCCGAGCCGAGGGACTGCCTGCGCCGTTGAGTGACACGTGGCCGTAGCAGAGAAAGCCACGTCGGGCGGCAGTGTCGGGTCGAAGCGCGGGTCGCAGCCCGGTTCGGGTCGTGGTTCGGGTCGTGGGCTGTGGAGGCTACTGGGCCAAGACTAATCGTTGGGCCTCGGCTTACTGGGCTGGGCCGCAGGAGTTTGGTTTGCAGGCCGGCTCAATTGGACCGTGGGTCTGGTCTGGGTTGGTTCAACTGAACCGTAGCTTCTGGGCCGGTTTGAGGTTTGGGCCGCTGAAGTTGGGCTGGGCCGAAGGCAGAGGCCAAGGGAGGAACGGGCTGGCTCTCCCGGGTTCTGGGTTCGGGTTGACCCGGATCCGTGGATCTCGTCTTCCTTACCCGACTTCGGCCGATTTTCCGGCGAGCTTTCTCTCTCTTTCCCGCGGCGTTTCCGTTGCCGATTTCGGTCCTCTTCCTTCCCTTTTCCTCTTTGTTTGTCGTCCTTCTTTCTTTTCTGGGAGTTTTGCGGCCTAAAAGCTCCTAAAAGCCATAGATCTAAGAATCGATTAAGAAACCTAATCTTTCCGACCTCGGTTACCGACGACGACGCTTAGGAAATAACACAAAACGCACCGTGAGTTATTGTGCTTTCGTTAGGGATCCCTCTTATGGTGGTAACAGGTCGTTTGGTGTTAGTTTGAGGGTGGTTTGAGGGCTCGTCGGAGAAACTGGACACTCGCCGACGTTCGTCCGAAATCTCTCTCTCTCTCTCCAAATTTTCTCTTTTCTCCCTTTGCAGGTGTCCTGAAACTTTGCAGGGTGTCGTGGGTTGAGGGTGGGCGTGCTGTGGCCGTGGTTTCGCGTGGGTTCCGCGAAACTCGGCGGTCGCCGGAAAACTCGCGGGTTTTCCGGCGACTGAGTTTTTTTTTATTTATTTTATTTGATTTATTTATTTATTTATTTTTATTATATGTATATATATTTTTTCCTTTCTTTCCCGGGTCGTTACATAAACTACCCCTAAAAAGAACTTTCGTCCTCGAAAGTCTCAAACTCTTGTAGCAACTCGGGGTATTTCTCTCTTATTTCGTCCTCCCGCTCCCACGTGGCTTCCTTACTGTGGTGATTCCGCCACAGTACCTTAACGAACGCAATGCTCCTATTGCGTAAGGTTTTTACTTCTCTAGCTAAGATTCTTATTGGTTTTTCCTCGTAGCTCAGATCTTCATTGAGCTGGAGTGGTTCGTAATCTATTACGTGGATAGGATCCGTGATGTACTTCCTCAGCATCGACAGGTGAAATACATCATGTACTCCTGAGAGGGCTGGAGGTAAGGCTAACTTATACGCTACCGGACCAACTCGCTCTAGGATCTCAAATGGTCCAATGAATTTAGGACTCAACTTGCCCTTATGCCCGAATCTTAACACACCTTTCATAGGTGCTACCTTGAGGAATACTGGGTCCCCCACCTCAAACTCCAGGCTTTTACGCCATACATCAGCGTAGCTTTTCTGTCTACTCTGAGCGGTACGCATCCTCGCTCGAATTTTCTGGACAGCCTCATTGGTGAGTCGAACCAACTCGGGTCCTACTAATTCTCTCTCTCCTACCTCGTTCCAACNCTCGTAATGAGGGCCGAAGAGTGGGCCACCTTTCTACTCAAAGCGTCTGCGACCCCATTTGCTTTTCTAGGGTGGTACTGGATATCTACATCGTAGTCCTTCACCAATTCTAACCACCTTCTCTGTCTCATATTTAACTCTTTCTAGGTGAAGAAATATTTAAAATCTTGTGGTCGATTAAACTTTGAATTTCCTCTTCATACAGATAGTGTCACCAAATTTTCGGCGCGAACACTACAGCAGCCAACTCCAAATCGTGGGTAGGGTAAGTTATCTTCGTATTCTTTTAGTTGACGGGATGCGTATGCAACAACTTTAACGTGTTGCATTAACATCCCAGTCCATTCTTTGAAGGCATCGTTATAGACTACGTACTCTTCTAAGATCTTGGGAACCGTGAATACCGGGACGGTTACCAACCTCTATTTTAGGTTTTGAAAGCTTGCCTCACCAGCATCATTTCATATAAATGGTACCCCTTTTCTCGTTAGCTGTGTCAAAGGCGAGGCTATTCTAGCGAAGTCCTACACGAACCTTCGATAGTATCTCGCTAGTCCCAAGAAACTCTGTACTGATGTTACCGAATTGGGCGTTCCTACTTCGTGACCGCTTTGATCTTAGTAGGGTCTACAGATACTCCATCCTTTGTCGCCACGTATACTAGGAAAGAGACTTATCTAACCAAAATTCACACTTTGAGAACTTGGCATACAACTTGTTCTCTCTAAGGGTGGCTAGGACATTTTAGAGGTGTTCCTAGTGTACCAAGTTTGATTTCTAGTACACTAGGATGTCATCAATGAGCACGATCACAAAGGTGTCTAGACAGTCCTTGAACATTTGGTTCATTAACCCCGTTAACACAGCTGGAGCATTGGTGAGGCTAAATGACATATCACGAACTTATAGCGATCATACCTTGTCCTAAATGCTGTATTTGGATCATATTTTTTCTTTACCTTTTATTTAATGATAACCTGACCGCAGGTCTATCTTAGAAAATATCGTCGCTTCTCCTAGTTGATCGAATAAGTCTTATATTCTAGGCAGAGGGTATTTGTTCTTTATGGTCCTCTTATTTACCTCTCTGTAATCGATGCACAAACGCATCGATCCATCTTTCTTCTGAACAAACAACACTGGCGCACCCTAGGGGAATATGCTAGGTCGAATGAACCCTTTTTCCCGTAGGTCTTGTAATTGCGCCTTTGAGTTCTTTCATCTCTGCTAGCACCATGTGATAAGGTGCTTTAGGAATAGGCCCAGTTCGCGGCTCGAGTTCGATGATGAAGTCGACCGCTCGAGAAGGGGGTATTCCTGGTAGGTCATCCGAATACACATTTGGGAACTCATTTACGATGGACATGTTTTCTAGGGTCTTTTCTTTCCCTCTTACATCTACGGCACATGCTAATATAGTTCAACCGCCTTGTTGGACTAATCTCTTTGCTTTCATCATCGAGACTACCTTTGTGGTAGCCCCGGCATTTGTGCCTTTAAATTTAAAGCTAGGTCCCACCGATGGTGAGAATATCACTTTTTTTGTTTTTTTGTTTTTTTTTTTTTTT
>NW_019268529.1:1761201-1763170 GCF_002738365.1 Cucurbita moschata
AAAACACAGCCATGGTCTTACGTGTTTAAATATGAAATACTGAAATTTAGAGAAAACAAAAACAAATACAAAATAATTTAAAACAATTAAATGCAAAACAACCTATTCTAACTTGAGACTAGAAATTTAAATATGAGTCTACCCTATGCACGTGCCACAGTCTCTGCTCGCGATGTCGCCGTCCTCCGTACAAGTGCGCCTTTCCTTTACCTGAAAAATGATGTGGCACACGGCCTGAGTATTTCAAAGAATACTCAGTAAGTGGCCCCACTATAGGGGGCCATGCAAATGCAAACACATGCAATCATGATTTAGGGACCTATCTCTAATCATCTTAGGGGTGGCCTCCAGTCTCGAAAAAATTGGATGTGTAGTACTTCCCTACACACGACTCACACGTGCGAGTGTGAGTCCCCAGGGCGCTCGCACACCCCCTGGACCCTCTGGTCAAGCTAATCTGTAGCGACGTCCGGAGGTCAGCGGAACCCCATAGTGTCATGCGCCTCATGAACACCCTCATCTGTGTGCTTTCGCACCTGTGCGCATTCGCGCTCATCGTAAGGTGCGCGTCCGCACTCATCATCTCTAGGGGAAGTAGCCCTATGCTTATGAACATACAAAATGCATGAGGTCCCTCTAAATCCATCGTAATGTCTCTTTTGACACAACCCTCTAGTCTCATCTCTTTGTTACTCTAGGTAACGCATACTCGTGGATATTTATATAAATATCATTTTCATGCACTTAGGGTTGTGTCCTACGTCGATCTAACGACATGATGCAATATGGCACTCATCATCATCTAGCATGCTCAATATTGAAAACATCATCATATTAAGGTAACAATCATGCAATCATCATGGTCATCATAATGCCACAACGTGGGTCAAACATATCAAGCGTCACTCAACAAAATATGTATATACCGCACATATCATCAAGCATCATAATCCACACATCATCATAACTCATACAATTGTTTAGCCTATCCTATAGCAAGGCCACTTACTTGGTTGGCCTTGGCCGAAGTACTCCCTAAATCGCTAAACGTAAGCTCCCGTTCCGTGAGAGCCGTTGAGTGACACGTGGCCGTAGCAGAGAAAGCCACGTCGGGCGGCAGTGTCGGGTCGAAGCGCGGGTCGCAGCCCGGTTCGGGTCGTGGTTCGGGTCGTGGGCTGTGGAGGCTACTGGGCCAAGACTAATCGTTGGGCCTCGGCTTACTGGGCTGGGCCGCAGGAGTTTGGTTTGCAGGCCGGCTCAATTGGACCGTGGGTCTGGTCTGGGTTGGTTCAACTGAACCGTAGCTTCTGGGCCGGTTTGATGTTTGGGCCGCTGAAGTTGGGCTGGGCCGAAGGCAGAGGCCAAGGGAGGAACGGGCTGGCTCTCCCGGGTTCTGGGTTCGGGTTGACCCGGATCCGTGGATCTCGTCTTCCTTACCCGACTTCGGCCGATTTTCCGGCGAGCTTTCTCTCTCTTTCCCGCGGCGTTTCCGTTGCCGATTTCGGTCCTCTTCCTTCCCTTTTCCTCTTTGTTCGTCGTCCTTCTTTCTTTTCTGGGAGTTTTGCGGCCTAAAAGCTCCTAAAAGCCATAGATCTAAGAATCGATTAAGAAACCTAATCTTTCCGACCTCGGTTACCGACGACGACGCTTAGGAAATAACACAAAACGCACCGTGAGTTATTGTGCTTTCGTTAGGGATCCCTCTTATGGTGGTAACAGGTCGTTTGGTGTTAGTTTGAGGGTGGTTTGAGGACTCGTCGGAGAAACTGGACACTCGCCGACGTTCGTCCGAAATCTCTCTCTCTCTCTCTCCAAATTTTCTCTTTTCTCCCTTGGCAGGTGTTCTGAAACTTTCCAGGGTGTCGTGGGTTGAGGGTGGGCGTGCTGTGGCCGTCGTTTCGCGTGGGTTCCGCGAAACTCGGCGGTCGCCGGAAAACTCGCGGGTTTTCCGGCGACTGAGTTTTTTTTT
>NW_019268529.1:1764833-1774766 GCF_002738365.1 Cucurbita moschata
TTTTTTTTTTTTTTTTACTTTATTTGATTTATTTATTTATTTATTTTTATTATATGTATATATATTTTTTCCTTTCTTTCCCGGGTCGTTACACCACAGTTGCTACCATGAACTCAATCTCAGTGTCACACATTTGAATAGAAGAACCTTAAGAATTTATATTTTTCAGTTTTCTTTGTTCGGAAAAGAGCATACATCTAATGAGTATTTATAGTAGAGAAAACACTAACTAGTTTCCTAAACTTTCTTCTCGGGTTTAAAACCATTAACAATCTTCCTAATTAAAGCACTAAACTTGGTTCATAATTTGACAACTACTAACAATTCTCCGAAAGTTGCTCCATATGTTAGTTCCTTATTCTACTAAGTCGAAGTTTATTGACTCATATCATATAGGATCCAATTACTCTCATGGATGCGAACTACCCTATTGTCTACGTCAGTAACTTGAAACATTACAATTCCAACCAAGAAGACACCGAACCCAAGGAGGTGGTACGACATCGCACAAAGAAGAATTTTCCAACAAAGAAAGTAGGAGAGACTCCGTTAGAGAAAATGCGAAGAGTCACCGAATCGAGAAATGGTTTTTAACAGTTCTTCGCAAATTGGAAGAGACCTCTCAATGCCGAGATCAGTTGGAAGCTCAAGGGGCAAGCAATTTATCGATTCCAAGTAGGGAGTTGGGTTGTTGTTCTTGGGTGAAGGCCCCGGGGCAGCTGTCCTTAGAGACGGAGGAAACCGCGTGAGGCTGGCTTCATAGAGCAACGTAACCTTCCTCTCTCGTAGGTGGAAGGATAGCAGGCCGATTCTCCATGCCCCAATAATACTTGGTGGGCAGTTCTCACCTTCACATCCACTTTTTTCTACAATTTTTTAATTTCATTTTATTTCCCATTTAACTTTTAAAATCAGTACAAATCACTCCACCGTTAAATATAAAATTTAAACAATTATTTATTTATTTTTAATTTGGATTAGAACTCAAAAACTCAAACATATAATATATATACATCCAAATTTATTTGAATTATATTTGACATCCAAATTATCGACGTGATTTAACTATTCGTCACATGATTGAAAAGCTTTCCTCATCATTCTTCTCATGACTATACAAGAGCTCATTAACGTCTCTCAATTTTGTTGATTTTCACTCTGAGTGAGTTTACGATTCTTCTTCGTTCACTTTATACCATTGTTGGGTGCAGGGTTGTCATTGTCCTTAGCTCATGCCCTTGTCCTTTGGATATCCTCGTCTCAAAGACACCGATTTCCTCGTGTGCTCAATCATCCATGAAGGGGTAGTAAGTTCTTGGTTTTGTTCTTAGATTGTTCTCAAATTTATGAATTTTTGGTTCGTTTTTTCTCTTTTTTTTCTAAGCCTCAACTGGCACAGTCATTCAATTGAAAGTTGGTTGTGCTTGCTGCCATGTCTCAATTGTTGTCACTATATCTCTACTATCATTTTACCTTCGCTTCACGTTTTCTGAATTTATTATATATAAAAAATAGACCGGGTTTGCTAACCACATTTCTTTCGCATTTATTTGGAAATCATTTTAATTCTTAGACAAATTTTAAAAAAATAATAATTTTTTTTTTGTTTTTTATTGGTTTTTAAAAAATATTTATTAAGTAGATAAAAAACAAGAATACTCATAGGGCGATGTATTTATAAATTTATAGTTAAAAAACTAAAGTAATACGATCTAATCATTATTTGAAACTCATATACACAAACATCTACAATCACCTGTTTAAAACTCAAAAAATACTTAATAAAATAATAAAATGCGAGGACCAAGGTCTCAGCTGGATCCCACATTGCTAGATTTAATATTAGATGTAGTGCTTATAAGGTGCCTTGCACCACTAACGTTCGCCGAGCTTGGTAATGCGGGCTTGTAACTCAAATGAGGGCATTAAAGTGGCTGGATGTTGGCCCATCCCATCGGGTAGGTCCCATGGGAGTATTAATTCTGGTTCGTCCATTCTCCAAGTAGGGAGTCGGGCTGTTATCTTGGGTGAAAGCCCAGGAGTGGTTGCCCTTGAAGATGGAGGAAACCGCGTGAAGCTGGCTTCACAGAGCAGCGTCACCTCCCTCTCCTGTCGGTGGAAGGATAGCGGGCCGGTTCTCCATGGCCCCATTGTGATAACCCTAACAACCACTTTTTCAACATATTTTTAAATATATATATATATATATTATTGTTCGGATAGTATATATATTTTCTTGCTGACTTTGCCTCACATACCAATTTATTTTTGGAATGTAATTTATGTGTGTCCAATTGTGATGGTCAGTGATACATTGATTCAGAGTGTTGAGTACTAAAAACAAGTGAACTATGCTAATGTGAGAGAGCGCTTGTGAAGTCCAACTTTCTTTTGTAGCGTAACACATCTAGAAGAAAATCTTACATAATATAATGTGTATTTGAGATATTCAATCCATGTACATTATATGCATAAAACAATGAAGAAATATACCATTAGGAAAGAAATTGATAAACTACTAGTGCTGATATGGTGTGTTATGAAAAGAAAAAAACAAAATGAACAACATAAAGAAGTGGGTTATGAATATTTTGAATTTTGTTTGCCTTGATTGTCTACGGCTTCAAAGATCAAATACATTGTTCTTCATTTCCATCAAAAGCAACAATGGGATACCAAGTTCTTACAAATCTCTACTCTGATCATAGATTTAAACCTATACACAGCTGGATATTGATGTAGCAACTTTTGGTAAGGCCAAAATGGAATCTTATTAACGTCTTGAAACTATCACTCGATTCTCTAATGTACACTAAGAATGAAGGTATACTGTCAAATACAACGCTATTGGAGCTTGTGTGTAACACTTTCAAAAATGTAGTTTCCGTTCAAGTATTCAGTCCATGCACAAAAATCTCAATACCAACCATCTTACCGCCCATCTCAATCTTAATGGCCGAGTTTTAACCACTCGCTTAACTTTGTTGGGCGCTATATGAAGTCACTTATCAGGCTGTACCCATTGATGAACTCATTACCTGAATCTGCAGGAGAGTGGAGAATGGTTTTAGGAACAATGAAGCCTTTTGTATTGCAAAATTGTGCTGGACTAATTACCTTGTTCACAAGCAAGTTTACTTGTTCTCTGTACATCTCCTTCAAGTCAACAATATCTGCACGAAGTTCCTCCAGCTGCAACCAAATCAATTTCAGTCATTGGAGGATATTAAATAAAAGTCAGTTTCCATTGTATAAAATGGCCATCAGGTGCTCAACATACATTCTGAAGAACCTTTTTTCAGGTTCTAAACAGAGGTAAAAGGGTGTAAAGACCGAGCGTAGCTCAACTAGTCAAGACAAACAATTGAGACTTGAGAGATCAAAGATTTGTATCTCATCCACCACACGTGTTATTGAACTCAAAATAGATGTAAGAGGGCAGTTTCCTTATAAATATATTTATGGAAAAGGGAAGACAAGTGGAAAGTGTTATAACCTATTGGCGTTTTGCATTCTTTCAACCAAAGTATTTTAAATTGGATCCTATTCTAATTATGTTTATCTAGGTATTCTACCATGTTAGTATACCTCAGGTTATGTAAATCAAATTGATAGGATAGTGTGATGTAAAATTGGAGAAATAATTGTATGGAACCAATTACAATGTGAATGTCCTTGCATGGAAAACTCGTCACTAATGATGGATATTCAGTTCATCATGAAAAGATGTCCACCTCCAAATGAAAGCTTAAACTACTGATATGGTATTGATTCTCTAGACAACTAACAAAACAAAAGCTTAACGAATAAAACTCTTAGTCCTCAAAGTCATAGAGATTGAACTAGACATTGCCCTTCATTGTTCAATTCCCAAGTGCATATCTTGCACCGGATTTTTGCCAACCATCTCACCGTGGCAAACATAGCACATTATAAGTGGGATCATGACAAAATCCAGTAACTTTTTTTTTTTTTTTTTAAATAACAATAATAAAATCAATCCAACAAAATCACTATCAACCTCAGTACATAAAACTAATATAAATAGGGGGAGGAGCAAGCATTGTGCTTTCCTGCCACACGTCAATCTATTTAGATTTCCACACAGTAAGAAATTTGTCATTACCTCCTCATCACGTTCTCCCATGAGCTCTAACGCAGCAGAGTGCCTTCTCCTCAGTGCTTCAAGTTCTGCTCGTATGCCTGGTAACATACCGGCCTCTGCCCTTAACTTCTCACTCTGTGCATCAATAGACAATCAAATCATATTTGAAGTCAGCGCAAGTGTCCCCAAGCTCAATGGTATAAGAGAATAGCATGTGACAAGTCAATACCAACCTGAGAGGTCAGTTTCACTAGCTCCTCAGCAAGAGAGTCACGGATCATTTCAATTGATTTCTGGTCAAATATAAATGAAAATAAAGCTAAGAGTTTGAACTTGGTGGTGGGATGGTGGGTGGGAGTTTGGGGCATTTAATGCATTAAACTTTAATCATAACCACTACAACTTTTCCTATATTAACCACTTGTGATCTGCTCACTGTTGTTGTTGAAGAAGAAATTATTTTTCTTATTACACAAGGAACCCAATAACGATTAAATAGTTGTCAGCCATGTCGTTCAACATAATATCCTGACGAACAAGATAACCAATAGAAAAGGTGGCAGTGTGTTTCTTCATGGTGAGAGAGGTAGTAGACTAATTATTGAGATTAAGTGAGCCACGAATGACCGGTGAAAGGGTCCACACAGAGAACAAAAATTCTATTCTTGCAATTTGTTAACTTGACCAAATGTAGGGTAACAAAGGTGTGTTGATCTAGTTTGATGAAGATAGACCCACGAGCAGTGCTTGGAGGCCTATGACGATAACAGAGATTGAAGAAGAGTCACAATGGTTATTGTACCCATGGCAGTTTTTGGAGACCCATGAACTTCTGTGGTTGAGACCCACTAAAGTTAAAGTTAGATGGTAACTGAGACCCACTGAGGTTAAAGATAGATGGTTACTAAAACCCTAAAACCCATGGTTGTTTTTTCTGGAAGGTCACTACAGCACAAGAACGAACTTCTGTTTATGGCTACTAGGATTGTGTTTATTATGTAATGACAATCATCGTTACTTCAATGAGACCAAAAATCTTTTTTAACCTAGATTATAATGTAATGGAGAGCAGACTATGAGGTAAGGTGATCTGTATGAACTGAAGAGTTCCAAGGTAAGAGAACAAACCAGTCGAGAGACATAAGATGTAAGTTCCCCTTCCTTCTGACGAAGGGCAGCCTCAAAAGAACTAGGATTCATGCTCTTCATATAGTATGGACCCATTGGTATGTCCCCAGTGATTTTTCTATCAGACGAGCCTAAAGATGCTAGAAAATAGCTTTCCTCCATGTTTCCGAGGCTACTTGAACTTGAGAGCTTCCTAGCCAAGTCACCTGCACAACAGTGTAAGACAATGCAACCTAACAAATAATGTCATCAAGCTAAAGATCCATACCATTCTCAAACATCGAATTATGCCTTTTTATGGAACTATTATCAGACGCAGCAGTAGAGTGGAGATGAGCTTTCCTCTCCAAATCCATTCTGGCAGTTTTCTCCTTTTCAATCTCCTGTTAAAGAGTAATAAAAGTCCAAGCCTTGAATAAATGATTTATATGACACAATTTATATAGAAACTGAAAGACAAATTGAACTCCCACAACAGCTGCCCCCCCAACATTGGCAAAGACATGGAACATACACAAAAAATAATAAACATCAACTAAAATATAATTTTGGGAAAAATTGTCACGTAAGCACACATTTCAACAATTAACGAATGTGAAAGAAGTAAAAAGATGCAACTGAAATATCATGCCAGATATTTTAAACTAGTGAAAGTTTGTTGTTTTGGTTTGGGGGCCTATGTCAAATAAACAGATTATTTCCAAGGATTATCCAAGAAGTTTCCAAGAGGGTCAAGTTATTTTGTTGAGTCCACAGATGTGGTGTGACATACAAGTCAGGTAAATCTATGTTCAACTGTGTTGCATGTTGGATTTATGTCCAAGGTGTGTTCATATCCCAGATGTGCACCCAAAATGGAAACTTTCACTTATAGATAAGTCCATACTTCCTAGGTTAAAGCGGTTATGAGCTCATATAAGAACCAAGACCTGCTGCAGCAGCTTCTTATGCCTCAGATACTCTTGCAACTCTTCCTTGTGTTTCCTTCTAAGATCCCGGATTTCTTCTTCAAGTTGATTGGCACGACCCTCTTGAGTGTCAGCTTCCTCTTTTGCTGCAAGATACTCCTGTCTGATTTCAGCTGCTCGCTGTCTCTCCTTTTCGAGTGTTTTGCTTAACTGGGTCTGTTCTGCTCTAAGACATGAAACCTGTAATACAGTTCTGATGTAAGGTAATATTCAAAAGGCAAGGTGGAAAAGGAAAATTATTAGCAATAAGAACCTGCGCCTCAAGAACATTAATTCTAGATAAGGTTTGGGACAGGCGTTCATTTATAGATCGCTCTCTTCCTTCGGCAGCAGCAGATTTGGCTTCTGCTTCCTGTGCTTTCATTAAAAATTCAGTAAAGACATGTCTATATACTGTGCAAATGGTATATAGCCCAGAATAAACTCCAAAGCAACCTGAAGTCTGGAGTTAAGAGATCTTTCAACAGAAGCCCACGCTTCTGCCCTTCTAGCAGTTGTTTCCTGTTATCATGACGAGGGGTTGAGACATAAGTCCAATAGACTGAATTTGATGTATAAAGATCATCATAAGATCTCCAAATTCTTCGTAACATGTACTGACCTGTATTGCTTCAATCTGCCTTAGAAGAGGCCTTGTAGACTCTGGGACTTGAGTGATCAACTCCTCACAACGTCGCTCACTTGCCTGTAAAACAATGACCACCAAGATATAAATATAGGAAGCTCAAAAGATAATTTCTAGAGTTCTATTTTATCTTTTGCGGCTGCCAGGTCAGGGGATTCAGAAGAACTAAACGATGCACTGAAATAAGAAGTGCCACATACTTGGTAACGCTTTTGAAGGTCCTCAATGTCCCCGCGAAGCATATCTTCTCTAAAGACAGCCTGCAAAGCAAAATCAATAACATAGTCCTCTGACTCCTCAAAGCAGCAAAGTGAGCTTAATTAAGACAGTGCAAACTTTTAGAGGAACAAAAAAATACCTGCTGTTCCTTTCTACTTAAAGTTTGTCTTAATTCTTCAAGTGTCTGAACTAGCATTGTTTCACGATCCTCAGCCTCCCTAAGACGACTTTCTAGCTCAGATCTGGCTTCACTGTTTGCACGTGCCTCTGCTAAATTTTCAGCCTCCTTGGCAGCAGTTAAGGCAGATGAATAGTACTCTTTCTGTGCTGCTAGTTCTGTTTGGTGCTTTTCTATTGTTTCTTGCAGCAACATCTCGGTTGCAGTTTTGTCCCTCTTGATGCTATCTACTTTATTTTCTTCCACCTAGAATTGAGGAGAAAATGCATCAAAATAACCGCTCCTTACGAATAATAGTTGCAACAGACCATAAATTCTGCAAACATCAAATTCTAAATGGAACCTTTTGTCTCCACCATAACACAACGAAAATATCCTAAAAACATACTACAGAAATCTGATAATACAGGTCCAAAGACATTTGTAACATAATTAGTCATCCAAGGAAATCTAGTCCAAAGCCTATCATACATTTCAATTCAGTTACCTGAAGTTTGGTCATTAGTCCCTTCTTCTCTTCTTCAAGCTCTCTGATCTAGCTCACGAAACCAATTAAATTATTATTCATCTCAGTAATATAAATTGATTCTAAAAAATCATAGTGAAAGTGAACCTGAGCACACCTGGGCCCTTAATTTCCTAATCTGAGATTCTTGAGCAGCCTGCTTCTTTGAGAGCTCCTCACCTGGTTGGTAGACATATCTTTTATGTCAGATAGGAAGACGAACTTTCTGATAAGACACTTTCACATGCAGTATCCTATTAGGCGCAAATATTTTAAACCAAAAGGACTGTGACCGAGAGAATACAAGATTCAGACAGCAAACATTTTATCCCCCTCCTCCCATACCATCCAACAAAAAGCAACTATACAGATCTCATTTCAGCAGACATTAGAAGAAATAAAATGCCATTAGATACACATAGAACAAGGCTAAGAAGCTCCTCACCTTCTGCCATAACTTGATTAATTATTTCATCTTTTTCCTTCAAAAGAGAAGCCGCATCACTTTTTTTATTTTGCTCCCTCCTAAGTGTGTCCCTCTCCTTAGTAAGAGCATAAACCTGTAACGTTATGATCCAAAAGCATCTAGAAATCACCAAACCTGTAACGTTATGATCCAAAAGCATCTAGAAATCACTGAGGTGATAAATAAAATGTGACCAATTCACCAACCAACAAAACTCTACTTGTTACAAATAAAATCTTGTTGTTGCATCGGAACATAGAAATGTTGATTAATCTAACTAACATTGAACTTGGTAAAATAAAATGGTTGAATAATTGAAAAATGAGATTATTCAGGAATACACAATGAATGCTAATATTAAGCATTGAGTTTATGGTAGTAGATCTATAATAAAAAATGTGTTTGGGAATGTTGCAGAAGAAATGAAGCAAAAGATACGGAAGAGCTAGGACATAAAATGAATTTGTAGTTGATGATTATACAATTAGAACAATATTGAATTCACCTCAAATTTAAGTCTAAAATAAGTAAATCCAATTACTAAGGTTCCTTTTTGATCTAAAGATATGAGGCTTCTTTTCTTTTGTTTGTCTGGTCACTACCTACAAATCCAAACTATTGATTCATGAGAATTGCAATTTTGCAATTCTTCCGGTTGCTTAGAATTTCCCTCATGTATCAGCAAACCATCCCCCATTAATACAACACCAACATTGTTTGATTCTATATTTAAAGCTATGTTTATAGTACCCTCTTCAAGTTCTAGTAACTCATCTGTCATTACTTCATCAAGACCATAAATACAAGCAATGTTGACGTCTACTTGAAGTACAGTACCGGTATTTATAATTTTTACTTCTCTATTATATTTCTCAATACGTTCACGGATAATATTACTAATTTCATTTGCTTGAATGGTTTCCTGAGTATTTCGTAATTCTTATTTTCTAAAAAAAAAAAAATAATCCCTCCTGTAGAAGGACTAATCAGTTAGTTATTCGCTTCATCATAAAAAATTAATTCACCCATTCCCTTCATTTTCTGAAACAGTTGGAAACTATCCATTAGAAAGAAATTTCAGTAGAACATGTAACATCTACCAAAACTCCATTGATGCTTGGTAGAACTCTAAACTTAATGGAGTTGAAACTTCATAAATCAGACCCATTGAACTTGTGTATGGATAACACAAACAAAAGGCCATTGCGTTGTCAACCTGATTTAACTACTTTGGGAAAAATGAAGAGTAAACTTCTGAAAGAAGATGTAGGAAGTTGGAAAAACAATATAAAAAAGAAATGACAAACCTTCCTTTCAAGAGTTGAGACTCTCTGATGGTATTCCTCTCGCAATGACTCAATTTCCACATCACTGGACTTTTTCTGTTCCATTAACGACGAACGTGAGTAATTAAACAGATATTTCATCTTCTCTCTACAGCAGGGGTGGGGGGAGGGAAGACTAGTTTTCATTGTGTAAAACACGTTTAACTTTTGTACAGTATACAGTTGCTAGTTAAATGATGAGATGCCAACAAATTAACAAAAAGAATATTCTCAAATGAGGACAAAAATGTCAGAAAAATAAGCCCAACCATCGTTTTATAATGGAATTCAAATGACTTTGTTTAAGTGTGCAACTTGAAATGGTAAACCCAACATAATTAGATAATCAAAAACACACAAAAAAAAAAAAAAAAAAAAAAAAAAAAAAAAAAAAAAAAAAAAAAAAAAAAAACC
>NW_019268529.1:1775326-1875187 GCF_002738365.1 Cucurbita moschata
AAAAAAAAAAAAAAAAAAAAAAAAAAAAAAAAAAAAAAAAGAAGATGAAGAAGAAAACAGAAAAAGGGAAAAGATCTGTAATAGGCCTCCAGAATAATAGACATTAAGTTCAATTGTTGAGACAGTTTTTCCATCCTCGCTTACGAAAGGGTAAAAATGTCAATAACCTGATGTGGAAATACTTACAGAAATAGTTGCAGTTTATAGTTAAACTGGCTGTTGGCTAGTTTGTTAGGAAACGACTAATTAGTTTGTTAGGAAACGACTAATTAGTTTGTTAGCTGGTTAGTTTACTTGATAACTAGTTATGAGTCGCTGACTTGTGTATAGTATAAATACTAGTGGCCCCCGGTGTAAAAAGGCAAATTTTCCAATTAATAATGAACGTTAATTTGATTGGTCAAAGTAATGGCATGAAGGAAAATGCAGAAAATAATTGGAATAAGATCGTGTTAAGTACAAAGTTATATGGGTCAAATGTTAACTTCATTCATTCGTTGATTTGCTAAGAGAGTCCCTAAAGTAAATGGGCTTCCTATCAACCACCACACCAAACTACTCAAAAAGGATAACCACTTAAGATCTTAACTGATTGACATGAAAATATAAAATACCTTTAATTTCTCGATCACAGTATTCAAATGCTCATTTTCATTCATCAATTTCTCTATCTCATCAGCCTTTGCCTGCAAGAAATCAGATTTGTTACTTGAGAAGAGAAAGAAGCATACAAGGAAAGGAACATTTCCAAAGACCCCGTCTCAGCTAATGTGCCCTAGACAATCTGATCTTAAGTATCTACTGGTTATTCAAATCTAGTCATTTTTCCAATGGCAAGAATAACCATGTAAAAGGCTTTAGGCTCAAAATCTATCTTTTTTGAGAGCCCAACAACATATAGGGTGGGGGATTTGAATCTCTGACCTGGTCAAGAGTATCTTTACCGACAAGGTTCAAGGTAAGGTTTGCCACATTAAGTACCTGAGCTTGTCTTACTGCACCCTGCAATGCTGTTTCCTTTTTTTTCATTTCAGCCTTCACCTTCTCTAGTTCATGCATAGAATCTAAATGAGTAGGTGTATTTTCCTCTGAGCTGAAATCTCGCTCTTTAGCTTCTTTCTCACTACCTTGGGGTTCCTGATTCGTTTCGGTTGCTTTAATTGCTAGATCACTTTCATGAGAATCTGAATTAGAAGTGCGCAGAAAAGCCTCATCAAAAAGAGGAGCATTGGACAATTCACTTGCAGAAACTTCACGAGGACCTTCTTTTACCTCAGTGCTACCAGAATGTATGCTAGAAGTTTCACTACCACCTTCACCCTGATTATCATCAGAAGACTCGGATACAGTATGAGGAATCGTTTTTAAGACCTCCTTTTCTTCTGTTTTCAATTTATCAGTAATCTCAACCTCAACCATTGGTTCATTTATCCTATCTGCTAGCAATATCTGTTCATTACTTCTGTTATGCACATCAAAAGAACTCAGAGATTGAACCAACAGCTCATTACTTCCTTCATCTTGATATATATCAGTTGCTTCTGACTTGGTATCTAACTCTGGAAGTTTGGAAGTTTCCATTTCTGAAAACTCTTTCTGCTGTAAGTTGTGAGTGGAGTCTGAAATTTCTGCAGTGGGTTCAGGACTTTCGACAGACATTCTTGGTGAATCGTGATCGGCTTTATCAAGGGGTTCTGACGCGTCATTATTCTGGACAGAAGACCCAAGAACTTCAATAGGAGAGACTGAAGATTCAGACTCTGCTTCTCCTTGGCTTTCCTTTTGTACGTCGTCTGGTCTGTCATCATCCTGTTCTGTGGGCACTTCAACTTCTCGAGCACTTGGTTCCCTTAAAGACGAAGGAACTGGCTGCTCAGTTTCAATGCCTTCCTTTTTATTCAAATCATATTGAAGCTGTGAAGAGTCCTGTTTCTCTGATGATTCCCCAACTTCTGTGGGAATTAGTGAAGATTGTGATTCACTTGATGACTCGTCTACTAAACTTTCATCAGTTTTATTCTGCCCAATTAATGCCCTGACTGGATCAAAGAGTGTTTTCCCTTCTGTAGCTGATTGCCAGAATCCAGGAGCTACAGGGATATAAAGAGGCATGAAAAGAAATTGGCATTAAACTGGCTTTTTACATTTGTAAAGGCATTGACCAACTCCTGAATCTCAAGAATCATGGATTAACACTATGGCAGTGCAAGAACAACCAGGAAAACATACCCACAGAATAATACTAAATTTTCTTTGTGACAATTATATTTGAGAACAAACGTTTCTAATTTTTTCCTTTTTGTGCTTGATTCCAAGAAAAATTGTGGCCCCAGTTGCACTAGCAGAACAACCGGAAATTGCAAACTGCAGACACTTCCAAATGAAAAACAATATGGAAGGAAAGCATCAATGATTTTATCCAACACTAAGTTCGATAGACAAGGACTTCAGTATATCTTAATTAAGAAATTTTAATCACATTAACCATTTCATAATCATTTGTCTAAGCAGAAAAATGCTTTTTTCTGCATCCTTCGAGCTTTCCTAGAGATTAAGTATCATAGAAAAAATGTTCGTTCAAATACCAAATAATAATAGGCAACATAATAGAAAAGTGTATACTTACCATCACTGCTGGGCTCCGACTCCGGCTCCTCTTCAAACCCAAGAGCAGAGTCAAAATTCTTCTCAATATTCTTCACGCTCTCTTGGAGCTTATTTACCGCGCCAGCAAGATCCGGAAAGTTACCCAAAGAAACCTTCCCACCAAACCAAGCCATTTAAGAACAAACGATAGATCTCCAATTCAATCAACTAATGCTAGCGCATACAGTCCCCAGCTAATGCTGAAAAAGAATAAACGAGATAGAATTCAATTAACTGAGAAAGCTTGTTGACAAATATAATAGTAACTACCAAATCAACCAAAATTAGCGGGTAACACTCATTGAAAATTAGAAATATGATACGGTGGGCGGGGGCTTTCGCCAGTGAGCTTCATTTCCATCGAAGACATTAATCAACATTTTCTTCATTGATGACACAATGCAAGAAACGAAAAATTAATACAAGAAGAGGTGTAAGATCCACGCAGAAATGGATCAGAATAAGCAGTGGGAAATTAGTGGAGGAATGGAAAGAATTAAGTTATGATCCTAATGCAAAACTTATGAGAACCTCGTCATCCACACCGGAAGAGAATCCAATTGGGTATTGATAGGAGCAGTGAATGCCATAATCACATCATGGAGTTTCTCTATTGAGCTGCGGACAATGTTGTAGACAATTGTCTTTCAATTCGAAATTTAGAATAGAGAAAGATCGAGACGGTGGGCAGATGAAACGGGGAGTTCGGCGTTGGTTCCGTCGCAGTGAGTAGGTTTGTCACACCGTGGGTTTCGTCAGATACACAGATCTGGTTCAGTGCCACCGCCGTCGCACGTTGCTTGCCGGAGAAGAGGCTGTCGCCGGCGCGTGGTGGTTTGCCGGGATTAACGTTAGAGGGCTGGAAGAGGAAAAAACAATGGTGAGAGAGGTGAAAGAAAAATAAATAAGGGAAGGAAAAGAGAGAGAAGAAAAATTAAAAGTATTCTTTCACGTTTCAAAAGTATTCTTAAATTTTTAAATTTTTTATTAATATATTTGAATTTTAAAAAAAAATTAAAAGTACTATTACACTTAAAAATTAAAAAAAAAAATACTTGTATATGAATTTTTTTAATATAATCTTAGGACATTTTAAAGTTATTAATGTAATCTTGAAATTGTCAAATAAAAAAATCATGTTCGAGTTATAAATTAAATGGTCTAGTACATGAATAAGGTTTGATGTCTTATACTAGTAATATTATTGATACGGTTCACTTTGTAATTATTATAAATGATTTGATCAAATCGTTTATATGAAAACATGTGTGAGTAGGGATGTCCTATGCAAGGAAGGTGTATAAAACTAAACCATGAAATATTTAATCTTAAAATGAGTTATGAACTCCTGGCCGGAAGCGCTTGTCATTTAATTTGCATGGGTGATAATAGCTTTTGTAGTCGATTCAATATGCATAGGGCTAGAGGGTTGTGTGTTCATAAGCATTGGGCATTGGGCTACTTCCTCTAGAGTTGGTGAGTGCGGACGCGCACCGTATGATGATGAGTGCGAATGCACATAGATGATGGTGTTCATGAGGCGCATGACACTACGGGGTTCCAGTGACCTCCGAACGTTGTTATAGATCCCTAAATCATAGATGAGCATGAGATGTAGATAGATCCCAAGTGGTGAGTCTAAATATGAGGAAATTTAGGGGTCGTTATAGTATGTGTAACGACCTAGGCCCATTGCGCAGATATTGTCCTCTTTGGGTTTTGGGCTTCTCCTCAATAAGTGTGTTTTGTTCTTGTCCCCCAACCAATGTGGGACATCACATTGTTCTGGAAGAGGTTTCCACACCCTTATAAAGGGTGTTTCATTCTCCTCCCCAACCAATGTGGGACATCACAATCCACCCCTTAGGGTCCTCTTCCACACCCTTATAAAGGGTGTTTCATTCTCCATGTCACCCCTTAGGGTCCTCTTCCACACCCTTATAAAGGGTGTTTCATTCTCCTCCCCAACCAATGTGGGACATCACAATCCACCCCTTAGGGTGTTTCGTTCTCCTCCCCAACCAATGTGGGACATCACATCGTTCGTTCTGAAAGAGGTTTCCACACCCTTATACAGGGTGTTTCGTTTTCCTCCCCAACCAATGTGGGACATCACAATCCACCTCTGTAGAAGTTTCCACACCCTTATAAAGGGTGTTTTGTTCTCCTCCCCAACCAATGTGGGACATCACAATTCACCCCTTTAGGGCCCAGCGTCCTCGCTAACACTCGTTCTTTTCTCCAATCGATGTGGGACACCCATCAAATCCACCCCCTAGCACTCGTTCCTTTCTCCAATCGATGTAGGACACTCGTCAAATCTACTCCCTTTTAGGGCCCAACGTCCTTATTGGCACACCTCCTCATGTCTACCCCTCTTCGGGGAATAACCTCCTCGCTGGCACATCGCCCGATGTATGGCTCTAATACCACCCACCGCTAGCAGATATTGTCCTCTTGGGCTTTCCCTCAAGGCTTTAAAACGTGTCTACTAGGGAGAGGTTTCCACACCCTTATAGAGGGTGTTTCGTTCTCCTCCCCAACCAATGTGGGACATCACACATTTAATACAATCTTGTTTGCGTCTTCCTTCATATCATATCATTTATCTTATCTTGCATGCATATGTCAGGGTTGTATTTCATATTAGTTCGTCGTTTTGCATGTCAATCATATCATTTATGTCACACATATATCATATCATAACATTTCCATGATTTCAGATATAAAAATCCACCCTGTACACATATCATAACTTTTCCATATTTCCAACATAACAATTCTCATCGTGTACATATCATACGTATCATATATCACAACAGTTATATAATATAACCTATGTATGTTTTCCATATATCACACCATGACATATCGTATCACAATATATCATAACAATTTATCACATATATCGTACTATAACACATCATATTACAACATATATATATATATATATATATATATATATATATATCTGTCGTTCACATGTCGTATCATAATCATATCATTTCCTAAACTTGTCATAGCCTCATCGTCTTTATACACCTCATAGTCGTATTATTTCATGAACATACCTTAGTCATATCTTTTCCTAAATGTATCCTAACCATATCGTTTTATCCATATATCATAACCATATCGTTTTCAATACATAGCCTAACTATATCGTTTTGTCAATCTATTATATCCATATCGTTTTCCATACATAACCTAACCAAATCATTTCATGAACAAATCTTAGTCATATCGTTACATTACGTTTATTGCATCCTTCTCATATCCTATTTCAAACATATCATTAAACACATCATACCGTAAAAGTTATCATACCATTCACATATCAACATATACATATCCTATCATATCATAGTCATATTCATTCATAAACAATTCACACATATCAAATATAACCATGTTGATAGTAAGGTCACTTACCTAAGCTTAGATTGATGTCACCCGTTTATTCGTAATGAAAGTTTGATTTTGTCCTTTGTATCCAAATCAACCTATATGAATCTATGACATCAATTTCACGTTCAATTTTCTAAATTACAATGGTCCATGTGTTAGACTTCATGCGAGCATTAAAAAATTTGCATTAGTAGAGTCTTGGAACGTTATAACATATATATATATATATATATATATTATCATATTTTTATTAAAGATCTCATTTTCTAATATTAATGTTTGAGGGAATATATTATTTTTGTTATATGAAAGATTTTGATGGAAATTTTGATGAACGTTACAACAAACAAAGCAGCGCTGATCCGACCTTGTGAGGACAAAGACAAATGAGCGCCATGATGCGACTGAGGAGGACAGTGCCAACCAACACTCCATATTATGTGTGCATTGAAGAGAGGCGAGACACAAAAGATAGGGAGAGCGAGTAGATATCAGTGTTAGAGATAGGCTTGTGGAAGGGTCGGGTAGGGCCCAGGTCTTAACCTCAAAATTTGAGGTTCTAGAGAAAATTTGGGCATGCAGTTCTTGAGTCAAGTCCGTCCATTTGAAATATAAAAGCTCGCAAAATGTGGTGTCAGTTGGACACCGAACAACGCTCCGCGACAACATATGACCATTTGTCAAAATGACGTCTACCCAAGAAAGACAGAAAACGACTCAAAATGTACTATAAAAACCATGGTGTTAGCTCTCCACCACCCCTAGCCCTATAGGCTAAGCAAGCTACCATGTGGCATATACGTGTGTCACAGTGAGGGTGAGAGTTGTGAGACGAGTGTCTTGAGTGGCTTATTTTGAAATGAGTATTTCAAGAACAATGTCGAACGACGCAGGTCTGTCAACATTGGGCTCCAGTCCATGTGTCAAAGGTTAGATCAAAGGTTGGATCATACACTCAATATTCTGTAAGGAATTCATAAATGATATTGCATGGACACGAGAGGGTCCAATGCCTTGATAGAATTTGGATGAATGGATTTTCAGGATGTCTATATTGATATTATAAAGACATGTGGATCCATTCTCAATGGCATGACTAAGTGAGTAGTGATGACATCAAGACATGAGCCATACTAAATTGAGAGCCTAGATGATGTTGGGATGCGGCATTGTGTTGAGAGACTTTGGCCCGAGTAGAAGCAAGGTTGAGGCGAATGACTTGACCTAATATAGAGGCAAGTCGGTTTGGTCGCATATGATTGAAAATACATGTGAAGGCACTATGTGTGGCCGAAAAATTTTGGATTCCACACAAGTTGTATATGGCGGGTAAAAACAAACCTCTCCTAAGGTCTGACAAAGTCACAAAGCTAAGCAAAAAATGAATATGAGGCTTGGGTTCTCCTCAAGTCTAGTCATGAGCGTGTCAAGATCACGACGTCGCCTGTTTGAAAATATACTACCATGACACCCCACCTCACCATGTAGATATCTCTACCTATTACTCAACTTTCTTTTTGTGTGATCACTCTATTTAGTTTATTAACCATATTAATCCTCCCATGCCACAAATACTATTCGGAGGTTCAAGAAAATTGTTCCACCAACAACAAAAGATGAACGACAAATAATATTACGAGCATAATCATAAAGTTTGTGAGTTCAACGTGATAGAGCAAAACATTATAAACGTGAGAGTAAAGGCATATTCACCAAAGTTTTAGCATCTATTTGAAGGAGTTTCCAATGTCAATCACGAACCGATATCGAACATCGGATTTCTCTAGGCGTTCGATGGCAGTGTTAATATCGTCCATACGAATCAGCTCAATCTCTGCTGTGATGTTATGTTTACCACAGAAATCCAACATCTCCTGTGTCTCTTTCAGCCCTCCAAAGTTGCTTCCACCAACCATCTTCCTACCGAGCACTATAGCAGCAACTGGCAGTTCTAGTGGCTTGTTAGGTAACCCCACAGTCACCAACTTTCCATTCAGCTTTAGCAGACCAAGCAATGGAGCAAGAGCATGGATAGCTGATACCGTGTCAATAATGTAATCCATCGTCCCCATCGCAGCCTGCACACAATCAACAAGCATTACACAAGATTTGGGAGCTACTTTAGTGGGGATATTGTCCGCCCAAACCCATCGCTAACAGATATTGTCCTTTTTGGACTTCCTTTTCGTTTCGAGCTTACTCTCGAAGTTTTTAAAACGCGTCTACTAGGGAGTACTTTCCACACCCTTATGAAGTGTGTTTCTTTCTCCTCTCCAATCGACGTGGGATCTCACAATCCACCACCTTCAGGGTCCAGCGTCCTCCTCGCTGACACTCATTCTTTTCTCCAATCGATGGGGACCCCATCAAATCCACCCCCTTCGGGATCCAATGTCCTTACTAGCACACTACCTCGTGTCTACCCCTTTGGGGAACAACACTCGTGTCTACCCCCTTCAGGAACAGCCTCCTTGCTAGCACATCGCCCGATGTCTGACTCTGATTCTATTTGTAACAGCTCAAGCCCACTACTAACAGATATTACCCTCAAAGTTTTTAAAACACGTTTGTTAAGGAGAGGTTTCCACACCTTTATAAACAATATTTTGTTCTCCTCCCCCAACCGACGTGGGATCTCCCATTAAGACTTAGTTAAGACTCAATTAAGACTTCAACCAAACCCTAAGCCCTAAGCCCTGAACCCTAAACCCTTAGGCTTGAAACAACGAACCTTCAATTGTGCAGGATCACTCGAAACAACGAAAGCATCGGCACCGAGCCTGTCGATAGCTTCCTCCTTCTTTCTCGGAGACGTACTAATGACAGTAACTTTCAACCCAAATGCCTTACCAAACTTAACAGCAACATGACCAAGCCCACCAAGTCCAACCACACCCAAATGCTTACCAGATTCAGTCATTCCATAGTATTTCATAGGGCTATAGATTGTGATTCCAGCGCACAGAAGAGGAGCTCCGGCATCAAGGGGTAAGTTGTCGGGAAATCGGAGCACGAAATGCTGATCGACGACAATGCTATCAGAATAACCACCATAAGTCTTTGCTCCATCATATGAATGTCCATTGTAAGTATATATCAACTTGGGGCAGTAATTCTCTAAGTTTTGTTCGCAGTTTTGGCAACTTTTGCAAGATCCAACTATGACACCTACCCCTACTTGATCGCCCACTTTGAATTTGTTCACATTGTTCCCAACAGAAGTCACAACACCAACAATCTCATGCCTGAAAAACATCAAATCCCATATTTCATATCAAATTTTGCCAACACACCATATGTTTTTATTGCTTATTTGTAACGTACCCTGGGACTATTGGATAATCTGTGACACCCCAATCGTTCTTCAGCAGATGCAGATCTGAATGGCAAACCCCACAGTAAAGGACTTTGATACTCACATCATCGCCACCATTTTCTCTGCCAAAACAAAAATAATATTGAGATGTTAGGAATCTACGTTACGTTAGTGGTGAACTTGGACGGTTACAAATGGTATCTAAGCTAGACACCAGGCGATGTGTCAAAGGAGGCTAAGCTCAAAAGGGGTGGACACGAGACGGTGTACCAATAAGGATACTGGGTCTCGAAGGTGGGTGAATTGGGTGTCCCACATCGATTAAAGACAAAAACGAGTGCCAATAAAGTATTTGGGTGGATTGCGAAATCCCACGTCGGTTAGAAAGAGAAACAAAACATTCGTTAGGTGTTAGTAAAAGAAATTGACCTTCGACAGAAATGAAAGGGGGAGAGTAAGCCAGAAGAATCCCTAGCAGCCCATCCGAAAGCCTTGTTTGGATGTTCATCTTGGGGTGATTTGGCCATTTGAGAGTGGTGAGTTGAGTGTAAAGTGGCATTGAGAGGCTAAATAGGCAATATTATGTATGTGGTTGGTTGGGAAGTGGATGGATTTCATCTAACACCCTTCAATGCCAACAAGTTGTTGGTGAGAGATATTAATTCCATTCAATTTCCTTTCTCAAACCTTATCGATTTCAGATAATAGCAGCCTCATAAATGTAGCGTAATTTCTTCTCTCCGAACGACTTAAATCTTTGTGTATTTATTTTAATTTCTATTCATAGATTTTGAGTGTGATCGATTTAGTTTCTGCTTCTATTACAACAATTGGTATCAAAGTATTTTGGTTGTGACATTTCGGTACTGTGAAAGTCTTAAGATACAAAATTTCAACAAAATATGTTATTAACTAATTCAACAAAATTTCCAACTATTTATAAAATGAATATAACGCATCAATCCATTAACATACATCCGCAAAATGGAGAATGAATTTCAGTCCCTACCACAAATAAAAAGTTATTTAAGAAAGCTTCAAATCTAAGCCTTCTAAACTAAGCTTACACACTAAAATTACTTGTGAATTTGGAAACTTATGCTCTATACCATTTCTGAAATACCCAAAACTGTTTCCCTTTGAAAAAAATTGATGCATCTCTATGAATACTAAGAATTATATATATATAAACTGTAGGAAGCTCAACATATCTCTTAGCTCCTTCATGCTCGAGGTCGGAACCAACTCAGTCATGTACCCGCGACTCGCTCGATTTCTTCAAGGTACCCAAAATCCCATCAATCAGCTTTTCCTTGTCATTTTCATCCGTGTCTAAAACAAAAGAATAGCTCTTTTGATGTCTATGCTTACGAGCAAAGCTTCCTGTATTTGCTTCATTTTTGGCTGTTAAACTAGAGACCTTCAAACTATTTTCAAAACAATCGTTCATCTCGTCGCTGTTTTCTGACTTGTTTTTCCTACTATTGTCTTCTTTGTTGCCATACCATGAATCAAGGATCTGTAGTAATGGGCTTTCTTCCTTATTTGTTTGTGGCTTTGCTTGCTCTTCTGATCTCTGTGTAGTAGGACAAGACTCTCCATCAGACTCTGTTGATGATTCATCCTCTAAAACCACAGGTTCATAACAAACTTTTGGTCGTTTTTCTGTTGCTTCTGCTGTTTCGCTACTCGATGTCGATTCATCTTCGTTTCTGCTCCTGCAATCTGTGAATGCTGGACCTAATTCTTCCCATGTTGACTCAAAATCATCATCCTTTCGAGGCAGGTCAGATGATTCGTTATCAGAGTTCGCTACAACATGGGAAACCTTTGGGACCTTACCGGTGGGAACTATAAAAGTGGATTCTATTATCACTCCTGGCATTATCTGTAGCAGGGATGCCAACTTTGGGTAACCAAGCTTCTGCAAGTCAAGATGATATCCGTACTTCTCAAGAAACAGTTTTCTGAAAGCCCCCATATTATATCCTTCTGGGTGTTCTCTCAAGATTTCGTCCACAAGATTTTGACAGTCGCATAATATTTCGCTTCTTGTCCTCTCTGGAAACTTGCTTTTAGTCATAGTGGTAGAAATTCCAGCTTGAGGAACATTTTCATTTTTCTTATCTGAATCTGAATCATGTTCTGAAGATCCCTGTAAACTGGGCTGTGATACTCTGTTCATAAAGATTGATGTCAACCCATTTGCACGATGCAGGGGTTTCGTGCAAGAGCTTTTCTCAGCAGTAGAGAGAGTGACCTTGAAAGGATTTGTTTCAGAGGGGCATTCCACGAGCCATTTCTTATCTGATATTAACGATTCTATAAAGTCGAAGAGCTCGCTAGTGCTTAAGGATTTAAGAACCAAAGGTCCTTCCTCTAGCAGTTTCTGAGCCATCTCTGACCTGAAGCAAGTCAGCAGAAAACAAAATTACAAGTTGTAAATCCTATAATATCATACATACAAAGGTTTAAAACAATTTAATTATATAATGTAGAGCTGCAAGTAAATTATAGCTAGATCAATTGTTTCAAAAGCTTGATCTATATTGGGGGAAAAGTCGACACAAGCCATATAATGGGCAGAAATCCAACAGTTTCAATTACTGAGAGTGCAAAAGATATGTGAAAACATAAAAAGAAATATATCAAACCTGGTTTTTGACTGCAAAATGAGCTCCACTCCTTTAGGTGTTTCAATAAAGGATTGCATGTCCTGCCAAAAAGAACTGCTGGAAAAAAGTTGGTGTTTCCCACATTCATTTTTTAACTGGTTCTGTTCGCAACACTGCTCGCTTTCTTTACCAGTCTCAGTATCATTTTCCCGAATCTTGAACCAATTTCTAATGCTACTAAGTACTCCTGGCCTAGATCTTGATTTATCATCATATGCACTAGCAACTACAGCTGTTTTTTGAAGCTTAGCAGGCTCACGATCAGCTGAATTTGAAACTGGATGCACTGAATTAGCATCTTGACTCATTGGCTTTACAGTTTTTCCTTCACTTTTTGCTTCTCCAAGGTTCTGATTAGAATAATTCGTCACATGGCCACAACTTTTCTGCTTAGAAGCATCATCTGATGTGGAACATTTTTCAGAAATGTGATGACTTCCATTTTCAGAATTATGGTCTTTGCTACCTACAACAAACCTTCTCCATATTCTTCTAAAAAACCCCGTCTTGGCCTCAGAATGCTGTCCAATTGAGGGAATCATATTATTGTCAGCTTCAAATTTACTAGTCTGCTTTGAATCTTCCATAACATGTGGCTCAGAGACCGGCCATGTTGATGGTTCCCCTCCCATAGCTTCACCAGTAGACTTAACTAATTCATAAGATGGTTGCACCTTCTCTGGCCTGTCTTGAGCATTTAGTTCACTAGATCGAACGAGTGGTACACTCGTCGATTCTGGTGAGGAACCGTTATTGTTTAACTTTGCAATCAGATTACGATCCTGCTCTTCAGTGCCATTATCAGATGTACCTCTACTGGACTCGAATGGCTCTATGGTCCTTGGAGTGACAATTCGGACGATCAATTGGCCATCACCATTTGTTTGAAGCTTTAAAGTATGTGGCATTGACAATAGAAAGCGTGAAAACTTTTTGTAACCATAATAGTCCCTATCTATAGATATTTTACTCTTTCCCAACTCTGATCGGAGATCTGTAATGGAGATTCCTTTTGGATATAATTTCAAAATGTAACGTATTTCCCTAATGACTGCCCTTGGAATGGGAAGAGGCTTAGGATCTGAACTGATCTCAGAAACCTCCTCGGATCTAATAGAAGATACTTGCTCATTAACTGGAAATGGGTCTTCAAGAGGAACTTTATAATGGCCATACCAAGAACCATACGGTCCATCAGGTGGTTGATTAAAATGCCTTCCGACTAGATTTTCCCCTTTAACCAAAGCATTCCAATGCCACATGATGCTTGCAGCACTGCATAAAACACCAGGAGCACTTTCAGGGCTTGCTAGCAACACATTGTAGTTATTCATTCTTAAGCGGTGCAAAATGCTGGCGAAGTCCCTGTCACCAGAAATTAGAAAAAGATGTGCTGGTGGAGGATTTTGTGAAACCCAACACATGAGATCTACAAGAAGAGACCTATCAGCACTGTTTTTACCACCTACATTGGAAAAATATTACAAGGTGAAGTTCTTCGATAAGTTTTACTAAGACAAACAAATTACAAATTCTTATGCAAATTGCTTTACATTAATCACTGATTCTAGAAAACTTTTCCATAGCCACTAAATCTGGATTGATTGATTTATGATTCTCTGAAGATTCCACAACACATAACTTGAATATTTACAGCAATCCATGCAACCATAATACGAAGCACTCAAGTGTAAGGTGATAACTACCTCAAGAACATGATGATTGATGGGTACAAGTATTCATATTATCCTTTGGCAAGGGAACAAGTTTTCTGTAAATGCCCCAGCTTATGTTCGATCATTACAAGCCTAAAGGGGAAATGTATGATTATATATGCTTAGGCAACGTACTTAACTTTATACAGACTTCTAATCAATTCGCTCATTCAGCATCCTAACACAGCTTTCCACCACAAAATTGAGACACATAAATCAAGTATTAAATAGTATTTTTAACTACCTAAGCTACTAAGAGTAAATTAGGTTACTGCATTTAAATCATACTAGAGAATATGAGAAGATAAGGAAACCTCTCACACGCTCAAGCAAAATACAAAACTCCCAATGTCATACGACTAATATAGATTATTTTTCTAGTTCAAACAATAAATTTGGAGGAAAAATAGCGTAGTCTATGCAGTCCCGAAGAATCCTCAAATGAAATCTTTCTTCACAATGGAAATCGATTCTAATAATATATGAATATACATAAAAAGAAGAAATGTGTTGCAACAAAAAAATAAAATAACCTTGAGGAATGTGGGTAAGGCTAATTCCAGTAGACGAGAGAGCCTCCTGGTTGGTCCTTGAGAGCTGCAAAATGTCACCGAAAGCAGTAATTTGAACCGGACCTTTGATACCATTGGCCCTGACAGCGGCAGTGATCAAATGGGCGACCTTAAACACGTTAACACCAGCAGGAATGTTGCAATTCTCGAAGTCCCACCAAACGGAAACCCTGACATATCGAGACTCTTCGTCGTGGCGCCTAGAAGAAGATGAGGAAGGGAAAGAGTAATTACTGGAAGAAAAAGAAGCTGAAAATTGAGAAAAGTGAAGCAAGAGGGTGCGCGGTGGAGAAGAAGAACAGAGAGAAGAAAGCGAGAAAGTTGAGGAGGAGAAGAGCCTCATCCTAAGGTAATTGAGAATAACAACACAATGGTGGATTCAGGAATTAGGGTTTGAAAGAGAGAAGAAGCCATTCCATTGTCACTGTTGCAATTGGTACAGAGAGGGTTTAGACGGAGGCGAGGAAGAAGACGATCTTAAACCCTACTGCACATGCCGGACACGTGAGAACGAGCTTTGAACAAGCCGAAATTTATAGGAATTTTTTTTTAAAAAAAAATAAGAAACCCAAAGCTGTAATGTAATTTTCAAATTATTAAAAATATAATATTAGAATAATAATATAAAAAAATATTTTACCGTACAAAACATGGACCTGAAAATATATGTCCAAGCCTTTATGTGTTCTAAAGAATACAGTCTGAACCTATGTCCAAGGCTTCTTACGTTCTCAATAGTCTAGTCTAAAACCTGCATCTAAGACATCATACGTTACAAGTAATGTAGTCTGAAAACTTATGTCTAAGGCTTCATACGTTCTAGGGCATAGTCTGAATTCCTATGCTCAATGTCCTCATACATTTCAAGCAGCGTGGTTTGAAACTTGCATCCAAGACGCAGTTTGTAAACCTATATCCAAGGTTTCTTATGTTTTAAATGATGCAATCTGAGTCATGAACATGTTGTCCCGTGAGAGGTGTAGGGGCTTCTTGGATGTCTGAGTATCAGGATCTTGATATTTTCTTGTTTGAGTGGAATCAAGTTAAATGCTTAGGCCATTTGGAGGTCATTTAGACCTTGAAATATACTAAAAGAACTTTAGGAGCATTTTGTTCATTTACCCCCTAAAACTTGATTCAACCTTCCAACACAATCCAATGGTTCTAAAACTTTACACAATCCTTAAACATCTAAAATAAGGTCTAGACCTTATAATGTTTCACAACATTTGGAGGTCAATTGGGTTATGAACCAAATGTAGTTTACCATGGAGCGTTACGGTCATTTTGCATTGTTACTTGGTACTGCTACTTATCCTTATCCAATAACCACTAAATTTCATATATACCTTAATATGTCATATTATTTCAGGCATTAAAATTTTATGGGCAACGGAGTTCATTTAGTGGGTTATTTTAATGTTAATTAATTCATGGTCTAAAGTTGTGAGTATACTCAAAGATTGTATTAGCTTTGAAGACTAGACTTGAGTACACTCAGAGATTGTATTAGCTTGAAGAGCTAGCTCCGAGCAAAAGTTCATTCTTAGTTCTTGAACCCACGTCCTTTTAGACATGAGCCTAAATCTAGCACCTTAGATCACTTGACCAAATTGACTTGTTATTAACTATATTACTTCCTTCCTTCCATGTTCTAGAGGTCTAATTCAAGCATATACTAGCAATGTCTAACTAAAACATCTGGCCTTAGACCACTCGATCAAATTGTCCTATTATAATGTTTTAACTACGTTACTTTTGTCCTTCCATATTCTAAATGTCTAACTCAAGCATATACTAACTAAAACATGTCTAAATCAAGCATATACTAACTAAAACGTTACTTTTGTCCTTCCATATTCTAGATGTCTAACTCAAGCATATACTAACTAAAACATGTCTAACTCAAGCATATACTAACTAAAACATCATCATATAAGGCATATGATTCTTTAAAGCAAAATCAATTTCATGACTAAAATTTCTTTAATGACAACTGTGGGATTTGAACCCACGCCCTTTCGGACCAGAGCCTAAATCTGGCGCCTTAGACCACTCGGCCAAATTGTCTTATTATAATGTTTTAACTACGTTACTTCTGTCCTTCCATGTTCTAGATGTCTAACTCAAGCATATACTAGCAATGTCTAACTAAAACATCATCATCTAACTCAGGCATATGATTCCTTCGCAAAATCAACTTCAATGACAATTGTGGAATTTGAACCCACACTCTTTCGAATCAAAGCCTAAATCTGGCACCTTAGACCACTCGGCCAAATTATCTTGTTATTATGTTTGAACTATGTTAGTTCTTTCCTTCCATGTTCTAGATGTCTAACTAAAACATCATCGTCTAACCCAGGCATATGATTCCTTAGCAAAATCAATTTCATGATTTTAATTTTTTTAATGACAACTATGGTACTTGAATCCACACCCTTTTGCACCAAAGCCTAAATTTGGCACCTTAGACCATTCGACCAAATTGTCTTGTCATTATGTGTTTTTTCTTCTATGGGTCTTTCGACATTCTAGATCGAATACGATTGATGACATACAAATGAAAGGTTAGTAAACATATTAGTCTAGGAAAGTAAGTACATCTACCCTGTTTTTGTGTCATGGTCTCAGATTGCAATGTCATCGTCAGCCATACAAGAATGTCTTGCTTTTACCTGAAATAGAAGCAGCACACGACTTGAGTATTTTAAATAAATACTCAATAAGTGACTCTACTTTTTGTTAGGATCGCACAACAATGCACACACTCGATCTAGATGAACACAAAGAACAGGATAGAAAACATTGCAAGGAGAACTCTAGCTAAAAGAATTTGTATTGATGACTTCACGTACGTACAGTAAGAGAGAATACAGAGAATACAAAAAGTACATTTTCAAAGCTTTACCGGACGGGATATATATATAGTTCAGTTTACTATATATAGCTTTACCAGATTTAATCATATACTATATATAGCTATTTACTATATATAGCTTTACCAGATTTAACCATCTACTATATATAGCTATTTACCATATATAGCTTTACCAGATATAACCGTTGACCAAGCTATAAATAAGCAGTAGGCTCCATAACCTAACAATTCTCCCACGGAGACTGATCTAATCAACCAAGAATTTCATTCTCAAACGATCATGAGTATCTTCACTGCACCATATCAATTGAGGTTTTGCACAACCTTAGTATTCCAACATCAACACATTTTGTCAACATGATTGCTGGATTCTTTGCACCCTCTATCTTCTCAAAACACATCACCATCTTCCATTAACCTGCAAGAGAAATGGTATCGCCTTTCGTGTTTTATCTTTAAATGATAGGCCGGGTTCCTCACCAACTGTATGACACTCTGACTATCTCTATAAAGAATCTTTTCGTGCTGCTTCTTGCCCAATTCTTCCAGATAGTCAGTCATCCATATTGTCTTCTTTCCAGCTTCAGCTATTGCCACGTACTCAGCCTCAGTACAACGTATTTTTGAAGCCTAGACGTCCCATCATCCATGGCTTGCTCTCACTTGGTTGTATCCTCCAACTGTAGGGCCTCCTCAAAGGGTTGTGGTTCCCTTTCATCAGCAACAGATAGTGTAATGAAGGTACATACATATCTGGTACTCTGATAGTGCTGGATGATCTTCTCAACACCAGTTCAGGTGTCACTTGCTCCACTGCTGATTCCTCTACAGTAGTCTTAGAAGTTTCATGAGTATCTGCTACAACATCACTAGGTGAGTTTTCTTGCAACTCAAGCTCAACTCCCACTTGCTTCATGGTCTTGGAACCATGCTCCACATCTGGTTCCTCAGCAGTAGTCTCAGGAGTTTCATGAGTATCTGCTACAACATCACTAGGTGAGTTTTCCTACAACTCAAGCTCAACTCCCACTTGCTTCGTCGAACCTTGCTCCAGATATGGTTCCATTTCCAACCGCACTTTCTTCAATTATCTGGCGGTCCTTGTGAAGCTAACTTGTTTCTGCTTGCTCATAACGTAGTTCTCACAACGACCCACATCAACAGATTTCAGACCTTCTAAAACTCCTTTCGCAGCCAGCCTCTTCATTCCTTTCGCGCTCATATGTTCAAGTCTTTGGCACAATAGACTTGAACTTGAAGCACTCTCAGCAACAGCAGCTATGTTCATACACCCTGCAGTGGTGTATAAGATTCCAGATTTTGAGCCACGTGCTACTACCGTAACTCATAATCTTCCATGAACTCTTTCCTAACTTTGTTGCATAACCTGTGCTGTCCAACTGACCAATAGAGATCAGGTTTTTCTTGAGACAAGGAATATATCTGACATTCTTTAATGTCCACTGATTTCCTGCCGGAGTTTTTATGCAAACATTCCCTTTTCCTTTAATCTCCAAATCTTTGTTGTTGGCAAGATACACCTCGAAATTTTCAGACTTGAAATTCCGAAACAACTCTTTATTTGAAGAAGAATGAAAAGATGCACCTGAATCCAAAATCCAGGATTCAATCGAACTGTCCACGCTGAGGACTAGAGCATCCCCAATGTCTTCTGCTGAATTTATAGAATAATCATTATCTACAGATTTGTGGTTCTGCTTCCTCTTTGGTCTTGTACAACCTGTCCGAAAGTGATTTTTTTCTCCACAATTCCAATACTTTACGTTTGGTTTATTTAGAGATTTTTCTCGGTTCTTTGATTTTGATCGCCCTTTGTTTGGGCCCTTCGGTTTACTTCTTCCCCGTTGGTCAAGACTGAGAGCACTACCAAATGAATTTTCAATTTCTCGTTTGCGAGTACTTTCGCTGAGAACTACATCTCAAATTTCATCGAACTTCAGTTTATCAGATCCTCGGGAACTGCTGATTGCGGCAAAAATAGTATCCCACGACTTGGGTAAAGATGACATCAAAATCAATGCTTTAATTTCATTTTCAAAATTAATTTCCACCGAACTCAGTTGACTTACGATCATATTGAATTCATTTATATGATCCACAACAAATCCACCTTCAGACATCTGTAGATTGAACAATCTCCGCATCAAATACACCTTGTTCATAGTCGACGGTTTTTCGTACATATTCGACAGCGCCTTCATCAGATTTGACATTGTCTTCTCCTTGAGGATTTAAACGCCACGTTTCTAGATAGCATCAACTAGATCAGCCCTAAAACTTTTCGATCCTTGAGCTTCTATTGCTCCGTGGTCATGGTATCCGGCATCACTCCCAATAGGGATTCATAAAGATCTTTCTGGTACAGATAATCTTCAATCTACATCTTCCAGAAATTGAATCGGATCCATCAAACTTCTCAATTCCAATCTTTGAACTTTCCATCGTCACAGATCATGGTGACTTCCGCTTAGCTCTGATACCAGTTGTTAGGATCGCACAACAACGCACACACTCGATCTAGATGAACACAAAGAACAGGATAGAGATAATTGCAAGGAGAACTCTAACTAAAATAATTTGTATTGATGACTTCACGTATGTACAGTAAGAGAGAATACAGAGAATACAAAAAGTACATTTTCAAAGCTCTATCGGACGGGATATATATATGGTTCAGTTTACTATATATAGCTTTACCAGATTTAACCATCTACTATATATAGTTATTTACCGGATATAGCTTTACCAAATATAGCTTTACCGGATATAACCGTTGACCAAGCTATAAATAAGCAGTAGGCTCTATAACCTAACACTTTTGAGGTCAGGGAATGCAAACACATGTAACTTATGTCTAGGGACCTATTATTAAAAACAATCATAGGGGTGGCCTCCATTCCGGATAAAATTAGATGTGTAGGACTTACCTACACACGACTCATACGTGCGAGTGTGAATCCCCAGGTGGTTTGAACACTTTGGACCCATCATAGTTCATTGAAATTATATAAGTTGTGGACATTAGCGAGTCAAAAGACCTGAGAGCCACTCATAACTACCACATTGAAACTTCGAGGAAATCTTGAAACGTTGTCTTTCTTGGCTCCTATACTTGAGAGAATTTTTGTTTCTTAAAGTGCACCTCTTGTTCATTGCTACCTTGATCAATTCCTTGTATTCAATAAATAGTTGTACGTTCGCATCATATCCTCCTCTCAAAACTAATGCTCTTAATAGAAAATGTTAAGGTGTCAAATTAATGCTATAAGGATACTTAATTCAACCTGAATTCCCAACTTTTCCACTTCGGTGAAGGTGACTAGTTTTCTTCTTTTAACACAATTTTTTTTAAGGCTAACCCCTTTGGTACTTAGTTTTGTACTGTGGACCTTGGTTCAGAGTTTTAAGCTCTTATCCCTTAGAAACCCCCCTAAGAGACGGGATCCAATGCTCAGGGAACAACTCAATCCTGTATTCTCGAGGCTTCATGCATACAATGCGATGTAGTTTGTGTCATAGGACTGTGTTGCTACTCATCGGAAAGTCTTTAGAGGATATCTCAAGTTGTCATTCTAAGAATCAGTTTGTGTTAGTGTGTGTTATGAAATGAGTGCTTTTTTTCAAGGAGTATGTGTTGTTAAAGATGAGTAGTACTCTAAAGGGTAACACTTTTAGTGGAGTACTTTTTTTTCTTTGTAAGTCTTGAAATACAATTAAGGAAAAATTCTTAACGAGTAGGCTCTAATCTATATGAATCATAAACATTTCTTTACATGTATAAATCTTGCATAAGCATATTGTCATTTATGTCTTAAGTGGTAGTTACGTACTTTTCTTCTGGGTTAATATCTCAAAGTTGTCCTAATCTCCTTAATATATATTATACTCACTCTTAATATCATATATGAGTCTCATATAAATTTTCATAGTATTTTGAGTCTTTTAAAGTTTTGAAAACATCAATTCTCATAGGGGTATTTTAGTCATTTACCACCTTAAATCTGGGTTTAAATCCTCTGTATATTCAAATGACCTTGTAACTTTGTATAATCCATTTAAACTATGACATAACGCTCCTCATCAAATTTCATATCATTTACAGGTCACTTTGGTCATAAGCCTACATATAATTATAAGGGCATTTTAGTCATTTTACACATACCATTGCCTCTTATCATAATCTAATGGTCACCAAATTTCATACATAACTTTATCATGTCATATTGAGTTTTCTCTTAAAATTTCGTGAGCAAAATATTTATTTAGTAGGTTTGTGGCTCAAACGCTTCAATTGAAATCAATATTCATGTAGACACTAAGGTTAGAAAACCTTCGATACTTGACCTTAATTTCAACTTTCTCACTTTCTTCAAGATGATATGCTTCCTTCTTTTAATAGGGGATCGTCCCCTTCCGCATCATCCTTTTTCGTGTCCTCTAAACGACATGTTTCTAAAATCAACATATAGTTTTCCTTAAGTCTACTACTCTCTATCGTAATTCACATCATATTACATATCATCATAAATATACAGTTTGACCAGGACGATATTTTCACAAACATATAAATAGGTCAAACATCATAATTCAATAATAATAAAATCAAAGCTATCAAATTCAATCGTAAGCTACATTTAACAATGGTAAGTAATCACAGTATACACAATTAAATACAAAAGTACACCTTATTCAAATACAAAAATAGACTACCTTTTCTTAGGGCAGGCCTAACAATGGTAAGTAATCACAGTATACACAATTAAATACAAAAGTACACCTTATTCAAATACAAAAATAGACTACCTTTTCTTAGGGCAGGCGAGTTGTTCAAGGAGAAGAGTACTACTTTTTAAGCTCTAGCCCTCCTTTTCTCGTGTTTTTTTTCCTTCAACATTTTAAGCTCTGAGAGGCAATGCCCTTTTTACGTCTCCACCTAAGTACTACTCGAGTTTTTATCCATTCACTTTAAAGGGTATCCTTTCATCTGTTTTTTTTTTTTTAATGGAAGATTATAATAATATATGCAAAATCACTTTAAAATCTAATTTGGTCATATTAAAATTATTATGGTAGGGTTTGGTAATTTACTAAAATGGCCCTTTAAATATGGATAGCATGTGAAATTCTGCATGGGCTTGGGCTATTGTGGGTCTTTATTTGTCTTTTTCTTCTTCTTAATTTAGGTCTATGGGCCCAAATTTGTTTTCCATGGCCCATTAACGCTTATATCTATATTCAATATGCTTCAAATTTTAATGGATAATGATGTAGATGGCCCCATTTAAATACATTCACACTTCTTTTTAGGACCCACCAATTCCCATTCCAAAAATATTTATGAAGAAAATATTAATTCATATAAAAGTTAATATTTTGGATAAGAACGGCTTCTAAAAAAATAGTTATATTACTAGCGAAGTCTAATATGTTGAACTTACTATTCGATACTAATATTCGAGTCAATAAACCTATTAAAAAAATCGAGTCAAAAGATTCTTCTTAGTCAATCAATTTAATTGAAAGATTATAAACGCCGAAAGAAGTTAGAATATATAAAAGATAAAATTACATTTGAGTAGACACACGTTGATGTCGTTAGTTTGTAGGCGTAAAGCAAATGGTTTGAACACGAAAAGAAAAAAGTATAAAGGAAAAGTAGAATAGTAGTAAATGTCATATAACTATCGACCATTAAAATTCATTATTCTTTTAGTATCTATAAATATTTCGAATAGGTTTTGCTTCCTTTTTGAAACCCTAAAGTAATTAACGAGGCTAAGTTATCATGTCACATGACCTATATTTTAGTTATTAATTTTAAATTAGTAGATTTTTTTTTTTACCCTAGACTGGGTCGACCATATTTTGATAACGAGTCAAATTTGTACTATAAAACTTGAATATTTTCTTATTTATAAATAAAATAATTATTTAATTTTATATTGGGTATTATATTATCTAATTTCGTGTAAAATTTAAAGTTATTATGGTAAACTTGAACAGTATATAGTTGACATTATTAGAAGATCATGTTCAAGTAATAACTCATCACGAAATACTTAATCTCTCCTTATAAATTTGTTATTGGAGAATATTAATACTTTATAGAATGAACATATTTAACTTCATCTTAATTTTGAGTGAGATATAAACTTCTGTATATGAGTGTTTGTCATATGATTTGTATGGTGAGAACGACTTTTATAGCTGATTCAATATAAATATCATTTTGGGGACGTGTTAAAATAAAGATTGATAAACATAATCTTGCGCGACGGAACTCACTCGTTCTTATATAGAAAAGATGAATAATTGAGAGCAGTGTGGTCCCATACAACATCTCTGTTGAAATTCTCTTATTCTTCCAAAAGGATTACACAAGCCAATTTGCAAGTGTTAGAGCGATGACAAGATAGATCTTGAAGAAGAACTTGTACATCGTTGAAATATACTAAGGAGGATTGGAACTTTCGATCTTGTCAGACCTTGAATCTTGAACCATAGTGAAAACGACAAGACAAAAAGAAAAATAAAATAAAATTGAGCTCAATTTAAAATCAAACATATTTTTATTTGTTAAACCATTGAAAAAAAAAAAAATTTAGACTAGTCATAAAGTTCATGTAACTATCAACCATAAAAAGTAAAGGACGGTGGTAAAGTAGTAAAGTATTGGCTACAAAAGCACTCCCATCTGAACCATGTTTTCTTCATCACGTCTTTGTTTCTCAATTAAGAGTTTCTTTGGCATTACTTTTTAAGGTATTTAGATTGCTAAGCACATTTCGTTTTATATTCGTTGGTTGCTTAAAATCGAATCTAAATAGAGTCAATCTTTACTAGTCGAGCTGACTCGATTAAAGTCGATAACATCTTTATTCAATGTATATTAGCTGAATTTCATCTAGGGAGATTCTAAGAAAGAAGGTCGGTGTTTGTCTACATTGGAACAACAACACAATAGGGGAAAAGAAAGTTGGGAAAGTATGTTATAAAGCATTAATGTACTTTAGGGGGCTTTATTATGGCTGGCGCCGTGATCAGTACAGGAGTGCCTTATCTTTACTTGAAATGTAAAAGTACCACGTGGAGTATTTTAAGAAATAATCAAAAGTAACTACTGGGTCATAAAATGTAAATACATGCAATATCATAGTATGACTGTAGGTAGTTTTCTAGTTCGAGCAATGTTGGATGTGTAGTACTTCTCTACACGTGGTCCACGTGTGAAGCATGGACCTACTAGGCAGGTTCGCACACCCCTAGGCTTAGCTCGTCGGGCTAACACTCGCTAACACGCTCTCGTTGAACACCACATATGAAAAAGACCTGCATAACATCATGGTGAACATAAATGTTGAAAATCATAAGTCGTAATGTACGCATTTATACTCATCATACTCCGAAAAGTATCCTGATACACATGACACACAAATATGCATTGGGTATCCATACCTGACAATCATGACATAATTTATAATGCAACAAAAACCTCCGATTATCTATAACATGATAAATCTGTGAATTATGCTTACATAATTCCTATACATTTTATAATACATAACAAAGCTTTCATAGTGCGCTCGTGTATGCATCATAATTTATTGATTTCATAACAACTTTATACAACATGACATGATCACAACATAACATAGTTTTATTACATAGCATAGCTTATCATAGCATAACGTGACATATGACATAACATAGTATAACATCACATAACATAGCATAACATCGAACAACACATTATATTTTAACATATCATGCATACATATGACTTGTGCATTGGTGATGGGGCACGCGTCATCATACATAATACAATTCATCAAACGAATCCGATAGTAAAGCTACTTACTTGGTTGGTACAAGCCGAAGTTACTAAACTTAAATTCTTATAATAAGGTCAAAAATAGAAGGGTAGAAAACATAATAAAAAAACTAGTCCAGGGTGCGATCAAAGAAGCCATCTCTAAGTTCATCATGCCAACATTATTCTGACTTGCTTCAAGCTAATCCTCAATTTTAGAGAACCCGTATGGAAGTTTTTTTTTCTTCCTTCCTTCTGGTATGAGAATGCAAATAAAAAGCAATCTTGAAAGTTGAGGGGTCGATTTGGGGTAGTATTTCTCATTTTTGGTCTCTCCATCCTATAAATTAATTTGCTTCATCTCGGGTTCTTGCAACCGAACATGTTTCGAGACATCGACCTTCTGCGTCATTTGACGGCCTGACTTTTTCGAAGGGTCGGCAGGACATGGGAGCCTCAGCTCATGCATCGGTTTACCGAAATAATCAACACTAATATTTCTCTCTCATTTCATATCCTAAATCTTGCTTAACTTTCTAATTACCGACCTCTTTGTCTATATAACTTCAAATTTTTATTAAGATATTTTTTCCAAAGTGAGTGAATAATCATCTCTAGTAGGAAGTTAGTTCCTCCAATACTTCATAAACATGGTAATTAGCCCTGCATATAGGAAGCCACGAACTACTTGAAAAGTCAATTTCAAGTAATAACATGACATCTAGAACATTATAATATAGCTAATAAATTCATCACTAACCTACTCGAGATCAGCAATACTGACGTAGAGTAGCCTTGATATGCACTAGCTAAGCCAACTTCGTGTGTGCTCAAGTCCATGTCATGTCTCATTAGAAAATAAACCCATGAGACATTCTTTAGCCAACTTCTTCCATTTAGATTTCCCATATGTGATGTCCCATTGATTTATAAGAGCTACAATGCACTCACCTTAGGCTTTCTAGTACACTTTCCTTCTAGCAAATTCACCAACAAATGTTCGTAATCCATCAATAAATTCTTTCAAATATGCTAATATTTTATCTTTAGCATTTGGACTTTATTATTTTTTTCAGCAATCCAGTCTCAAAATTGTGAAACTAACCCCTAAGAGGGAGATTCGTGGAGCCGGTACAAATTAGAGCCGATGTCTTTTGGGCTATTAAAGAAGTTTATAATTCACTCACGATCAAGATCGAGTCGTATATGATCATCGTGTGAAATATTAATCTTTTTAAATAATGGATTTATAAAAAGAGATAAAATATTTCATGATCCACTCTTATACAAACTCACACATGTATTTCCGTAAACGATTTTGATTAAATTATTTGTAACAATTATAAAATGAGTCATATTTATAGTCTTACTAAGATAAGATACTCAACCTTATCCATATACTATAAATCCTTTAGGTTATTACTTGAACACGATTTCATGTATGTCAATCATATGCTATTTAAGATTACGTTAATAACCTTGTATTTTTATACCATGGATAATATTAAATTATTAATAAATTAATAAATATTATTATAAAAAGTAAAATAATTATTGAGCAGGCTTTAAAGAATAAATCCTTTTAACACATAAAAGACCTTTACGACATCATGTGATGGTTCACTAGAGTCCCTCCCTCTTATCTTCTTCGATATGCATTTAGTTCTAGCAGTGCCCTACCAAGCGGTAATAGTATAGGTACTGTCGAGCTAGGCCTAGGCTAAATAATCTAGCATGTCGAGGTAACTAGCTGCCACTATCGTGCGTAGAAACAATTAGGGGTCCCTTGAATAGGCTTGTTGTCTAGCAAAACAATCAGGGGTCCCTTGAATAGGCACGTTGTGAAATTGATAATCGTTCGTTCTCCAAAAATTGTAGCCTCATATCGTTCTTCTTTGAGAACAACATCACGAACGTGACTCATGCTTCTTTCGGTGTCTTATCCTCCCAAATATGCTCTAACATCTCTTCTTCGATTGTGCTCTTCAAGAGAAATATTGCTTTGTCTGCTTTGATTTTCCATTTGCAAGGCATCGTTAGAATCCTCCTCTAGCGACGTAGTTTCATTCTCGTCAACGATCTCCCAAAGGTCATGTTCTTGTAAACAGATCATCGTCCATGTTGCCCACCTGTTGTAGTTGTTGAGTTTCTTGATTCCTCTAGATTTGAAAATCACTCATTATGTTGGCAATACCTCAGTAATACCAAACAAGTCTTTTTGACATAAAACTTGTAGAGTCGCAAACTATTCATGACCCAAATAAACTCATTCACTAATAATCTCAAGAATCGTTTCTGATGTGGAAAATTATACACGTTGCAACCACAAACATATTAAGAATTCCAAAAGATTACAACCTACACCAACCTCGCTCTGATACCAGAATGTTGAACACAACTCTTTATGGGAAACACTCGCACTCTTTATTAACGCAAATCGAGAAGAGATTACAAGACACTCTCTAGAATACTACTCTTTTATATTTCTTGTGATAAAAAACGAGGTAGGGTGGATGGGTATAGATGATTGAGAATCTATTCCTAAAATTTCTAACATTTTTGCTAAAATATCTAAATCTTTTTCGTAAAATAGGTAGATATTTTTACTTGTAAACTACCTAAATCATTTTAGGTATCTTTATTTTTAAAATATCTAAATCATTTTATTAAGCTAAATATAAATGGACTCGTATAATTATTGGGTTTAACTTTAGCGGCTAGTGGTCATATTTTAACAAAAATTCTTTCTAAAATCTAAACCTCCATGAAACTCATGTAATGAATAAATCCCAACTAGAATCTTGAAATCCTTTTCGGTAAGATCTCATTTATTTCTTGACAGTTTTGAACCAATCTAGATGGAGTCTCCTAAAGTTTTAAAGGAAAAAAAACAATAAATTAATTTTACCAAATTTTAGAAATAAGAATCCAGGCATTTCTTTATTTATAAAGGAAAATTTTCACGAGAGAAAAGCTTGATTCTTAAGAATCTCACATTCAGTCTTCCACTTCAAAGACTTGTTGCCTAAGACCATGTTGAACAAAATCCTTAAAAAAAGCTAACTCAAAATGTCCTTTGGATACTCGCAAATCTCAACTGGAAGTTCCTGTCAGTGAGGATGGGCCTAGCTGCGTTTTTCATATTGCAAAATACTTCAAGATCCTTGCCTTTTCAGCCATCCATCACTGCCATTCAATCACATCAATTCACACCTAAACTTTATGACTACAAAATAATAAATGGATGTGGCTTCTTTTCCTTATCCTAAACCAAGAATTCAAATTTCTAACACCAAGAATAAATTAATTTCACATGCAAATCCTTTGTTAGGTTATACCCTAAACTCTAAACCCTAGATGATTATATCTAGTAAAACTATATAATATATAGTAAACCGAATGAGTCAGTAGTTTGAAGATGTATTTTCTGTATTCTATTTTATTATACATACTTGAAATAATCTACAAAACCTTTTCGAATGTGTGCGTTGTTATGCGATTCAAACGCCTTTTTTTATTTTTTTTAAAGTAAGATTTGTGGGTTATCATGGGTTAGAACCTACTACTCATGTCTTGTTTGTTATGTTTTGTTTGTTGGGTTTAGAAGGTGAATAGGTAATAATGGCAAAGAAGAAGTGAAAAAAGGTGTTTAAAGTAAGTGGTCCTTTTGGTTTGGATATCCAATGCATGCATTTGCATCTTTTATGCTTTGGTCTAAAATGGAGAGGATGATAACAGAGGATAGTCTGTCAATCATTCACTCACTAAACTATACACGTTTTGATTTAATTCAAAAACTTGTCTTCTTTTTATTATTTCCTCGAAAAAAAACAAAAGAAAATCAAGTTCTTTTGTTGCTTTATCTTAAAACTTGAGTATACAATATATAATAGTGTATGGATTACAACTAGGATGGTGGTGACTCATCGATTCATGTCCTTGTCTTTCAAATCCATTTGTTTTGCTTTGGCTTTACATCAACTTCCTTCTTCGTCTTCATCTTCTTCCCTATTCAATCAAAAGGACCAGAGGGTTTATTGCATTATTGAAGCAAACCAATCAATTCTCAATTATTTGGCTTTGATGCTTTGGCACTTCTTTTCCCTTTTCTTTTTCTTTTTTTTTTAGTTTCTTCAAACTTTCCATTATTGTTTTATTTTTTATTTTGGATTTGAGATTTCACATGTTTTTTTTAGTTCAACCATTTGTTAAAATTGTTTAGAATTAGATATTTTATTTATTGAACAGAGTCTTATATTTTATAACTCTTTCCTATCTAATCTTGAAATTGTTATTGTGATTTAATGTAAAGTTTTCGATTATTGTTATTTTTTGAACTATTTTATTTATTAATTATCATCTTCTACTTATTTTTAAAAAAGTTTCATAATTTAAAAAATTAATCATCGCTTAAATACTTTTATTATAAAACCTTATTCAGGTTGTCATATAAATTCAATTTTATTTTTTTATTTTATTTTCACAAAACATTAAATAGTTATTTCAAATAATGATGTGGTGACTAAATTAATGCATTTCCATAATAATTTATCTATCTCCAAATGACTCAATGTTGTATAATGTATAGTGGTCTATGGACTCAATGTTATAGAGTATAACGGTCTATATCAAAGATTTTAAATAAACTTATGAATTTGAAATTTGAAATTTAAGGCCTAATATTCTTCTACGTCCCTTAATCATGAGAGTTAAAATTCTTGAGTGAAGATTTTTTTTTATTATCATTATAGATAAACATAGTTCTTATTATCTTTGCTTGCATTTTTCTAGGAAAAAAAAAAAACTATGGGTTCAAATTAGAATTCTTACTACAAGTTCTTAGCTAAGTAATAATTATTTATTTTTCTTCGAGATTTTTTAAACTATATTTAAATTTATTTATGATTTTTCGTCCTTTATGTTCACTCTCCTAACTATTTCAATCCATTCCCGTACCTATCTTCTACTTCAACGTCTCATTGACCCAATAAAAATATCATTTTTGTAACCATTCATAACCTCATGCAAGATTATGCTTTTGAAATGGCAGAGAAAAACGTGAGAAATGTCAGAAGAGCTATGAGGCAAAAATTTAATAGGGTGGGCAATGTTGAAGGGCTAGTGAGAGGTCAACATGATTAGAGAGAGAAAACGAGTTTCTTTCTAATAAAGGGAGAGAAATAGGTAAAAGAGATATTTTATCAAAACTCGTGGAATACTTTCTAATCATTTCAAGCTTATTTAAATTTTAATATTTAATGTAATATAAAAAATATATATCGCTTTTGTAATCTAAGCACCTCAAATTAAATATTTTTTTATATTTAATATATTAAATATATTAAATATTAATTTGAGCACTTTAAATTATTATGACTCTTTTATGACCTACTAACTATAGCTTGATACAAAAATAATTAATCATTTAAACTCTTTAATTATTCGATTTGTATTACTAATTATCGGTCATTCCATTATAGATTAAAAGTTGCGCTTTTATGTACAGTAGGACAAGATGTATCAATGAATACAATCATTACAAGATACTGTAACATCCTATCGGGATAGGTAAGAATTTTCTTACTTTTTCTTGAATTTTAAAATTGAATGATTTTATTAAGGGTCTTAGGGATGGATTTAGGGATGGATTTAAGGATGTGAAAGAAAAAAAATGCTTAAAATATACCTAGGACCCATGGAATATATAAAATAAAATAGTGAAAAAATAAAAATCAACCTCGAGAGACATTATGTCATTTCAACGCTTTTTCTCAATTAGGAATCTACAAAGTTACTAATTGGAAGAAATATAAAGAGAAAAAAAAAACGAAAGAAAAGGAAATAAAAGAGGGGAAGAGAGGTTGGAAGAAATAATTGTTGGGGCGTAGGTTATCAAATCATTCCACCATGAATTTAGAATGGCACTTTTGTACGGTTAGACAAGTTCTGTCCATTGATGTAATCAATATAATCAAGTCGATCATTTACAAGTTATTCGTTTGATCAAAAACCTATTTTACCCTTATACTTAATCTTAACATTTAGTAGGGTGGACTCTCTAATGAAAAGTTTATTTATGATCTAACCATAAATCAAGTTCTTACTTGCCATTGTTGAAGCCTCGAAATCAGTACTTAAGGTAATTACTTATCTACTTACTCTATTTGGGAAGGAGTGGATTCTATCTCGTAAAATTATGTTTCCAACTCCTATTTGGATAATCTCTAAAATGGTTGGTATATTGAATTGACTACAAAAATCATTTTCATTCATCCAAATCAAAGGACAAGCTCTTACCGACATGAGTTCATAACTCACTCATGATTAAAATCGAGTCGCATATGATTATCGTGTAAAATATTAATCTTCTCAGTTAATAGATTGATAAAAAGATATTAAATATTTCGTAGTCTAGTCTTATATAAACTCATTGTACATGATACACTAGTCACATTTTTTCACATGAATCACTTGGATCAAATTATTTGTAACAATTAGAAAGTGGGTCATATCAATAGTATTATCGAGATAAGGAATCCAACTTTCTTCATATGTTATAGATCATTTAGGTTATTATTTGAACATGATCTTTTTCAGTGTCAATCATGTATTGTTTGAGATAGCACTAATAACCTTAGATTTTTTTTATACCACTGAAAATAAAACAATAAAACAATAAAACAATTATTATTTAAAATTAAATAATTAATTACGAGGATTTAGGGCAAAAATATCAACATATGCAACCGTGAACAAGCACAAGACAAGAGTATAGTAACATATCTAAAGTGCAGTCTCAAGAACGAGGGTGAGGAAGAACTAGGATGCTAACGCCAGTAGGGCAAAACTAGAAAGATCGCGAAACTATGCGATAAGAGTGTGTTGTAGCCCATACAACCATAGTTAGGAAGGCCAATAAGCTCGACCTAGAGGTGAAAGGTAACCTACTTATCTTTGGCCATTTAACATTTCTAAACCTACTGATTGTAAGCTCTAATGACATAAAATCAACTAATTAAACTCGTTCATTAATTCATTAACTATAAGTCACTCCAATATAGACCTATAGTTGAACTATTATGCACTATAGGTCAAGTGGTGTCCATAGATGTAATCATGGTAGGCAATTCGATCTTTCATGAGTGGTTCATAATTATAGCTAGATCAAAAGTCCATTTCATCCCATAATTATATTTTTCACCTCAAGTACCACTAATTCTTGAATTAACAATTTATATATGATCCAATAATAAATTAAGTCCATCTCAAACTAATAAGAGGGCGGGACTGCATTGTTCAAGTGATAAATGATATGAGAAGTGATATGACATGAAGAAAGACGCTAGCGTAGTTGTATTAAATGATAATGAAAATGAAAAAAATGTTAGGACCTCATGCATTATTCTGTGCTCATTCATTGAGGGATACCCCTTTATCCTTCACAATAGTAAAAATACGTACGCTACGAGGCGGGGGAACGATCATTATGTTTATCATAATGTTGTCGTGACGGTCGCTATTCTTAACGGGTGTTCGGCATCAACAGCTAACAAAAATACTCGCACGTGTGGACCGTGTGTATGGAAATTAAGTACACATCCAATTTACTCGTTAGGATAGTCGCCGTAAGAATATAGACTGTTGTGATAAGTCTCATTCATGAAATTGTATATGTTTTATTTAACTCCGATAGAGGGGTCGCTTACTAAGTATTATTAAAATACTCAAGTCACGTGCTATTTCAATTTCAGGTAAAGGTAAGACGTCCTTATACGGTTGACAACGACATCGCAACTCGAGACCATATCACTACATAGGGGGGTTGTATTTATTTTCCTAGACTTAGAATAACGTGTTTACTTTATTTTATTTATTTCATTTAGTATTTCGTTGTGTCGTTTTAAAGATGTTTCTAAACACGTAAGTTTATGACAGTATTTTAAGATAAAATTTATGTTTTATGATAAAGTTTAAATGCTTATATTCAGACAAAATGATTATGTTATAACGATGGTAGAATCGTTAAAAAATTTATTATAAAATAAAGTTCACTAACTTTTGTTAAAAAAAAAATGTATAATTTTGAAAATAGGTTTTAAAAACGAAAATATAAATCTAAATATCGCTATTTCTTCTCTTGAAAAATAAAGATTCACCTCTGACTAGATAGGAATCCATTCCCTACCTATAAAGCTATAAAGTCTATATCTATATATAGAAGCTAAGTTAAATTGTATTTATAATTCTTATATTTTTAATTTACATTTTAGCAAATCTTAAGTTTCTTTTTAATGTTTAGAATTATTTAAGCTTACAAGATCAATCTTACCCGTAAAATAGTTTGAATCTTTAAAAAGTTTTATTACTTTTTCAACCATTTGGTTCAGATTTTATGTTTTTTTAAGATAATTCATTGTTGTTTTGAGGTTCTTAAGTACTTTTGTTAGATCCCACATCGGTTGGGGTGCAGAACGAAACAACTTTTATAAGAGTGTGAAAACCTTTCATGACAGATGCGTTTTAAAAGTTTTGAAAGGAAAAACTAAAAAAAGGACAATATCTGTCAGTAGCGGGTCTGGGCCATTACAAATGATATCAGAGTCAGACATTGGACGATGTGAAAACGAGGAGACTGTTCCCCGAAGGGGGATATACACGAGGCAATGTGCTAGTAAGAAAGTTGGGCCCAAAGGGGATGAATTTGGTGGGAGTCCCACATCGATTTGAGAAGGACGCTGAACCCTAAAAGCGTCCCTAAAGGTTAGTGGATTATGAGATCTTACATCGATTTGGGTGGAGAACAAAATAACGCCACGAGTGAAAGGGAAAGAGTGGATTTGACATGTGGCTTTAGGAAAGCAATTGGAACCCACATGTGAAGAGAGATAGGAGCAATAGTTCTATAACCCTCCAAATAAGAAATGTAAGACTGTAGGTTGATAGTTGTTGTCTCACCAAGTGGTATTCTATGCTCCTTTCCCTTTCTACGTCAAATCAAGATGGTGAGCTTTAAACGTGAATTTATAATACTTTATAAAATATTTTGAAAATAGTGCTTTTAGTTTAATTACTTCATTTCAAAACTTTTTTAAATTATTTTTGTCCGAATAACCAAAGAGAATTTTTTTTTTTTTTTAAATTGTCATTTCCCACCAGGATTAAAATTATAATTGTTTTAACGAAAATTAAAAAAAAAAAAGTTAGACATATAGATTTTTAAAAGGAATTGAAATACAAAATAGAAACTAAACCTTCCAAATTTATTAAGAAAGGAAAAAAAAAATGCGCTCAGTTCGGTTAACTCGTCACAAGCAATCAGTTCCATACATTCGTTACAGGATGTAACACCTTAACTCTAACTATAATTATTTTTATATTTTTTTTATAGTTTAAATTTCTTTTTAGAGATTGAATTTCAAAATAATAGAAGAGAAAAATATTTAGAAAAAAAATGGGGAAAATGAAATCCATTCCAATTAACTATTTAGAAACAATTTAGTGGAAGTTTCTTCCAAAGAAATGGTTAGAGGGTTTGAGAGAACCAATATGAACTCTTCCTTCGTTCAAATCTATCTAGAATTGAGAAAGAATGAAAGGTAAAAATTTTAAGATTGTACCTTGTTTTTTTCCAATTTGAGAAATTTTGGATGAGTTAAATACTGACATTTTAATATTTTATCAAGGAATATTTTTCATAAATTTCACGAAGGAAGTCAAAGTTGAATGAATAGAAATTCAAAGTTTCAGCAATCGTCAAGAACGGTATATTTATGTATTTATGATCGATTGTGCAGACATTTATTTCTTTTCCCAAAAGAATGAAATAGAATGAAAATAATTTTGATGGAAAGTTGAATTAAGACCCTATAATTTGAAGTCTCCGGCATGTGAAACAAACTAGTTCAAAAAGACATGCATCATCCATTGTTAGGAGATTCTAGTATGCGAACATATCTTACTTTACGTGATTAGAATATAGAACACTAGAAGAGTAATTTGGATGAGAATGCTATGTATTTTAAAGAAAATTACTGAAATTTCTTAGGATGTCGAATTTATGGTGCGTCCTGATTTTAATACTTTTCGTTGTGCTACAAAGAAGAATGAGATATTGTAGTTTGTGCTCTACACGATTGATGGATGTTATCTCCGCATTGAGCTTGTATAAATGCATGATATAGTATGTTTATGGGTCGGGTTGTCGGACACGTGTTGCAAGCAAACAAGTTTAGGTCGTCGAGAGTGGGTGCAACTCATGGGTCGATTGGGCGACTCGATACGCGGTGTGGGTTGGACCGCTACGCGTCACCCTTGTGTCCAGCAACGATGCTCCACCCACTGTGCACCACGTGTTAATCTTTCCACTCTTTCCGTGACACATGTCCTCCCCGGTTTCGCCTACGCAATTACCATTTCCAGATTCCGATGAGTTTTTCGACCTCTTTTCATTTTATATCTTTTTATGCATAATCTATCGCTATTGGGATCCTTCATGAAGGTTGTAGAGTTATATTATATCTAAAGAAGGTATTTTTTTGAATTTTTTTTTATCAAATATAGGAAAATTATTTAGGGCCAAAGTTGGTAAAAACCAATTTTATTATCGTTCTTAGAGGCTTCAGAACTTCTACTTTTGAAGCGATTCAACTTTGGGTTCTTGTAGTTAGGTGTAAGAAACTTGAGGACAGAATTTTTCTTTTAAGGAGGGGAGAATTTGTAACGCTCCAAATCCATATGAGAATTAATTTTCTATCATAACTCTTTTTTTTTTTTCCTTAGAGTTCTTAGAGATTTATTTATGAATACCATAGAAGAGAGAAATACGCAAAACATCCTTAAGAACCTCCGGAAAAAATAAAATAAAATAAAATTGTCGAGAAAAAAAAAAGTGATCAAGTGAATGGAGGGGCAAAATGATCCTTTCCCCTCATACTATTAAGGAGACCACTAGCCCTTCCTCGGTATTGAACGTCTTCTAGGTGACCTCCTACCAAAGGTGTGTCACGTTTCTCGGAAATTTAAATATTATAATAGCCTTTCAGTTGAAGGACACATTGGTAATCTCTTAATACTCATAATGACTTCCGAAAGTAGCATTTAATATATCTCTAATTCTCATATGAGGTAACTTAACCTTGTGATGGCTCTTATGGTCCTTTTTGTCCCACCAAAGAGTCCTTTGAATGTTTTCTCCCACCAAAGATTCCATTGAATGTTTTCTCCTACAATCCTGGTGCGTAAATATCACCAATAAGAGGGTTATTTCCTCAAATTTCTTTGTAACATCAAGGAGTAACAAAACTCTCCTCTCAACCTTATATTGGATAAGTATAATAGAAATTCTTGTATACAGTAAAACTCAAGATACTGACAAATAAGTTTTCTGTACACATCTTGTTACTTGGTATTCAAAATAAACCTTAATTTCTTATAAAGAATCTTTAGGGGTACTTTCGTTCTTTTCCTTAGATTTCATACCTCAAACATGTTCTAATCCCCTCATGAAATCTCGCATACTTACCCTTAGGGTCATACATGAGTCCCATAAAAAGTTTCTTAACACATGGTGTCCTTTATAATCTTGAAAACATTTTAGAATTCTTACAAGGGTATGTTGGTCATTTACTATCCCAATTCTCAGTTTAAATCTTCAACATATTCCAATAACGTTGTAACTTTGTATAATCCCTTTGAACCATGACATAAAACTCCTCAACAAATTTCATCTCATTTAGAAGTCACCTTGGTCATAAGTCAGTGATACATAATTATAGGAGCATTTTGGTCATTTTAGACCTACCCTTGGTTTAGCCTCTCTATCGTCATCTAATGGTCGCCAAATTTCATACATAACCTTATCATGTCATATTGAGCTTTCTTCTAAAAATTCATGAGCAAAGGAATTCATTTAGTAGGTTTCTGGCTTAGACATTTCATTAAAATCAACATTTATGTGGACATTAAGGTTGAAAAACCTTAAATAATTAACTCAACCTTAATTTTAAGTTTCTCACTTTTTTTTTTTTTCAAGATCAATAGTTTAATCAATTTCTTGCATTACCTCGTCCTCTTAGTAATTTGGATTTTTTTTCCTACCAATACTTTAATTTCATATTAACATACTTCATAGTGACAAAATTTTCTTTCTACCACTTTTAATCTCTATAGCAGACTAAAGAAAAAATCCACAATCCAGAGTTAAGACACTGAGTAATGTGCCAACGAGGAGGCTGAGCCCCGAAGGAGGGTGTACACGAGACAATGTGCTAGCAAGGACGCTGGGCCCTAAAGGGGGTGGACTGAGGCGTCCCAAATCTATTGGAGAAGGGAACGAGTGCCAGTGAGGACGCTGGACCCCGAAGGAGGGGGAGAGGGGGGGGGGGGGGGGGGGGGNAAATGTTTCAAGTGGTAAGAATATGGTTATCCTGTTTTATTCTGAATTTTTTTTTTCTTCTCAAGAAGCATTAGTTTTGTTGCAGTTTGCTAGGTCTTTATCTGGGAAGATGTTTCGAGAAGCGGCCAACTATCAAATTAAGAAGGAAATCATTAAAAAGGTACTCAGTAACATCTAAAATGTAGTAGGGTCGTACAATTGTCTAGTGAGAGTAGTCGAGGTCTGCGTAAATTGGCCCGAACATTCACGGATACTAAAGAAAACATCTAAAGTATTCTCGATACATTTGGACCTAGGAATAAATACCATTGTTTATAGATAGAACTGTGAGATCCCACATTGGTTGGAGAAGGAAATGAACCTCTCCCTAGTAGACGTGTTTTAAAACCGTGAGGTTGACAGCGATATGTAACGGGCCAAAGTGGACCATATCTGCTAGCAGTGAGTTTGGGCTGTTACAAATGGTATCAGAACCAGACACCGGGCGGTGTGCCTGCGATGATGCAGGGCCCCAAGGGGGGTGGATTGTGAGGTTCCACATCCGTTGGGGAGGAGAATGAAGCCTTCTCCATAGCATAAGCGTTTTAAAAATCTTGAGAAGAACCTAAAAGTGAAAGTCCAAAAAGGACAATATTTACTAGGGGTGAGCTTGGACCATTACACTAAGTATTTTATACTCATCCTAGTTCTTTATTATTTTTCTAAATAATGACTAAATGTTTGTTGAGAACACGAGCGATCAAGAGCAGTATAGTGTATATGTATGATACATGCAGTATGTATGAAAGTTGTACTTTGTGAATGTTATACGATTTCAAATTTCCATAGTTATCTTGTTTCTAACATGGAAAATTATTACCATATTTTCATAACTCTTCTAAAATGGAAAATTATTACCATATTTTCATAACTCCTTTGCATCAGAAAAAAAATGTTGTGATCTGTGCTTTGATTGAACAACTCGAAAATTAGGTTGAGAAAGATAATATACCTCAAACTATACTACAGGAGAATACGACTAGTTTTCAAATCATCATATCAGAGTTATTGTGTTATCCATGTAGTTTTCCTTAGTTCTTGTTAGCTTATGATATTGCTTTTCCAAAATCGTTTTTCAAATGTTCTCTAATAAATTTTATGATCCCATTTGTGAAATTCGTTTAACAAGAATGAAGTCGAAGAGATACATCATTTGCATCAACTAACAATAATTCAAGTTTTAGTTTGTTGACTTACTCAAGAGCTTCTGTAAGTACTACATAATCCCATTATAAATCTTAAAAAAATGCAATTGTGACACTTTAGACAACATCTCTTCTTCACGGTAAGGTTGGATTTCTTTTTTTGCTTAACCTTGAAGAGATTTGAATGAGAGAGGGCGCTAGGGAAGATTTTGTAAGGGAAGATAGTATGGTTGAAGGATTTCCGACCATGACAACATAAATTTTATAGACTAGCATGCATCTATAACCGAGCTATGAACGAAAACGTTGTTTGTTATGGTAGATTAATAGTATTTTTTTATTCTAAATTTTAATAGGCTATGCTTTCTATTCGAAATCCATTATCTCAAGCAATATTGGACAAAATGATTACACAAAAAAGAGTTTTAAAGTGATTAATAAAAAACGTTTAATATGTTGTAATCATAAAATTATACTCGTACCTAATAAATTCAATAAAAAAATTATTTAAAGCACTTATATAAAAAGTAGTGCATAGAAAAAGGTTATTAAAACATGTTTTAAGAAATTATTTAAACAAACTCATAATTATTATAATAATAATATAGAAGGCAAGAAGAATGAATTAAGAATTATTCATATTTATTATTCCGTAATACGAAAGGAATTTATTTGTGCATAGTCAAAAAGAGATTCAGGTAATACACCATCCATTAAAATAATAATCCAAAAATGAATTACATGGAACCAAACCATATCCACCAAATGAAATGCAGAATATAATTTATAGAAGATAATTACAAGTGATTCTATGCTATTTCTTAACCCACTACTACCCCACCATCTGTATTTCCACAAAACACACTCAACTTCACCCCGTGTTCTTTTATTTATTTTGCTATGAACATCTATCTTTAATTTCTTCCGTTTCTTGCACAATTATATGGTATCAGAGTTAAACACCGGGTCGAAGGAGAGTGGACACGAGACGGTGTGCCAACAAGACACTGAACCCCAAAGTGGGATGGAACAAGTGCAGCAAGGATGTTGTGGCACGAAAGAGGGTGGATTGTGAGATCCCTCATCGGTTGAGGAGGAGAACGAAACATTTTTTACGAGGATATAGAAATCTCTCCCTAGCACTGGAATGCTAAATATCACTAAAAATCTCCATATAATAAAATTAAAAAAGATACGAGTCTTTTAAATTAGGTTGAAGAATTTATTAATCAAAATAACTCAGAAAAGACCCTTTCTATAATCAAATCCAAGATTGCTATCTTATAAAAAAGTGTAATGAGCATATTAAAAATTAATGCCAAGTTTTTTTTCTTGTATCTACAAAGCATATTTACTTTTTATAGATTAAATGATGTCAATCCCAGCTATGAGATTATTAAAATTTAATAGGAAAAGATAAATGATTATTGTATGGATTGAGAAAAAACAATAAAGAGAAGAGGTCTCTAACAATGGTAAAAAAACAAAATAAATAAGTGAATTAATTAATTAATTTAAATAAAAAAACAAAACAAAACAAAAGATGATTTCCCAAACTTCTTTCCACTGACCTCTCACTCTTTCCGGAGTCTCTTCCGTCACTCTTTCAATATTTGGATTATATGATTATAACTAATATTTGACCTATTTTTAAAATTTAAATTTTACTGCTAAACAAAATTTAGAAACAATGAAAACATGAAATACAACTTAAGTTTAAGGAACAAGAATGATCGTGGGTGACTTAATGAGTATTTCTTAAAATACTCAAGCCACATACTGTCCTTATTTTTTAGGCAAACTTAAAGCACCCTTGGACGGATGATGGAGAATGCTAAAATGGCCATAAAAGTCAAAATATGCCCGTAGTATGCATTGATTTTCATTTTGTAGTTAATTGGTAGTTTTTATTTTTTTTATTTTTTTTTATTTTTTTTTATTTTTTATGTTTGGTAGTATTTGAAGACTGATCCTTCAATGTGTAAGTACATGAGATCATTCAAAAATATTTTATTTTTAGTTCTCCACATATGTTATTTAAGGCATACATGTGATGATGCCTTTAATATAGACAAGAAAATTAGGGACATTACAAGTTTTGAGAAAACACGAGGGATCACATGCATTTCGTTGACAACCGTGTGTCACCGTCGTACTTTTTTAACCATTCGGTGTCGTGATCATAACACACACACGACAAAGCTTAAGAAGAACTAAGCCCCATATTCATCGACTTTGTGGCTTCATTGAACTTAGAGAAGTTTGTCTTTGCCAACCAACATCACTTGTGCGAAATCCAAGCTTGCTTGGCCACACATGCCACCTGCGCATGCATGTTCAATATTATGTGTCACTGTCGACTTGCCTCTACTCGGGGCCAAGGTCTCTCAATCAAACATTGCATCTCACCATGTTATCTTGGTTCCCAATTAACATGACCCACATGTCTTGACGTCAATCCAAGTCATGGGGTGTCATCGACAATCGCAGCTCACTCAATCATGTCATCGAGAATGGGACAACGTGTTGTTCATAACATTGAGAAATGTCAAACATTCATCCATCTGAGTTCTATCGAGACATTGACCTTCCCATGCCCATGACATGTCAATTATAGACTTCGTATCGGATAGCGAGTGCATAATCCAACCTTAGATACATGGGTTGGGGCACAATATTGACACACATGTGCGACCCGGTATTATCCTTGAAAAATTCATTTCAAAAGAAGTGTCTGAGACTCTCGTCTCGGAACACTCATCTTCACTGTGACACACGCATGTATCGCAGGTTAGCATGCTCGGGCCACAGGACCCAGAGGTGGTGGAGAGCTGACACCATACCTATTTCTAAAGTATATTTTAAGGCATTTCCAAACTTATGGTTGTATACATGGGGACAAATAGACTTATGGGGTCGTGCATGTAGTGAAAACCTTATTTTAGTTACACCATAAATCAGCCCTTGATGTAAGCAGAGCACAAAACAGGTGGCATAGTAGAAACGGAGATCCCAGGGCGATCACAGCAGAAGTAGAGGAGAATAACGCCAAAGTGAGTGAGAGAAACTTCCATAAGCTTTGGAGGTACATGAAAGGGGACCTCACTGTAGCAAGGGAAGATAATTTTCTATCTTTTCATATGCATCAATGTGCAATTACAGGTTTATTGAGCTTGTTCAACATTCAAATATTTTGTAACTAAACCTAAGGAAGGGGGATGCAATGTTCCACTATTCTCACATGCTTCTCTAAGATATTTGCAACAATAACTCTTATTGACCAAGAAGAGCAAACTGTTCGTTTGGACTCGGGCATGTGAATAGAGTGTTCAGGAATTAAAGCAAAGGTCGGTAACTGTGCCAGTACTCACAATGCTAGATGGGATTGACAATCACGTCGCATATAGTGATGCCTCAGGAAAGGGACTAGGGTGGGTGCTTATACAAAAAGAAAAAGTAATTGCCTACACCTCCAAACTACTGAAGAAGTACGAACACAACTATCACACCCACGAGTTAGAGCTTGTAGATGTGGTGTTCGCGTTGAAGACATGGTGCTCTTACTATATAGAGAAAAGGAGCAGGTGTACACTAACCATAAAAAACCTAAAGTATCTAAATGGGGAAAAGGTTAAGGAATTGAACATGAGATAGAGAAAGTGGTTGGAGCTACTGAATGACTATGACATCGGGATCCTCTACCAACTAGATGAAGCTAACATAGCGGCAGATACTTTGAGTAGAAAAATGGCACATACTTCCGCACTAATCGCCAAATAAAGAGTATAGGATGAAATTTAGCAGAAGTGGGAGGAAGTAAGTATGAATTTTATCTTGGGTTTGCCAAGAAAAAAGCAAGGCTTTAACGTCATATGAGTTGTCATGGATAGACTCACAAAAAAAAGTTCTCTTTATCCTCCGAAGGCCATGTACCATGTAGATTGGTGCACTAAATTATATTGTAGAGAGGTAGTTCATTTGCACAGTATGTCAATTTAAGTCAGGTAAGAGCGAGATACCAAGTTTACCTCACATTTTTGGACGGTTCTGCCGAAAATATTGAGGTATGCATCTCCGATTTGATACAAATTTTAATGCCCATACGGATGGACAAATCGCAAGGTTGAATTAGATCCTCAAAGACATGTTGAAGGCTTGTGTAATGGATTTCACAAGTTGCTTGGATGAGAACCTACCCATTATGGAGTTCACCTATAATAAAAGGACAACCATCCAAATGGCATTGTTTTGAGGTTCTTTATGGGCAAAGTTGTTAGACACCGATTTATGGAAGAAGTAGGCATGCAATAGCTTATGAAGACCTCGAATTGCTATAGGTGATCATACAACAAAAGAGTTATGCAAACTTTCATAAGAAAGACCTCGAATTGCTATAGGTGATCATATATTCCTAAAGGCGGCACCTATGATAGAGGTGTTAAGATTCAAAAAGAAGGGCAAACTAAGTCGAAGTTTTATAGGTCCCTTCAAGATTCTTGAGAGGCCAAGGCTTGTAGCGTACAGATTACCACCAACTCTAGCCGCTATAAATAATGTTATCCATGTCTCCAGGTTGCTGAAGTACACTTCACACCCTATACACATCATAGAACATGAGGCACTTCCACTTCGAGAAGATCGATGTAGGTATATCAGAATTGTATCTTGAATGTTGTTATGGACTATTTACTACTATTCTATACATAATTATGCTAGAAAGGAGGATGAAAATTTTGTGATATGCGCTTCGAGTGTTTGATGAATGCTATCGCCATGTTGAACATGTATACCTATTTCCATGATTTAATGTAGGTTAAGTCAAGGTGATTGAATATGTGATCTCCCTATCGAATACAAAAAGTAGTAACAGAATAAGACTACACCGTTAGAGAAAGTTTTGCTACACGATGATGCGCCATTCACATGTTGATTTGATATGAACCAAAAGACATCAATCATACAATATACTTCGATGAAGATGTGAAGAAAAGGTTGTCAAAATTATCAAAAGATGTTTCAATTCATGCCACATTGATGAAGAATGAAGTTTGATTGTTAAAAATTTTAGATGGGTTACAATTTAGAGTTATTGTATTTTAAGACTTTTTATTTAATTTTGATTAATTATAACCATAAAGTATGAATGTTACCACTCTTAGAATGCCTTTAATAGTTTCATTTTTTAGGTTATATAAAGCTTTGTATGTTGTATTTGTAAGCAGACTCGAAAAATATAGTAAAAGCAGCATTTGTGCTCTCTTTAGGCAATGGCTAAGTTTCTTTGCAATTCTACATAGTTTAGGTTGCATGTAGAATCATTCAAGCTCGACATGATCAATCTTATTTGTGGAGTGATTCGAATCTCAAGCAAGTTTTCTTGCCTTGAGATATTTGATCAACAAGAATCATTCAAGCTAGACATGATCGATCTTACTTGTGGAGTGATTCGAATCTCAATCAATGTTCTTGGCTTGAGATATTCGATCAACAAGGTAATCCAAATCTTATTCCTCTTGTAGTTGATTCCTTGTCTTATAGGATTATTTGGAGTGGGGTAGCTGGTCCCACTTGTGACTAGTCTGTGGGCTTGCAGACGTCTCTAGGCTTGGTTCTTGGTGAGCGATCGTGGGGCTGGTTGCTGAAGCTTTGTGTGGGTGGGTTGCTGGGCTTCATTCATGTAGACCTGTGTGCCATCTCTTGGCTGCTAGCTCCTGCTAACGGGTTGAGTTTGACTCAACCCAACTCGATGAGCCATGAGTTTGTGAAAATTCTTTGAAGGGAAAGAGGTGATGCATGATTGTTTTCAAGAATGAACACTGATGTGTCACAACCCATTTTACAAGGTTTTGAATCGTTGACCACGATCTTGACTGAAATGAATTAACACAATTGAAAAATAAACAACACTGAATTTAAAGGACAAAATCAAAGACATTTACAAACAAAAGTGTTGCTCAAAAGTTAAATACAAAATGGAGACCAAAAAATGAGATACACAAATGTACAAATGAAAACCCCTAATCATAGGATGAATGCTTCCAAGACGACCCTCCTCTGTGAATACACAGCTCCTGATCGATCCTCCCATCTTGACGAACAATCAATAGTCACTAGAAAAAGAAAAAGTAGTATGTGGTGAGTATAAACGACTGAGTAAGCAACCTACTTGTAGATTCTCATCGCATCCTTGACCTAGTAAATTACCACGGACTTTTTTCTAGCTTTTAGGAACTTCAAGTTAGATTCTATAACTATTTGAGCTCACGGGAGATCTCAAAATTTCGAACCGTTCTCTTGCTCGTCACAATACCAATTGGGGTCTTGACATCATTTTCATTCTTTCATAAAATTCAATTAGGGTCCATGAGTTGTTCACCTTTCCTAATGTCATGGATATCTATACGACATATGTGATTTTAAGCTTGAGCTAATTTCTATGTTCTTCCTGGCTATTTTAATTTGACATGGAAGTCATCGATATTTGTATGTAAAGGCACGATCTCATCATAATCATCTCATAAGACAAATATGACAACATCTCTCTAAACATCTTTGTGTAAGGCTAACTAGCGACTCTTCCACAGAAACCATAAAGTCAATAGTTTGGGAGAGCGATCGCATAGGTTAGCTAGCTATTAAACCTACCTGTGTGGTCCCTCATTCTCTTTCAAGATGGATTTATGGAGTTGCAACCCTATTTAGAAGGCCCTTAGCCCGTTTGCACTTGTGGTCCCTTTTGTCACGTCAACGTGTTATCCTTTTTTATCGTTCTAGGTCAAGCTCGACAGTACAAGATTGTGAATACCTACTACTTGAAAGAAGCACTATTACGTTTGACCTAGGTCACTAAATAGTGCTAATGAGGTATCCAAGGAAATAGGATGCCGAACTGACTCTAGTTGATATTGTTTATAACTACTATTGACATGATCCGTTTTCTTAGCCTTTCTTGGATAGGTTCTTAAAGCATCTAAGCAGTTTAAATCTCGGATTCTCTGGACTACCTCTCAAGGGTAATCTATTTCTTATAACACTAGGATTCTATTCTCTGATTGCACCTCACAATCCTAATGTGCTTGATCCAGTGGAAGTTTCCTAACCTAGTTGATCATAAAATCATTCATGCTCTATCACTCAAATAAGGAGAGTAAATCAATCAATCTCAATCATATAAAGCACAATTCTCATTTTCGATTCAAAGTGATGTAGCATAGAATTCAGAAATCTCATTCTACGGCCTTTTAAACATTCGCAAATATCATACATAACATGTTTATTATTTTAGCTAAAGTACAATTTTCATTTTCGATTCAGAGTATGTAGCATAGCAAAATACATTTCATGTAGCACAGAATTAAGAAATCTCATTCTACAGCCTTTCAAACATTCGCAAACATCATACATAACATGTTTATTATTTCAGCTCAATTCAATGTCCTAAAGATGCATTTTCTAGTTTATATAAGATAATTCCTTCTCGCATGCTAGCATATCGAGGGCTCGCTCAAAGGAATCCAAATGACTACTAACATAATCGTGTGTGCCTTAGTCATTTCTGTTCTTGCTCAATCGATGCTCCAAATCTTTTGAAATTTCACTCGTTGGGATACAGGTCATTAAGTTTAAGATCAAAATCGAATAAGAAACGGTAGACACATGGAAAAAGATTCAATTTTAAATATATTCCATTTGTAGTCCCTCCTATTAAATAAAAAGTTAGTATAAAAAAGCATTTTTTATACACAAGGATCCAAATCAAAGATGATTTCTAATTGGAAGGATTTTGTGTCTTTTTTTTTTTTTAAAAAAAAACAATTTCGAGGCTGTTAACGTTACGTCAATTGCATGGATTTCTTTTTCTCTTTTCACTTTTTCTTTTTGAATAGGTGATTGATGGGTTTTGTTGGGAATATAAATTTATTGACACCAACACAAAGTTAAAGTTGTGAATCACCTTTCTTCCCCTTTTTCCTTCCTCTCCATTCTATTCATGCAATATATCTCTTCCCTTTCTATTTCTTTTATGGTTTCGAATTCGTATATATACATATTCATCGTTTGTGTGTGCAAATCTCGTGCCCTCCAAAACAACGAAATAAATAATTTTTTTTAGTTCAATAAACACGAAGAACGATCGTTGATTATTTTTTTATTTTTAATTTATGGTGGTGTGAATTATTTATGGAGAAGTTATTTAAAGAGCAGTGGCCAAATTAGATTTCTCTGTCTCATCCACATATTGGTTATGCTTTAGGGATGGCGTCCTTTCCACCCCCAAAATTGAAAAATGTTCATCATGATGAGTGGGTGTTTGATGGCCATACTTGGACTTTGAATCAACTCAAAAAGTATGAGGAAGGAAAAAAAAAAAAAAAAAAACCACTTGTGGTTGGAAATTATTATTATTATTTAGTTAAATAATAAAAAATATTCCAACTTTCCCTTTTATTTATTTATTTATTTATATTTTTTTTGGGTAATATTATGCTTCATCAATTAAAGCTTGTTTTAATCAAACATCTTAATTACCGTCACGTCATTTCAAGTTATTGTTATAGTCAACGTTATAAAAGATAATAAAAATTTGGTCCGATGGTCGCACAATTTCAATGATTAATTGGATTCATGGAAGTGCCTAAGCACTACCTCCATTTTAGCCATCTTTTTTCTCCTTTTTTTCGGTTCAATTTCCTCCCATTTTAGGTCAATTAATTCTATGGATTTGGAGCAAGGGAGAAGAAATTGTTTGAGTTGAAATCGAGGTACGTCAAATCCGAATTCGAGAGAGTGCACCAACCCTGCCCTATCCAAGCCAACATATGAACGACATAACTACGTAGTGCAACTCAGATGCATGTCTCAAACCAACTTCAAACGTCTACAAGGGGCCTACATACGAATGCAACGACGGGCTCAACATCACCTATTTTGTATGCATTTATTTCTTTCCACAAAAAACATAATAAAATGAAAAATAGCTTTGTTGGAAAGCTGGATTAAAACTTTTAAGGTTTGGTGAAGGAAGCAAGTTGATTCTATTGGGATTTGTGCCGGAAAGGTCCTAATTTTTGTAATGGAACATTATCTTATTTATGAATAAAGTGGTAACATTATTCAATAATTATGTAGGATCCAAGGTTATTATAGTAAACTTGAACTACAGGAGTAATAACCTATGACTTAGGCCAGGAAGATCATGTTCAAGTAATAACCTATGACTTAGGCTAGTAACATTATTGATACGGTTCATTTTGTAATTGTTACAAATAATTTGACGTAAATCATTCATGTGGAAACATGTGGGTGAAGTTATCCTATATAATAAGTTTGTATAAAACTGGACTACGAAATATTTAATCTCTTTTTATAAATTCGTTAATTGAGAAGAATAATATTTCACGGGATGATTATGTGCAATTCGATCTTAATCTTGAGTGAGTTATGAACTCCTGTGTATGAGGATTTGACATTTGATTTGCATGGGTGAATCACTTTTGTAGCCGATTCAATATGACTACCATTTTGGAGACTTGACCAAATAGGTAGTTAGAAATAGATGAATAATTCACTCCTTCCCATATAGAGTACGTAGATGAATAATTCCCTTAAGTGCTGATTTCGGGATTTGAACAATGGGCCCCACCCTCTCACTCGCCCGAGAGGGACTTAGTTTATGATTGGATCATAAACAAATTATTTATTAGATAACCAGAGGTACTTAAGGTACAATATGTAATAACTCATGAAGGATCGACTTATCTATGATAATTATATCTATGGATATAACTTATAACTTATGATTTCGGGATTTGAACAATGGGCCCCACCCTCTCACTCGCTCGAGAGAGACTTAGTTTATGATTGGATCATAAACAAATTATTTATTAGATAACCAGAGGTACTTAAGGTACAATATGTAATAACTCATGAAGGATCGACTTGTCTATGATAATTATATCTATGGATATAACTTATAACTTATGATTTCGGGATTTGAACAATGGGCCCCACCCTCTCACTCGCTCGAGAGGGACTTAGTTTATGATTGGATCATAAACAAATTATTTATTAGATAACCAGAGGTACTTAAGGTACAATATGTAATAACTCATGAAGGATCGACTTGTCTATGATAATTATATCTATGGATATAACTTATAACTTATGATTTCAGGATTTGAACAATGGGCCCCACCCTCTCACTCGCTCGAGAGGGACTTAGTTTATGATTGGATCATAAACAAATTATTTATTAGATAACCAGAGGTACTTAAGGTACAATATGTAATAACTCATGAAGGATCGACTTGTCTATGATAATTATATCTATGGATATAACTTATAACTTATGATTTCGGGATTTGAACAATGGGCCCCACCCTCTCACTCGCTCGAGAGGGACTTAGTTTATGATTGGATCATAAACAAATTATTTATTAGATAACCACTCTCACTCGCTCGAGAGGGACTTAGTTTATGATTGGATCATAAACAAATTATTTATTAGATAACCAAAAGTACTTAAGGTACAATATGTAATAACTTATGAAGGATCGACTTGTCTATGATAATTATATCTATAACTTATAACTTATCTTACAGCATAATAGTTCAACTATAGAACTGCAGTGGAGTAACTATAGTTAATTGATGAAAATTAATTAATTAAAGAGTTTAGTTAATTAATTTGATACCATTGGAGCTTTTAACGGATAAGTCTATAGGTCTCTAGCTCATAATAACACTAAAAAGGTAAATTTAGTTCAAAGAAAAATTTGAAAGGTTGAGATTAATATTTAATATATTAAACCTAAAAGGGATATATATATTTATTTGTTTGTGTGTATTTGATATATTAATGCATACTTTAAATAAAAATTATATTTGAAGATAAAATGAGATTCAATTTTGTTAAATATATGTTAAGATTGTTGTGATATTTAAATATAATTTAAATAAAACATTAGGTAAGACATTTAAATATATTATTTAACAAAGATTCTTACTATATCCTCATAAAATTTACATATCTATCAGGCTCAAGTGTTATATTATATGCATAATCCAATGGTAGCATGATTTTTATATGTACGGACTTATATACGTTGTGTGTACATTCATCATGAATTACTTTTCTAAACATGGTTGTACATGCATACTTATAATAATTTGGAGTTCCATTTCTTTATGTGCTTTTATTGTGCAAGAGTGTGCAAGCCATGGCTTAGGGTTTATGAAAAAAGTGGTATTCATTTAGTGGGTTTACATGTATGTGCGTAGGTCATATGTAGATAAGTACAATGCATCCAATTTGTAACGCCCCTATTTTTCTTATCTAGATTATAAACGTCACTACATGCATGTCTTTATTAACATATGCGAAAAATTAGATAAAACCATTCAAACGAAGCAATGTTCTTATACGTTTAATTCAAAAAAAAGAAACAAAAGGAACATTAACGTCAAAATAAAAAAAATATAAACATAATTTTCAATGCGAAAATGAAAAACACCAATGAAACTACTAAATTTAAACAATGCATACTACAATCCTATCTTAGCTTTCATAGTCATTCCAACAATCATCGCCATCCATGCAAGGACGGTTTACTTTAACCTGAAATATAAGGGTAGAACGTAGCTCGAGTATTTTAAGAAATATTGAGTAAGTAACCCCACTTGGGATCAAGTAATGCAAACACACGTAAACATGATGCGACCTATCCTTTTAAAACAACATAGCATGTCCTTGAGCTTTTTCTAGTCTGAGCAAGGTTGGATGTGTGGTATTTTCCCACAGACGACCACGTATGCACACATGGACCCACTAGGAAGGCTTTTTTATGTACCCCTAAGCTTGGCTCGTCAAACTAAATGCGTTAACGCATCGTCAGGCACCACGGATGGAAGACCCACATGATATCATGGTGAACATAGATATCAAAGGTACGAGTCCATACAACATAATATAACAGAGAAGTATCCTGATGCACATGACATACATTAATGGCAAGGTCCTCATGGTTTGAAATTATAGAATAAAATAAGATTCATTGAAATGAGAATGACCAAGTAGGTTTGGAAGACAGTAAGATCCTATAGGTTACTATAGGTTACATCACTACGAGATATGTAAATATAAAATTAAGATTGAGTCAAGTGTTTAAGGTTTTTGAGTTAAGTGTTTATAGGTTACATCACCACAAGGTATGTAGTGACGTCTTATCTCATCCTAGAGGTTACTATAGGTTACATCACTACGAGGCGGTGTGCCAGTAAGGATGCTGGGCCTCGAAGGGGGTGAATTTGGTGGGGGTCCCACATCGATTAGAGAAAGGAATGAGTGTCAGTGAGGATGCTGGGTCCAGAAGGGGGGTGGATTGTGAGAATCTCACATTGGTTGGGGACACAATCCCACATTAGTTGGGGGAGGAGAACGAAACACCCCTTATAAGGGTGTGGAAATCTTTCCCTAGCAGACGCGTTTTAAAGCCTTGAGGGGAAGCCCGAAAAGGAAAGCCCAATGAGAAAAATATATGCTAATCGTGGACCTGGGTCGTTACATCAATCGTCTACGACACAATCGACTTGCCTCTACATTTGGCCAAGTCATTTGACTCGACCTTGTCTTTACTCGGGCACAAGGTCTCTCAACGCAACGTCGTATCTCATCTTGTCACCTTGATTTCCAATTAACATGGCCCTAATGTCTTGATTCCATATCAAGTTGTGGAGTGTCACCGCTCATCGTAGCTTACTCAGTCATGCCATCGAGAAAGGGCCCGTGTGTCATTCATAATCATTGAAACATCCCAAACATCCATCCACATAGATTTTATCGAGGCATTGGCCCTCCTGTGCACATGACCATGTCATTTATGGATAACATACCGGATAGCAAGTATATATTTCAACCTCCAACATTCGAGCTAGGAGCAATACTGGCACACCTGTGCTGCTCGGTACTATCCTTGAAAAATTCATTTGAAAAAAAATCGTCTGAGACACTCGTCTCGAAATGCTCGCCCTCACTGTGACACACGCATGTGCCACAGGAAAGCTTACTTAGGCCACATGGGCCAAGGACGGTGGGGAGCTAATACCATGCCTTTCCCTCTAGTAAATTTTGAGGCATTTTCAATAATCCACGGGTAGACATCATTTTTGCAAACAACCATATGATGTGGAGCATCCGTTCGGTGTCTGATTGACACCAAAGTTGGTGAGTATTCATATTTCTTACGAATGGACTTAACTCCAAAACCGCATGTCCAAATTCATTCCAAGACCTTGAATTTCGAGGTTAAGGCCCGAGGTCCTACCCAGTCCTTCAACTAGCCTATCTTTGGCATACTTGTCTAATTTTTGCCCTGATCTTGCTTATACCTCGACTTCTATTCAATCTCTGTATGGTGTTTTAGATGCTGCACCATCCTTCTCGATCGTATCATGACACTCATTCTTGCCCTTGTGTGGTCGGATGGGCACTGCTTGAAGGTCGTCGCTTCTCTCTTCATAGTTAAGTTGTGACATTCTGCCCCACTTGAACTAGTCATTGTCCTCGATGAATTACTTGGGGCCACAACCACTCTTTGGATTGGGACACTCTCCCCCACTTTTTCTTGGCATCGTCCAAAATGGCAATTCAACTTTGAACTGGCTACTGAAGAACCTGCTAGAAATATGTGCTTCAAAATAAATACAGAAACTGCGCACTACTTATGAGTTATCCCATTGAAGGAATGTCCCTCAATCTCCGAGACTCACAAAATAAGCATGCCAAAACAATTGCACTATAGTTGTGGGCTATCCCCTTTAGGCCTCCCTCACCCTTATGTGGACTCGATCTGGGACTCAACAAACAAACAATGAAAAACTAACTAGCTTCCACATATCCTCGCCTAGGCTATAGGGGAGCGCGCCCTAAACTTTGGCCACTCTGGCCACACTTGTCGTATGCTCTGAGTCACACTCAATGCTGCACCCGTCGAGATGAAGGTCGCAAACCAATCACGACATTTACTCATCGTAGCACCAACCCTTACAGTAGCGATGTCTGAAAGCTTGTAACACAACCCCATGCTGGAGCTACACTTTAGCTAACTCTTCACTAGCCATCTTCATGTGGCAACGCTACCTTGACATTTTTATGGTCTTCCTACAACTTTGCTTCCTATGTTCACGTTTAGTTGATGCTTGTCATGATCCTATTGTGAAATAACTCACCTTAGGCATGAGGCAGTGCCTTTAGGAATACACGTGTACTCACACCTTATAGCACATTCACGGGGTGAACAATCCATTCACTCAGGGTCTCCCCACTCAAACTCGACTGTCTCTTTGCAGCAAGGTCGTCCCCCCATAAGAAATTGTGTTGTGCTCAATTTGGCACTTAGCCGATGTTGTCTTTGACTGAGCATGAGGAAATGGTTGACAGAGGAAAAAGCCAAAAAAATTGTTGGGAGAAGAAGATAACGAAAAACAAGAGAGAGACAATATTTGCGCTTAAGACCCAATGATCTTATTTCTCATTCAGTTGGGATATTTAAATAATAAATTACATTCTAAAAATGGAAAGGAGTGGGCAACTTAATTAAAGCGCTTCCACTCGAGGTGACTTCCCACTCACTTTAATTATGTGAGTTTAACAGAAAAATAGTTACCTAAAGAATAGTAACTAAAAACTAAATGATTTTCAACGGATATATCTAACAATCTCCTCTTAAAGCCCTATGGAATGTATCTACTTTATTGTTTGAACTCCGATTTGAGTCCTATGGCTCAGTGTCCAGGCGGCATATTCTCCAGACTACACATCTTGTTCAGCCAGCACTTCATCAAGCTCGCGCGCCGCCCGTCCAGGTGGATCACCTCCTCTCAGTAGGTCTTCCATCCTCCGGTACCTGGCCACCAGATAATCATCGTGATCAGCATCCAGCGTCGAATTCCCAGTATGTGGTGTTGCAAACTCCACTAGTTTAGGGGGTGCAGTTGGAGTTGTCGTTGGGGTTGGGGTAAGCGTGCCTGATGCAGCTATTGGTGGTAGTGACGGTTTCTGATGCTGGGCTCCTCCTTCTCTCGACTCGGTGACGAGGTACACCACCGTGAATTGATTTGGGTTTCGGTCTACCTCGGTCATGTCGTTCCACTGCCAAAAGGTGCTCTCGTCGAAGACAACGTCGTGTGATACGTGAGCTCACCTCCCCACAGGATCATAGAGTCTGTACGCCTTGCTCCTAGGTTCGTAGCTTACGAAGATGACCTTCAGCCCCCTAAGATCGAGCTTGGCAAGGTGGGGACACGCGACCTTCAAGTATGTGACGCAGCCGAACACTCGAAGATGATGTACCACTGGCTTCTTGTTGTACCAGGCCTCGTGTGGCATCTTCCCATTGAGGCTTTGCGTTGGCAATCGATTGAGGAGATAGATGGTCGTCATTACCGCCTCTCCCCATAACCTCCCAGGCATCCCGACTGTCATCAGCAATGACCTTGCTATCCTCACGATGATCTGATTTTGGCGTTCCACCATTCCGTTCTGCAGGGAGAGTAGGGCGTCGTCAGTTGCCGCTGCATGCCGAGCTCATCGCAGTACTTACTGAAGCTTGCTGAGGTGAATTCTCCACTTCGTTCCGTGCGCAGCAATCGCATCTTCTTCCCGCATTCTGCCTCCGCTCGGGCTTGAATGCACTTAATCACCTCTACCACTTCACTTTTCGCTTGCAGCAGGATCAGCCACATGAAGTGGCTTTTGTCATCAACCAGCAAGAGGAGAGGGTCATGCCACCTAGGGTCGCCGGCTTGATGGGCCCGCAGATATCGCCGTGCACGAGCTCCAATGGCTCACCGATGCAATAGAATGCCTGAGACAGAAAGGGGGTGCGCCTCTATTTGCCAATGAGACACCCGTCGCACAACTTGTTCACGCCTTCGATTGCTGGTAAACCGTGCATCATCTCCTCCTCGTGTAGTTTTTGTACAGCAGGAAAGTTCAGGTGCCCATACCTTGCGTTCCACCTCCAAGATACTTCTTCGGTCTTAGCTAGAGACTGACTGATTGCTCTATCTTCAACTCCAGGATGTAAAGGCAGTTTACCATGCATCAAAGTTGCGTGAGCAACTGTCGTTGGTCATCGCGGATCTTGAGTAGCCCGCGCTCGATTGAAATGTGGCAGCCGGCCTCATCGAGTTGACCCAAGTTCACAAGGTTAGCCTTGAGCCTTGGAATGAAATAGACGCCGGTCAGCTTGTGATGCTCACCTCCCTTGCCAACGAACAAAATGGTGTCACACCGTTCGATCTCGACGACGGAGATGTCGCCGAACTTAACCATCCCACAAATCTTCGAGTCAAGCTCGAAGAACGCAGACCTGGCCCCAATGAACTTATTTCTCATTCAGCTGGGTTATTTAAATAACAAATTACATCTTAAAAATGGAAAGGAGTGGGCAACTTAATTAGAGCGCTTCCACTCGACCTGACTTCCCACTCACTTTAATTGTGTAGGTTTAACATAAAAATAGTTACCTAAAAAATAGTAACTAAAAACTAGGAATGATTTTCAACCTAGGGATTTATCTAACCGCCGATACTTGTCTTGTCTCGACCCCATTGACACTATTCCTATAATACGAATGGTTCTTTAGAAGACACTGGACCTCGCGTGTCTTATGTTTTATCTCTTGACCACATCGGCCCCAAAACCTGAGGTGTCGACACATGATACTAATGAACTTTAGGTAGTCTTGGCTTCAACCCACCATTGATTTTAATTCTGACCCGCAACTTTCCTGCTCACTCTAGCACTCTTGAGAAACTTGCAAGGTCTGCAATCCACTCTTGGTTCATTTCCTTGACAATCAGACACAAAAAGTGTGGCTTTGATACCAACTTTCAGGGTTTTACTTTTACAACTGTGTGGTGCGTGATCTTAACACTCTCACAACCAACCTTAAGAAAAAATCAAGCTCCATATATATTTTTCATCCGGTTTTGTGGCTTCGTCAGACTTTAGGCGAGGTTTGTCTTCGCTAACCAAACATCGCTTGTGTGAATTCTAAGCTTGTTTGACCACACAAGCTGCCTGCGCGTACATGCTCAATCGTCTCTGGCACAATCGACTTGCCTTTACACTTGGCCAAGTCATTCAGCTAGACCTTGCCTTTCATCATGTCCAAGGTCTCTCAATGCAACGTCGTATCTCATCTTGACATCTTGGTTTCCAATTAACATGGTCCTCATTTCTAGACACAATCCCAAGTTATGAGGTGTCTTCGACCATCGTAGCTTACTTGATCATGTCATCGAGAACGGACCTGTGTGCCATTTATAATCATTGAAACATCCCAAATATCCATCAATCCATCTATCGAGGCATTGGCCTTCTCATGCCATTCCATGTCATTTACGGATAATGTATCGAATAGTGGGTGTATAAATCAACCTCCGACACTTGAGCTAAGATGCAATACCGGCACACCCATGGCGCCAATTACTGTCCTTCAAAAACTTATTTCAAAAAAGTTGCCAGAGACACTCGTCTTAAAACCCTCGCCCTCACTGTGACACACGCATGTGCCATAGGGTAGCTTGCATAGGCCACAGGCCCAGGGGTGGTGGAGAAATGAAACCATGTCTCCCCCTATAATAGTACATTTTGAGGCATTTTCAATAATCTACATGTAGATGTCATTTTTGCAAAACTTCATACGGTGTCATGGAGTGTCCGTCCGATGTCCGAGACAAACCAAATTTGGTGAGCATTCATATTTCATATGGATGGACTTAACTCCAAAATTGCATGTCCAAATTCCTTCCAAGATCTCGACTTTCAAGGTTACGGCCGAAGTACGTACCCCGTCCTTCAACTAGTCTATCTTTGGAACTCTTATCTACTTCTTACTCTTATCTTGCTTATGCCTCGACTTCTATTTAATGCTACTCTGTGTGGTGTATTAGATGATGTACTATCCTTCTCGGTTGTATCATGACACTCATATAGATCCTCGCGTGGCCGAATGGGTGCCAATTGGGGGTCACCACGTCTCTCGTCGCAACGTGAGGGTCACAACCTACTCTCTTCATAGTTAAGTTGTGACGTTCTCCCCCACTTGAAATAGTCACGTCCTCAATGACTTACTTGCGCGGGCATAACAACTCTTGGGATTGTAACACTGTCCCCAACTTAATCTCGGCATCTTCCTCAATGGAGATTCAACTTTGGACTGGCTGCTGAAAGACCCGCTAGAAATAAGTGCTTCAGAATAAATACAGAAACTGTGTACTACTTATGAGTTATTCTGGCAATTCGGAAGACAGTGTCGACGAAAAATTGGCCGAAGGTTTCTTCGAAGGAAAAATTAGCGGAAGTAAAAGGAGAGAGAGTGAGAGATTCGCTGATAATGCTGAAGACTCGATGTTTTTATTTTACTTCAGTTGAACGGTTTAAATAACAAATCTAATTACAAAAATAGAAAAACCAATTATACAAAAATAGAAGAAGTGGACGAAGACTTCGCCCAAATTGCCAAAACAATGGCTCCTAGAATCACGCTTCTCCATTCGCGTGAATTAAGATGTAACTAAATAAGGCATGGCTTTTATTTAACAATCTCCTCCTAAAAGCTGTACCTTATTATTTGAACTCCGATCTTTGAGCGTAGTTCTTCAAATTTCACCCGCGCCAGGGACTTGGTGAAAATGTCTCCAAGTTGTTCCTCTATTCGGATGAAATCAATCTTGATGAGCCCTCGATCTGCACATTCTCGAATGTAGTGGAATCTGATTTCTATGTGCTTGCTCCTGTCGTGCAAAACTGGATTTTTGATCAAGGAGATCGTAGCTTTGTTGTCTACGTATAGCATTGGTGGATCGCTTTCTCTCCCGATGAGTTCATCCATTAGTCGTGCAAGCCAGATCCCTTGTGTTGCTGCCATCGAAGCGGCGATGTATTCTGCTTCGCAGGAAGACAAAGCAACCACCTTCTATTTTGTTGATTGCCAGCAGATCGCGCCGCCTGAGAGAAAGTAGATCATTCCGCTGGTGCTCTTACGATCATCAACGTCACCGGCCATGTCACTATCACTGTAGCCGACCAGCTTGAGTTTCTCCTTTCCGCTCCCTGCACAATATCTCACACCCCAGCCTCTAGTTCCGGCTACATAGCGTAGGATGCGCTTGACAGCCACTAGATGCTCCTCCCTAGGTGCTTCCATAAACCTGCTCACATAGCCAACAGAATAAGCAAGATCAGAACGAGAGTTTACCAGATAGCGCAGACTCCTGACAATGCTGCGGTAATTGGTGGAGTCGACTGTCGTCGTAGTGCCGGCCTTCCTTAGTTGAAGTCGGGCCTCCATTGGCGTCCTGGTAGGATTACTGTCCACAAGCCCAGTTGTGTCCAGCAGCTTCCTCGCGTATGCACTTTGGCAGATGGAGATGCCGGAAGAGTTCTGTTGCACTTCAATGCCGAGGTAGTAGCTGAGCACACCGAGATCACTCATCTTGAAGTTTTTCGACATCACCTTCTTGAACCTTCCGAGGACTCCCACGTCGCCTCCAGTGATTATGAGGTCGTCGACGTACACTCCCACGATCAGTCGCTTTTTGCCGTGGCCGTATGTGTACATGCCATGCTCAGAGGCACAACGTTTGAAATTCAGTGACAGTAGGGTACTGTCGAGCTTTGCGTTCCAGGCTCGTGGGGCTTGTCGAAGCCCGTAGAGTGCTTTTTGCAGGCGCAGTACCTTATTGGGGTTGTCGTTATCCAGGAAGCCAGGTGGTTGTCGAACATAGACGGTCTCCTTCAACTCTCCGTTAAGGAAAGCAGACTTTACGTCCATATGGTGAACCTCCCAAGAGTGATGTGCTGCAATTGCCAGCAAGAAACGAACAGATTCTAACCTTGCTACTGGCGCAAATACCTCTTCGAAGTCCACTCCTTGCTTCTGGACGTAGCCCTTCGCCACCAGACGAGCCTTGTGCTTCACAACTTCTCCTTTTTCGTTGCGCTTCAGTTTGAAGACCCATTTGAGCCCTATGGCTCGGTGTCCCGGTGGCATATCCTCCAGACTCCACGTCTGGTTATCAGTGATGGATGTCATCTCCTCCTGCATTGCCTTTCGCCAGCACGGGTTCTTTTCTGCTTCGGCGAAGGTGTTTGGTTCATCTGCACTGACGGCATGTAGTTCGGCCACTTCTTCGAGCTCGCGCGCTGCTAGTCCAGGTGGTTCACCTCCTCTCACTAGGTCATCCATCCTCTGGTACCTAGCCTCCAGATCAGTCCGTGGTGTTGCGAATTCCACTGGTTCAGGTGGTGCACCTGCTGGCGGTGGTGACATCCCCTGATGCTGGGCTCCTCCTTCTTCAGGCTCGGTGACGAGGTACTCTACCGTGAATTGATTTGGATTACGGTCTGCCTCGATCACGTCATTCCACTGCCAGAAGGTGCTTTCGTCGAAGACGACGTCGCGCGACACGTGAGCTCGCCCCCCTACAGGATCATAGAGTCTGTACGCCTTGCTCCCGGGTTCGTAGCCGATGAAGACGACCTTCAGCCCCCTGGGATCAAGCTTGGCGAGATAGGGACGTGTTACCTTCATGTATGCGACGTAGCCGAACACGCGAAAATGATGTACTGTTTGTTTTTTGTTGTACCAGGCCTCATATGGCGTCTTCCCGTCGAGGCTTCGGATTGGTGACCGATTGAGGAGATAGACAGCCGTCATTACTGCCTCTCCCCAGAATCTCCCAGGCATCCTGGCCGTCACCAACAATGACCTCGCTGTCCCGATAATGGTCTGATTTTGGCGCTCTACCACTCCGTTCTGTTGGGGGGAGTAGGGCGCCGTTAGGTGTCGTTGTATGCCGATCTCGTCGCAGTACTTACTGAAACTTGCCGAGGTGAATTCTCCGCCTCGGTCTGTGCGCAGCACTCGCATCTTCTTCTCACATTCGGCCTCCGCTCGCGCTTTAATGCGCTTAACCGCCTCTGCCGCCTCACTTTTCGCTTGTAGCAGAGTCAGCCACATGAAGCGGCTTTTATCATCGACTAACAAGAGGAAGAGACTCTTACCGCCTGGGGTCGCAGGCTTGATGGGCCCGCAGATATCGCCGTGTACAAGCTCCAACGGCTCGGTAGGCTGTTCGAGACGGAAAGGGTGTTTGCCGATGAGGCACCCGTCGCACAGCTTGTTCACGCCTTTGATTTCTGGCAAGCCGTGCACCAACTCCTTCTTCGGTAGCTTTTCTAGGGCAGGAAGTACCTTGCATGCCACCTCCAAGATACCTCTTCGGTCTATCTCTAACTCCAGGATGTAAAGACGGTTTGTGGTGCGCCTTGCCTGCGTGAGCAGGCGTCGTTGATTATCGCAAATTTTCAGTAGTCCGCGCTCGATGGAAATGAAGCAACCTGTCTCATCGGGTTGACCCAGGCTCACAAGGTTAGCCTTGAGCCAAGGGATGAAGTTAGACGTCGGTCAGCTTGCGATGCTCGCCTCCCTTACTGAGGAACAGGATGGTGCCGCACCCTACGATCTCGACGACGGAGCCATCGCCGAATTTCACCGTCCCACAATTCGAGCATTGGATCGGCCTACCATTGGTCGACTTCTTCTTTTGATTCCCATCTTTTCCGCGCGTGCGCCCGTGGGACATCCATGGCTTCTTACCGCATTTTCGGCTGGAGGAGGACCCGTTGCTCTCGCTGGTGTTGTCGCCGCACTCGCTGTACACCGACCCGACGGGATTTGATTCCCTCTCAGGCCGATTGTGCGGTGCGCTTGGTGGAAAGAGAAGCCAGCATCTCTGGGGGCACAGATCGTAAATATGGCGGCGAGCATCGCGCCTGTAGGTAGGTTGACGCGCATCAACAAGGCCCTGATCCCTCGCTCAACGACAACATGACGCCCGTCATCACGGCGTCGGCCTCTTCGTGGTGGTGATGGAGATGCCGGCACTTGACGGCGGCGTGGAGGAGGAGTGAGCGAGCTTGCTCGGGATGGACCCCACGATGTGCTTATTTTCGCCCTTTGCATTTTCTTCTACTCGAACCTGAGACCTGTGGGTTGTTAGGTCAACACTCTAACCACTTGAGCTATTCAACTTGATTGTTGATAGGTTGGCTCTTCTGTCATGGTATACTACCGATCGCTTCAACGAGGCTCTGATACCACTTGTTGACTCTGGCAATTCGGAAGACAGTGTCGACGAAAAATTGGCCGAAGGTTTCTTCGAAGGAAAAATTAGCGGGAGTAAAAGGAGAGAGAGTGAGAGATTCGCTGATAATGCTGAAGACTCGATGTTTTTATTTTACTTCAGTTGAACGGTTTAAATAACAAATCTAATTACAAAAATAGAAAAACCAATTATACAAAAATAGAGAAGTGGACGAAGACTTCGCCCAAATTGCCAAAACAATGGCTACTAGAATCACGCTTCTCCATTCGGGTGAATTAAGATGTAACTAAATAAGGCATGGCTTTTATTTAACAGTTATCCCACTAATGGAACTTCCCACGATCTTTGAGACTCGCGACATAAGCACAGAAAACAACTACACTATGGTTGTGGGCAATCCCCTTCGGGGCCTCCCTTGCCCTTCTGTGGAACTTTCCTTGATCTTCGAGAACGGGCTCACGTGTTGTTCATAATCATCGGAACATCCCAAAAATTCATAAATTCAAGTTCTATCGAGTCATTGGCCCTTCAGTGCCCATTCCATGTCATTTCGGATATTGTACCGAATAGTGGGCATATAATTCAACCTCTGACAGGCTAGGGTGCAATATCGACACACCCATGGCGCTTGATATTGTCCTTGAAAAACTCATTTCAAAGAAAGTCGCCAGAAACACTTGTCTCATAACGCTTGCCCTCACTGTGACACACACATGTGCCATAGGGTAGCTCCCTTTGGCCTCAGGGCCTAGGGGTGGTAGATAGCTGAAACTAAGCATCCCCTTATAGGATATTTTAAGGCATTTTATATACTCCACATGTAGATGTCATTTTGACAAACTGTCATACGGTGTTGTGGAGCATCCCTCCGGTGTTCGATTGACACCAAATTTGACGAACATTCAAATTGCATATGGATAGACTTAACTTTAGAACCACATGCCCAAATTCCTTACAAAAACTCGAACTTTGAGGTTAAGGCCTAGAGCCCTACCCAATCCTTCAACCCGTCTATCTTTGGCATTCTTGTCTACACTTTGCCTTTATCTTGCTTATGTTCAACTTCTCTTCAATGTCCACTCTGTGTGGTGTGTTAGATGATACATCATCCTCTTCGTTCACATCATGGCACTCATCTAAGCTCTCGTGTGGTCGAATGAGCATTACTTGACAGTCATCACAACGTGAGAGTCACAACCTACTCTTTTCATAGTTAGGTTGTGACACAATGCAAGATGGCCCTTTGACACAGACTACGTTGCAGGAAATGCATGAAGCCATGAGCATCGGTACTTAGACTATCTCATAGGAAACACATGAAGCTCTAGTCATAGGTATGCAAATTGTATTGTAGGGAATGCATGAAGCCTTTGGTGCAAGTATTAGACTATGTCGCAGGAAACACATGAAGTCTTGGACATAGGTTAGGACTGATGAGGCAGGTTAGTTTTACCCTACTGGGGACAGTGTCGCAATAATAATTCAACCTAGTACTAGAGGAACCGCTATGGATGGACTTAACTCCAAAATTGCATGTCCAAATAATAATAAATGAAAGATACCTATGTTAAGAAGGAAAATATCTAGATATCATTTTGATATATATGGTAAACTATCAAATATGATATATATGGTAAACTATAATTTAATATTAAATATCCTTAACAACTGATATGTTCACTAACCATAAGACCCCACAACTCTCTTGAGGTGTCTAAGAGATAAGAACTCAAAACCCAAGACCAAGGTCCTAGCTACAAAACTAGGTACAAAAAGAGGTTAACCCTAACTAAAAACAAATATTAAAAGAAGAAAGCAAGTTACCTTGAGGAAAGTGAAAAAGTTGGGAATTAAAACTAAATGAAGTATTTGAGGTTTTTTAGCATTAATCTTGACACCTTAGCATTTTCAATTGAACCCATTAGTTTTGATCATTAAGAGATATGATCCAACCATGCGCCTATTTATTGAATATAAGGAATTGATCAAGGTAGTGATGAAGAAGAGGTACACTTCCAAAAACCAAGGTTCTTTTAAGTATAGGAGCCAAAAAAGACAATGTTTCAAAGATTTCCACTAAGTTTCAATATGGTCGTTAAGAGTGACTGTGAGGTCTTTTTGGTACTAATGTCCCATAACTTATGTAATTCCCATAGATCAAATATTCAATGAGGTTTCTAGACTTGTTTTATAGAAGTGCTCATATCGAGGCTAACCAAAGATAAAAAGAGTTGTTTGACATACATACATACTCTAAGAGTGTAAGTCTTGAAAAAAAAAAGTTGTTTCCTTTAGATACTAAATATTAAAGAATGTGGTCTAGTAGATCATTTTAAGCATGTAATCAGTCTAGACCGGTACTAATGCACAATTATAAGTTTACTTGATATAGTGAGATGATGTAAAAGGTTTGTCCATATGTTAATTTGACTTACACGATTCATACAAGGTGTTCTTGAAGGTAGCATTAATGAAAGGTATACTAAGGTTCGCATGAAAGAGCAAGCTAACCTACGCTTCATTAGACCCTTCAAAACCCTAGTTTGTATTGGACTATCATGTATAGATTGACCTTACCACCATCACTCTCAATGAGGTACAACGTATTTCATGTATCAATGTTCTGCAACAATATGACTGACCCAATACAATTGATAGATTATGAGCCCATGAGTTATGAGAAGAGACTAGTAAGAGGTCTTGGCTCATGAGATCAAAGCTCTACGCACTAGAGACATTGCCTTCGTTAAGCTACTATAGCAAAACCACCAGGTAGAAGAAGCCACAAGACAATGAAATGAGGGAGACATACCTAGAGCTGTTCCAAGATTTAAATACTTTTGAGAACGAAAGTTCTTTTTAGAGGAATATAATGTAATAGCAATTTAAAAAATTATTTAAAAGATTTCATAAATAATGACGAGAACTTAAACGTTCATGATAAAATCATTACAACGTTGGGGCGGAAAATAAAAAAAAAAAATTTTAAAAAAACTTGAATTTAAATAAATAAATATATAAAATAAAGTAATGTCTTGATCTAACCTAAAGACTACCAACAACATGAATGCATCTACCCTAGTTTCGATCCCATGGCAAATTCTGTGACATCGTCATCCGTACAGGAGTGTCTTACCTTTACCTGAAAATAAGAGTAGCGCGTGGCTTGAGTATTTTAAGAAATACTTACTAAGTAACCCAACCGTTGATGTTGTAAAATGCAATCACATGCAGTATGGTGGGACCTATCATTTTGCAGTATGGTGGGACCTATCATTTCATAAAAGTATCATGGCTTGGCCTTGAACTTCGCTTTCCAGTCTAGATAGGGGTAGATGTGTAGTACTCCCCTACACATGGTCCATGCACGAGCACATTGACCCACCAGGTGGGCACATATACGTATCCTTGGGCCTAGCTCTTCATATTAGTGCTAGCTTATACTATTAGACACCACGGAGGGTAAGGGCCCTCAGAATACTATAGCTAATACAAATATCATAAGTATGCATTCGTGCTAACCATAACAAGAAAGTATCCTCATGTATATGACACACATAAATGCACGAGATTCTCATAGTTTAAAATCATCACACAAGTTTATGATGCAAGTCAAACCTCCATTCATACATAACATAACGAGCATGTGAAACATGCATACAAAATTCTAGTCATATATTTCGTACTTAACAAAATTTACATGGTATAGGGAGGTTTATGTATCATAAATTATCAATATCATAAACATGATCCTACAACATAGCATAATCCCATTATCACATAATTTATAATCTGACATAACATATTATAATATAGAACAATTAGCATAATATGACATGACATAGCTTAGCATAACACAACATAGCATAATAGACATAAGATTTTCCAAACAAACATAATCATGATACGTGAAGGAAAAATGAGGCATGCCGTCAACATATGTCATACACTTTGTCCAATCAAGTCAACACTAGAGCCACTTACTTGTTTGGCCTAAGCCGGAGTTACTAATTATTCATAGAATTTGCCTGACTTGCTCTTGTCTTATTTAATCGACCCACAAAATCGAGTTAGAACATAATATACGATTCAATTCATCAACGGTGTCAACTAAATATGATTTTGGCTTAAAATAACTTAAAGTAACAAAACCCTGCTCCTACTGACCTCAAACACTTCTGAAAGTGTCAAAATCGGCTCCGAAAGGATACAAAATGGTTAAAAGAGGTCCAAAAAAAACTAGGACGGCTAAAAATTGGTAAGCCGAGCCAAAATCGCCGTTTTGGAGTCGTCAGAACATGCAAGTCGAGACAAAATTAGAGGGACATGAGTCATAGTCCAGTAAATGGATCGGATTACGGGTCAATTACAGGGTGTCGCTAGAAAATCTATACGTATTTTTTCTGTCGTTACACAAACCCACCCAAAAATAAACTTAGTTCTTAAGACTATAATGTTCATTAACATGAAACTATAATTGTATGTGTTTTTTTTTGGACTCAAATAATAAGATGACTTACTAGATATTTTTAAATATCTATTCTATCAAGACAAGGGCACATGCATGAATGATGACATTTGTTTTATATTAATCGATAAGACCTAAATTTTAAACTTAATCAACTTGGAGTAGTCAAGCTCATTTGGCTCATCTAGCAGAGGTTGGAAGAAAATTTGGGCCTTGATTAGATGGTAATTAGGAAATTGACTAGGTCAAAATCATATTAGAGTTTTAAAGGAATAAAAAAAAAAAGACGCATTAAATAATTTCATCGAACCATATAAAGGTGCACAACAATACCACTATATTCCTCGAGCAGTCATTCTCGACACCCAACAATCTTCTATGTTCGTTCAGTACGCTTAGGCATTTTATACACTTAACTCTAATGATAAAAAATCACTTCAAGGAAAAGTAAAATTTGAGTTACCTCGTTAGGCCTTTTTAATAACTAATTAGTCTAAGTATCTTTTTGTAATTTCCTATTTTTAAAGTTTTTAATCAAAGGACTAATTAATTAATTAAAACTCAAAGAAGTCGGCTAAAATTGGAAAAATGACGATTTTGCCATTTTTTCCTTTCCAATTGCCTTAGATTCCTACCCAACTTTACTAGGGCATAAGGATTCCTTTCTTAAGCATCTTAAACTGAGTTGAATGTTACCATCGTTTAAATGTTACCATCGCCATAGTGATGCTTGGTTTATCAGAATACCCGCACAATCACCCTAGTTAGATTAGCTAGGATGGTTAATTGCATACTTAGATAGAATAAGATATTTACCGAGTATTTTTATGTCATTCATGTTTTTTTTTTATGTCATTCAACCCCTAGATTAGTTGAACTCACGAGGAGACGAGAAAGAGCGTTTAGTTTGGAGTGACTTTAGAGATAACAATGAATCAGAGTTTTCTTTTATATGTTATAAATTCCTAGTTCATATTTTATGTTTCTTTCATTCATTCATAATTCGTTAATTTGTAATTATTTAAATATTTGTCCAATGGATTTGAAAATAAATGTCGGATTTACCTTTTGAGTTGTTCTAATGTTCTATCATATGTCCAAATTTAAAGTATTAAACTTTTTTTTTTATTGATTAACTTCAAATTCTAAACCTTTGGAATTTATTGATTAACTTCCAATTCTAAACCTTTGGAACTTTCAAAGTAATTTTAAAACATGAAAATTAATAACAAAAAAAAAACATTTGTAAACATCATTCTTTGAATTGAAACGAATCTTCAACAAGAATTGAAACGAATCTTCAACAAGTTCAAAGTAGAAATGTGTAGTAATTTAATTTTAAAGCATGTTAAAAATAATTATTTTTTAAAAAATAAAATCAATATTTCTATAATACCTTTTAAAAATGAATAATTTAAAGTAGGTTTGGCATGCATAAAAAACAAATTGTAATTAATAGAACGTGTGAATAACATTTTTAAAAAAAGAGGAGACATAAAAATAATTTTTATAAGAAAAAAAAAAGTATATAAGGTATTTTACACCGACCATAAATTGAAATATCAAGTAAAGGACCACACGATTTTAAAAGCTCAAAGACCAGAAAAAAAAAACAGACACGAGAAGGAATGGTAGAAATAAAAATAAAGTAAAAAAGAAAAAGAAGAAATAGGACTAGTGAAAAGAGAGAGACCACTGGGTAGAAAAAAAGTGGCCCCAATAAAATAATTTAAAAAAAAATAATAATAATAAATAGAGAGATATCTTTTGGAATAGGAGCAAGAAGGCAATGGGGAGGTAGTGGGAGGCAATTTATAAGCACATGGATGGATACACACCAATGATTCCAGGTGTATCTATAAATACCAGTTTGTTCATCAACACAAACAACCCAACCCACTTCACACACCCTCACCACATGGAACACAACAAGCCTTTGGCGGCGGCGATTCTCATTCAAACCATCTACGCCGCCATGTTTCTTCTCTCCAAGGCCGCTTTTGACGGCGGAATGAACAATTTCATCTTCACTTTCTACCGCCAAGCCTTCGCCACCATCTCTCTTTCTCCCATTACCTTCTTTTTCAAATGGTACTCTCTCTTCTTCTCTCTTCTTCTTTTTTTTTTTTTTTTTTTCCTCTCAATAATTTAATTTTCTTTTTCTTTTTCTGTTTGTTTCCCAGGAAAACTGCCCCACCCTTGACATTCTTCACCTTCTGCAAAATATTTTTGCTTTCGTTTGTCGGGTACGTTTTGATTAATTCACCCTATGTTATGTTATCGTTATGTCGAATTAATTATCGAATAAAACCCTAATTTTTTTTATTCTTATGGTTTTTAGGATTGCTGTATCTTTAAATCTTTATGGGATTGCTCTTGTGTATACATCGGCAACGTTAGCGGCAGCCACGACGAATTGTCTCCCGGTTATAACGTTCTTCGTCGCGCTTTTACTTAGGTATACAAATTTAAATCTTTCGATTTTTTTTTTTAAGCTATGGATTGATTAGTTAATTGATGTTGAATCAAATATTATGATAACATTTAAGGAAATAGAAGAAGGATAAACGGTAAAAGGTTTGGAATTTATACACATCTTTGTTGGTACTTTTATAATTAATTTAATATTGTATTTCATTCCAACTTTAGTGAAAATTAAAATAAAAAGTGGATTCTTTGATGATTCCCTCAATTTGGGTCAAAGTTGAATGAGATAAAAGATAAGAAAATATTGTTACAATGTATTTGGGGGGTATATGCTCGTTTTTAATTCATAAGAATAATTCTTTTTAGAAAATTCGTAGAATTGGTTCGTCTGAGAAGAACGAAACACTCTTTATAAGAAAACTTTTCCCTGACCGATAGGAAAATCAGGAAGAGAAAGTCGAAATTGAGATAAAATGTTGTTGATTTTTGTTGTAGGCTTGAGGTGTTGAGATTAAAGTCAATAGCTGGAATAGCAAAGCTTGCAGGCATAGTTTTATGCGTCGGCGGTGTGGGGGTGTTGGCATTCTACAAAGGCCCACAACTCAAATGGTTCAATAATCATCACCTCTTTTCTGCCCACAACGCCGCCACCCACGCCCACTCTGCCACTGCCTCTTCCACCAGCTCATGGCTCAAGGGCTGCTTTTTGATGCTCTCTTCCAATACCCTTTGGGGCATTTGGATTGTTCTTCAGGTATCCATTTTGTTTCTTTTTTGGTTTTTTTCTTTTGTTGTTTTCAAAGGTTTAACAAAAAATTACATTGAAAACAGACATTTGTGCTGAAAAGCTATCCATCCAAGCTTGTGTTGACAAATCTTCAGTGTTTGTTGAGTTCATTTCAAACATTTGCTATTGCTATTGCAATGGAGAGAGACCCTAAAGAATGGAAATTGGGGTGGGATGTTAGGCTTCTTTCAGTGGCATATTGTGTAATTTTCTCTACCAACATCATCTTCTTGTGATTTTTTTATGTGTAATTTTGGATTAAGAATTAAGGAGAATTTATGTTGTAGGGTGTTGTGGTGACTGCTGTTACGTATTGCCTTCAAGCGTGGATTATTGAGAAGAAAGGCCCCGTTTTTCTTGCTATGTCTACGCCGTTTTCTCTAGTTATTACCACCGTCTGTTCCGCTATTCTTCTTGGCGACAATATCACTCTTGGAAGGTACTATTACCTTCTTTATCTCTACTAGTAGTAGGTTTGGGCGATTGTTATATTTTCGATCTGGGTTGGATTGAATTTTTGAAAAACTGAGGATTCGAGTCGATTTATGAATAGAAATTATTTAGTTGGGTGAACCCGACTAACCCAAAAGTAAAGTTACAATTTTGATGTCGTGGTTGCAGTGGTTTGGGCGGTATTTTATTGGTGGGAGGACTATATTTTGTGCTGTGGGGGAAGAGCAAAGAGCAAAAGATAAGTGAAGGGTTGAAAGAAGGTGGCAAAGAATGCAGCATGCAACAACACAAGGAGAATACAAAATTAGGAGATGAAAATTCAGCATCTCCCATTGAAAATGTCTAAATTTACCAACTCATTATATCTAATTTCTTTTTCTTTTTTTTTTTTTTTTTGTTAAATTTTGAAGATAATCCTTTCTTGGTTGTATTTATTTTAATTTTGACTATGTTTTATATTATTTTAATTTCCTTTTCTACTTTTTCTTTTGCATTGTAATTGCATTTGTTGTTTGGTGATAAAAACATAAATATAAGAAACAACAAAAGTAGCAGACTTTAAGAAAAGAGAACCTTGAAATTTGTAAAAGGACACATAATTAAACCCTCCCTTTTAAGGAAAGACTAATTTCTCTCTCCTTTTTTTTTTTTTTAATTTTATTTTATTACATTAATTACAGAAATTATTATTATTTTGTTAGGGTTATTCAATTAAAAATTCTAAAATTAGGAGATAAAGAGAAGATAAGGAGAAACAAATGACCCTTTATCACTAGAGCCGCCACTCCCTTCTTCTTTCATCTTCTCCGACCTATGGAGCGATTGGTCAGACATCCTCCGACCCACGAGCGGTGGCGCGCGTGAACAGGGGGTTTTTCAGGCACCTTCTCGATTAATAATGAAAAATAGAATTGGGATCGAATGTATATATTCTCATTGATATTTAACTTTTAAATAGGATATAAGCTACCCACTCATATCTACTAATTAAATATGGAGAATAAAATAAAATATATTATAAATCAAATCATAAAAGAAAAAAATATTACGATATATTTCATAACTAATATATTCTCCAAATATTATATTTTAACATTTTTCTTACTCGAGAAAGCACCGGGGCGAGAGCTACCCGCTTCGTGGGACGTTGGTTGTTTTGTTGAGTGAGGGAAGAGCGGAGAAGGAAGTGATTGGGTGAGGCAGTTGGTTTTGTAGTGCGCAACATTACCGACCCTCTTACAACGACACATACACTTCGGGGACTACTCGATTCCGGAGAGAGCATGTGACGACGAAAGGAGTCGCGACAACTGACTTTGTTGTCGGACTGCAAAAGTGTTTTGGGAAATTGTGTACTCACTCAAATGTTGGGTTTTAAATGGAAAATGATTACAAATGTATTAATGTGGATGATATTGTTGTAACCACCCAATGCATCATCTTACTTTTCTATCTCATAATATTCACATAAATTATTTCTAAAAAAAACTATGTTATAGACTTAGAACCTCCAAATAAAATATGATTGTTGACAAGTACTCAACAATGCTCTAATTTAACCGAAGATCTACAAAATACAAAATACAAAATAAAAATGTTGGATAGAAACGGAAGCTCGTTGATGAAGGAAAAACGATTGCATAACCTCTTGTATAAGATACTATTGGAGACCAGCCAATCTACCTCTTTATTGACGAAACTTGCAAACCCAGCTTGGCTATGGCATGCAAGACTTAGGCACTTGAACTTTCATAAGCTCAAAATGATGGGAGAGAAGAAGATGACTACTGGGCTACCTAAAATCATACACCTGACTCAGCTGTGTGAAAGTTCTCTAGTCTCCAAACAAGTAAGACTATTGTTTCCAGCTCAAACCAGTTTTTGTGCTGAGTGACCATGGCAACTGGTTCATGCAAAGAGGCATTACGTGCGTTCAAGAAATTCAAAAGACTTGTTGAAAACGGGTCTGATCACAAGCTAAAAACCTTGTGCACCGACCGAGGTGGCGAGTTCTTCTCCCAGAACTTCTCAAAGTTTCGCGAAGACGAAGATATCAAGCGTCAACTCACTACACCGTACACTCCACAACAAAATGTTGTGGTCGAACGAAGAAATCGCACCATAATGAACACTGCAAGAAGCTTACTCAAGAGAATGCAAGTCCCGGTGATTTTCTGGGGCGAGGCAATATGACATGCAGTTTATCTTCTAAATCGTTTACCAACAAAGGTGTTGGACACTTGCAGCCCCTACGAAGAATGGTTCGACAAGACACCTCACTTCGAGTACCTAAGAGTGTTCAGTTAGACAACACATAAGACTACCAAACCATATATCAAAAAGTTTGACGACATAAGCCAAAAGATGATGTACTTTGACGTAGAGGATGAAACCAAGACACGCAGGTTGTATGATCCACAAGAAAATTCATGTAAGTAGAGATGTCGTTTTGAAGAAAAGAAGAAGTGGGATTGGTGCAGCATTGACGATGACAAGCAAACTGTTGGAGAGTTCACTACTTTGGAAAAAGTGGGAGACGCAACAGACCTAGAAAGTGCCCCTACAGCAACACCAACAAGTCCACACATGTCCTCACCGGTGACATGGAAAGGTGTGATGGACTCTCTAGAACAAGAGAGCTTAAGCGAGAGCACAAGAGGATCCACAACAGAGGATGAACCAAAGAAGTTTCGTTCTCTTGCTGAAATTTATGCAGATACACTTGAAGAAGAACTGGATCCCGATGATTTAATATTGCTCGTGGCCGAGGAGCCGACAACCTACCGTGAGGCAACAACTAACACGATGTGGCAAGAGGCCATGCAAAAAGAGCTTGAAGCCATTGAGAAGAACAAGACGTGGGTACTAACTAACTTCTCGTCTAGACACAACCCCATTGGTTTGAAGTGGGTGTTTAAGTTGAAGAAGAATAGTGAAGCAAATGTCATCAAGCATAAAGCAAGATTTCTGGCGAAGGGATACGTACAACGACAAGGAGTTGATTTTGAAGGTTTTCGCGCATGTGGCTAGACTGGACACTGTTAGGTTGATTCTTGCCCTCGCAGCTCAACACGGGTGGGAGGTCTATCACTTGGATGTCAAATCAACATTTCTAAATGGTGCCCTCCAAGAATAAGTGTATGTTGCCCAACCTAAAGGGTTCGTCATCAAAGCCAAAGAGAAAAAAGTGTACAAGTTGTCAAAGGCCCTCTACAGTTTACGGCAAGCACCGAGGGCATGGAACATATGTCTGGACAAGAGCTTGAAGAGTCTAAATTTCAGGAAGTGCTCACAAGAACAAGCAGTGTATACAAGAAACGATGGGGTTGAAACGCTCATCGTTGGCGTGTACGTTGATGACCCGATCATCACTGGTACAAGTTTGAAAGGCATCAAAGAGTTCAAGAACAAATGATAAAAGAATTTGAGACGACTAATCTCGGATTACTCACGTACTACCTCGGTATTGAAGTGGACCAAAGGAAAGATTGCATCATGGTAAAGCAATCGGCCTATGCTAAGAAGTTGTTGCAGCAATTTAAGATGGCAGAGTGCAACCCGACCAAGTATCCCATGGAAGCAAAGTTACAACTCGAGAAAGATGTTGAATGAAGCTTGGTGAATTCCACTTTGTATAGGCATGTCATTAGAAGTCTAAGGTACTTGACTCATACTCGTCCAGATCTTTTATATGTTGTTGGAATAATGAGTAAGTACATGGAAAAACCCACTATGGTGCATTATCAAGCGATTAAGCACATCTCTGCTATGTGGAGGGAACCACAAGTTCTGGGTTGAAGTATCAAAGAGGGCAAGGTCCTGAGAACTAGTCAATTTTACCGATAGTGATTTAGCTGGAGACATTGACGACAGAAAAAGCACTGCAGGAATGACGTTTTATCTCAATGAAATTTTGATCTCTTGGCAATCTCAGAAGCAGCAAACTGTGGCAGTATTTTCTTGTGAGGCTGAGTTCATGGCAGCAACTGCGGTGTCATACCAAGCATTGTGGCTAAGAAATTGTTTGAGCGAAGTGACTAGAAGTGAACTAAAGCCAGTAAGTCTCTACATCGACAATAAATCCGCGATTACACTGATGAAAAATCCAATATTTCACGGACGCAGCAAACACATTAACACTTGCTTCCACTTCATCCGTGAGTGTGTTTAGAAGAGACAAATCGTTGTAGAGTTCGTATGCACTAGAGAGCAACGTGCCGATATTCTAACCAAGGCACTATCAATGGTTAAGTTTGTAGACATGCGAAAATTGTTGGGAGTGAAAAATCTCAAACAAAGTCCAGCTTTGAAAATGTGAGTTAATAATTTTGACTTAGCAAACAATTTTAGGATAATTGTTAGTCTTTAATTACAAAGAATTGTTAGTAGTTACTTAACGAGAAAGTTTAGGAACTTGGAGAAAGTTTAGGATTTCTCCCTTATAAATACTAAGTTGCTCTTAGTGGAGAATTGAAAAGCTAAGTGGTTAAAGTTCCTCTATTCAAAAGCTCTCTTCCCTTCCGTTGTTCTTCCTGTTTCATTTTATTTGTTCGACATATTTCGATCTTGGGCCATTTCCAACAGTACTTCTCTACACACAATTGGTCATCTTAGTCTCATAGTGTACGTGTACGTACTCATCATAAACAAAAAATATTCCAATGCACGTGAACACATAAATACGTATGAGGTTCCCATATTTTCATGTGGCAAATCAGGCAAGAAAACCTCATACTTTTATCACATATCATACTAACTAATATGCATGAATAAACTTTTATAAATCATTTCATTTATAATATATCTTTTAAACCATGGCATGAGACTTTTCTTCCTAGCTTTTCCTTATTTTAAAATATTTCATAGCATGTCATAGCATATCATAGCCTTACATAATATATCATAGTGCATCATGACATCTCATACATTAGATAGCTCATCGTAACATAACATAACATTTCATTAATACTTATCATATCATTTGGCATATCATATAACAACACCTTCATAACATCACATCATATCATAAGGCATATCACACATTGAGCATGTGTCATCATACATAAAACAATTCTTTTAACCATATCGATAGTAGAGCCATTTACTTGGTTGCCCTAGGTGGGAGTTACTAATTATTTTTGTATCCGTCTGAATTTGCTCCTCAAGTTTCAATTCAACCTCAGAATCATAATCTTGTTGATATTAATTAAAACAAAATGATTGCAAAGATCAACGAGCTTGTAGTCCAATTATTGAAGGTAAAGAAATATCTCGACATATATATTCTATCTCTCTCTTTTCTTTCCAAAATCAATCTATTATTTCGTATTTAAAATTCTTAAAATTAAAAATCATATGTAATTCGTTTCGTATGATTATTAACTATTCTAGAAAACTAAATTCATATTTATCATTAGCCTAATAATTCTTAATAAATTTTATAAGTGTTTAATAAATTTTTAAGCTTTCAATTTAGATTTAATGTTTCTTTTATTTAACAAATACAATACTTACTATGGTTTCATAAATATTTGAGAATTACTTATATAAATGCGTTTGTTACAATGTTATCTTCACAAAGTGTTTTAATTTCGAAATAACTCAAGTCTTTGTCTATCAGGAGAGGTTCTTAGTCTAGAACGTTCGCTAAGTTCGTCAACATTTACGAAACATATATATGTGACAATTGTTATAAACTGCAAAAAGGGTCTCGAAAGTATTTTAATCTTAGAATAACTCAAGTTTTTGTCTATCTAGAGAGGGTTATTCGTCTAGAACGTGTGCTAAGTTAGTCAAGTATTTGCGAAGCATGGATATGTGACAATTGTTATATACTACAAAAGGTATATGTGGTAGAGTTGTTGTGTATGTCATTGGTCCGATCCAATCTAGAATGTTGAAAGGTCCGATGAAGAATGGACTTAGCTTGCCGTTTCATCCAAGCCTTACTATGTTGTTCATCAAAGCCACCTTCAAGCATACCTTATTGCCTACTTCAAACTCTAGGTCTCTACGTATTACATCAATGTAACTTTTTTTTTTTTTTGTCTACTTCAAGTCTGTACACATCCACATTCTTATTTTTTGCACTACCTCATTAGTGGCTTGGACAAACTACAAAATGTTTCTCGTTTAATATGGTTCACTAGACCACATTCTATAACATTCAACGTTAAAGGGAAATATTTTTGTTCATAAAAAACTCGTACTCCCAAAGTTGTATGTAACACTCATTATATAGAACATTAAGTTCGCTTAAGTGTTTATCCTGTTATTCCCTTTATCATACAGGGTTTATGCTCGTGATATCGCATTATACAACTTGTGGATGTTAATAGCTGAATGCATAGAATGCATGTGATTTGATTTGCAGACAACATATGGTTGAACTGTTTGTGTGAAAGCATGATCACAACCTCAAAATTCACCAATCTTGACTAATGCTGTCTTGGTTTCTCTCCGTTTTTTTTTTTTTTTTCTTTTCACATTTGGTTTGTGAGTTACTATATGAACAAGGAACTCCTTTAAAACACAACATTCTATGTTTATACTAATCTCTCAAACTCAAATGTCTATGCAAACTGAATATGCAACTCAATCAAAAACCAACAAATCATATATAGAACAAAACAATAGAAACAAAGTCTCTCAAGAACTTACCTTCATGACGAATCTAAACTCTTCTTGATCATCCCAGATTCCAGCCACTACTTCTTCTTTGGCCAAAGTTTCTCCCACAGAATAAATTTAAACACTCATACTTTCTGTACTTCAACTTCTTTTTTCTTCACTACCTACCTTGGCTTCCTCGTTTTTCTGCGCTGGTTCGGTACTCCTTTCTTTCGTTGTCTCCATCTCGGTCTTCCCGATATTGCTGATATCTTCTTTCTTCTGCTCAGATGTTGTACTCTCATGTTTTTCTGGTGTTGCTTCAACTAATGTTACTGCTTCAGGTTTCTCAACTTTTTTGGGCAATTTTACATTCTCTGATGTCTTTTCCACAGGTGTTTCGCTTATTGGCTCGACGTCAGATGGTGAGGTTATAGTTACTTTCTCGTCGGGAACGGTCGCAGAAGTTGTAGGAACATCAGTGATCGGTATCTTTTCAGCTGGAATTTCAGATTTTTCAGTCTCTACTTCTGTTTGAGGTGCCTTTACTTCAGATTCTTCTGCATGTTTTTCAGACTCTACTACAGTTCGAGGCATCTTTTCAGCTGGAATTTCAGATTTTTCAGTCTCTACTTCTGTTCGAGGTGCTTTTACTTCAGATTCTTCAGCATGTTTTTCAGCTGGAATTTCAGATTTTTCAGTCTCTACTTCTGTTTGAGGTGCCTTTACTTCAGATTCTTCTGCATTTTTTTCAGGCTCTACTACAGTTCGAGGCACCTTTATCTCAACTTCTTCTACTTGTTTTTCGATTTCTACTACTGCCCGAGGCGCCTTTGTCTCATGTTCTTCTATACATTTTTCGGTTTTGACTACAATTTGAAGCCCCTTTGTCTCAGGTTCTTCTATGCATTTTTCTGTTTCATCTACAGTTTGAGGCGCCTTTGTCTCAGGTTCTTCTATACATTTTTCAGTTTCAACTACCGTTTGAGGCACCTTTGTCTCAGGTTCTTGTGTACACTTTTGGGTTTCTACTTCAGTTTGAGGTACCTTTGTCCCAGATTCTTTCCCATCTTTTTCTGTCTCTATAGACTCCAGTTTCTCTGTTTCCCCTGCTGGCCCCTCACATAATTGGTTCACCCCTTCTTTCTGCAGAATATTCAGAATTCATGTTTAAAATAGCAATTTCAGAAGACGTTGAAGGAGGATTTAGATATGCAAAGAACATTAACCTGTCATATGACATTTTACACCACAAAAATTGATCGAAGTAGAAATAGATCAAAATAAACTGTCCCCCATAATTGGAAGTAGTTCAAACCGACAACTTCAAAGCACAGCTACAGCTTAGCTAGCTAACACATTTATGAATACACATACCATACTTATCTACACAATCAGTTTGGGCACCCACCACTAGGCAACGCAAGATCACATTGATGAACAATCATTATCCAAGGCAAATGATCTTTCAATAAACTTCTCGAAAATTTCTGGCTCGCCCCTCATCTGATTCTAACAACTATTAGCATAACCTATCAATCAATCTTTACACTTACCCAGAAGCATGTCATATCAGAACGTGTGGGTGAAAAATGTATCAACTCTTTTCCCATCAAGATCACATGGGAATGAAAGAAACTTCTATAAGGTGCAGACAAACGGGTAAAGTTCAATGAGCCGTGAAGCAATCACAGAATTGAGGCAAGGCATGAGCAGGAATAACAGAAGAAAGTGGAGGAAAAACGGGTGGCCCCTCAAAGGAAAGACACGTTTGCTTGTCACCAAACAAATGTGTCAAGGAATGTGGAAGATACGCACTTACATGATCAAGCCTCCCAAGTGCTGCTGCTGCTGCTGCATATTATATATCTAAACGTCCAATCGGACGAATAGGGTTCTTGAATGGGAAAGGGAACCATTGGAAATTAGGTAAAAAAACGTTCGAACCAAAAGATTTCAGGATGCCGACAAGTCATAAATTGTGAAGAAACTGAGTCAGGTTGAAAAATATAATTGCATTTCTTTACATCACTTTTCACCTTTGGGAGGACCGTTCATTTCGCTTTACGCCCAAAAGAGGCTAAAAGTTTCCTTCTGGAAAAGAGTAAACAAATCTGTTTGGTTCCCGAGAAACCGCCGAGATTCGCGAATAAATTGGAGGTTCCAAAAGAAAATATGAAAAAGCTACAAAAAACCAACCGCATGTTCATTTAATTCTTTTCCAATATAGAAACACGAGGAGGCATCAATAGCATATTCTTCAATTTTTTATACGTTTTCCGCAGTTCTTCATCGAGAACCAAATGGCAGCAGAACGCCCTAATTTCAGAATCATTCAGCACAATCATCCAGTTCATTCAACGAACAACAAAGAGCGAGAACATGATTTCAACGAAAAACTGAGAAACAAAACCTAACGAGTTCATACATTTAAAGAAGAATAACGATGAATTGATTTTTAATTAACAAACAGCATCGAGAACAGAATCTCAAACACTGATCAGCAGTCGATAATCGGAAGAAATTAGAAATCAAATCGAAGAAACAAAGAGACGATTAAAGCGAAGTACCTCCTTAAACAAGCGGCTAAGAGAGCGGCGTTTAACACTCTGATCATCCACTTTGTCGTCGTCGTCAACAACTTCCTTGCCTTTATCGCTCTGGTTTTCCTCAAATGTCTTCTCAGCTTCAACAGAGGCTACAGTGTCAACAAAAACATCCTTCTCCTCAACATTCTTCTCCGGCACCGGCGCCGGAGCCTTGCCGCTGTCGACTTTCGGCTTAGTCGCACAAGCTCCCATTTCTCGTCCCGTTAATTGGATTACCTCTTCTTCTCTTATCTAAGGAACAAGAATTTGACAAAGAGAAATAGAGAGAAATTTTCGAGAGAATTTAGGATTTTATAGGGAATGTAATTGTTTGAGTGTTCGTTGTTCCGACAATTTTTCTATGGCGAAACAGAGAGAGGAGAAGAAATGGTAATGCTGAGGCAGAGGTTTTTAAAAAAATAAAAAAATCATATATTGAAAATAATAATAATAATAATAATAATATTTATTATTATTATTATTATTATATATTGCTATTGTTTAATTAATTATGAAATTAAATTACAGCGAGGCAATGGTGGTACTTGAGCTGGCTATATATCATTGGGGAGATTGTTATTTCCAAGTCATCCCGTGTACACCTCAGCATGTTTTTTTTTTTATTAATACAAATATTTTTCAAAATTTTAAATAATAACGTTTTTAATTAAAATAAAAATCTTTAAAATACTAAACTACAAAATTTCAATTAATTTTTAGAAAAGGTTTTTATCGACATAATTTGTTTATATACACTTTATTGATTATCTCCCTCTTCAATTTTCTCCCTTTATGTGTTTACTCTCACTTATAATTCAACAAAAAAAAAAATTTTTGTTTTTTTGTCTTCGTTGTGAATTTTTTTCTTTCATTTATGGTCTCGGTAACTTTCCTAATATGAACATTTATGAACAGTCTCAATTATGAATATTTCCAAATATAAATATAATAAATTTCAACATCTAAATTGCCAATTTATTTTTAAATTGGGTTTTTTAAACTTAAGTTAAATTTAAAGAATTAGCTATTTAAAGTGTATAATAATGATTTATGTCCATAAGCTAACTATACCAAAATAAACTTTTTTCTAAAATTTTAAAGATAGTAAGTTACATAAATGTTTTATATACTTATGTGCATTACTAATAAGGATATTTTTAAATTATATATATATTCTTTTAAAAAAAACTTAAGAATATTAATTAAATTTTGAAAATTCAAGAGTATTTTTAAATATGAGAGTAAAAAGTATTAACCCTATTGAAACTTTTAATTATCCTTTATTATTATTATTATTTATTTATTTATTTATTTATTGACAAAGTGCAAAGTTAATTTTTATTTTATTAATTTAACTTATTTTTTATCAATATTATGGTCTTGGTTTGGTAAATTTGGTTTCTTCACAGCCCATTTATATATGATTATTTGGTTGGTAGACCGAGAAATAGGTTGCAAATCATAGAAGAATCGTATGGCATCACGGTGCCATTATGAAACACAGAAAAAGATTGTTAGCTGCAACCGCGCCATAGCAGGCTGTGAAGTTCCAATGGACGGAGAGGGAGCCACGCCCCTTGGAGTAAAGGAAGAAGATGGTGTTGAAGCTAAAAGAGTCGGTCACAGTAGGCAAAGGTGCTGATTTTGGTGAGGAGGCTGGCGGCGACTTGGTTGGCGAAGAGGCCAGTGCGGCACTCAGGACCTGGCTCAAAGAGTCAGTGATTAAAGCGACAAGGATAATGAAGACAAAAGCAGAAGAGGAAGCCATAGCCGTGAAGAATGCAATGAGAAGAAAGAAGAACGACGAAAGTGGAAGATGGAAGGGAAGTTTTAGTTGTCGAGGTAGAGGATGAAGAGATTTCTAGTTCAAGGAGAGATTGATTGTGTTGGAGAAGGTAAGGTTGTATGTACAGAGTATGGTGAAGGGTGAGCCTGAAAGGATGATTTGGAAGCCAAAAGAGTGGAGCCGAAGAGTAATCAATCGGTTCCGCCTACGGCAGCTATGGAGACGGCCACTCCAGCTTCAGCCGTGGTGGTGGAGAAGAAGATGAGTACAAGATTCAAAAGGCATTATAAACAAAGGATCGGGGTTGCTAAATCGAAAGAGCTCTTATACCATAAGAATATTTGCTAAAACCACTACACCTAAACGGTAGTGAAATTCTCTATTTATAATCATAAAATAAATTACAAAGTAAATGGAAAAAGCAATAAATAGATACAAGATACTTGCGTATCATAAAGGTCAAACATTATACCTATGGTAAATTGTAATGGAGATATTTGCCTGTGATAAAAGATCAAATATGACATACATGTAAACTATAATTCAAAACTAAATATCCTTAATCGTTCACGACCAAACATAACATTCAAATTAAGTCACCCGACTGTTGGGGTTAGATATGCAATCATATACCAAACATGAGTGAGACCTATCTTTTATAAACATTATGCAACTTTAGGCTCTTTTCAGATTGGGGGAGGGTGGATGTATAGTACTTCTTCACACACGACCCATGTACGCGCACATGGGCTCACTAGACGAGCTCGTATACGTACTCCCTAGGTAAGATTTGGTCGGACACAACGCATTACATGTCGCAATTAATTTGAAGCAATGTTACATACTATAATTTTCATGTTCAAACAAATAGATATTCCAAGTGTTATTGCTCAAGTTATTCATAGTGTTAGGGTGTTAGCCCAAATATTGGTACCGGGGGAGAGGCCCAAGGGCGCAGCGAGCTTGGTAGAAATTCGGCCCATGAGTGTCTTCTTCCATATTTAGCGAAGCTTTGGAGCAAGGAATTTGCAGGGGATAACCGAGGGCAGAACGAGGAAAGGCGTCTGCTCCGCAGAGCCAAATCCGCTGCCAATCGTTTCTCAAACCTTCAATTCCACTCTATATTTAACATTATACAACTTCAACTTCCCTTGATCGCCAATACACTTCCCTTTTGCTTCACCTTTTCAATTACCAATGCTAATTCCCAGATTTCGAACTTCCCTAATTCTTAAAAATTCGTTCATTAGGTCAACTTTGGCCGCTACTCATGTCGCCTCTTTCCACTCCACGCCAGCCTATTGCGATAAGTGGAAGAGTAAATGGAAATTCGTGAGTTAATTTTTCTTTTTGTTCTGGTTTTTGTTTTATTTTCTGTTTGAATTGCCCTATTTTCATCATTTTCCTGTTTGTTCATATCATTTTGTTTATGAATATTCAATGTTGGTCATTGTTGTCTTCTCTGAATGCTTCTTGACTTGCAAAGACTTTAAGGTTATTTGCTGTTGATTAGTTGATTGAGTTGCAGAAAAGCTATTCTGGCTTTATCCGGCAGCATTCTACATGGCAAGCAACAGTTGTTGAGAGAGAGCTAATGATATTAGGACCTAAATTTACAAAACTATATATAGAAGCAAAGCTATTAGTTTACATTATCCCGGATGAATTTGATTGCCTAGTTATAGTTGGGCTTGAAACTCTGTGGATGAACCTGTTAGCTATGTGTGTTGCTTTTTGCAAGCTAAAGAGTTCATGTGTGAGCATATCAATAGAATTTTGATAGTTTAATCTTGTCGCTGAAATGCTGATGTTGGAATTTTTAGGTGGTGAGTTGATTCGCAATTGATCTTGTTAGCATCTTTGTATCAGGAATTCATTTGATAAGTGTAGGACATAGATATTATCACAGGATAGTTTATTTTTATTGTTTTAATGCAAGATATAATGATCTACCATTAGAGCTGGAGACAGATTATAAAAATGATTGTTTTTAATCTATGATCTCCTTTACTCTCCTTGGCATGAAGTATATAAGTACCCTATAAATACCATTTTCAACTATGGTTTTCCTTGCTTTGCTATCTAAATTTTACATATGTTTCAAAGAACCAGACCCATGTTTTGAAAACTAAAAAAAAATTGTTTTTGGAGTTTGGCTAAGAATTCAAATGTTTTCTTTTGAAAGATGAAACTCATATACACAATTTTCAAAAACCAAAAATTAAAACTCAATTGGTTGTCAAACGAGTTGTGATATTGAGTTAATTGGTACAGTTGTTCGTTAAGAAGTGTAAACATTTCTATTTGGGATGTATTTTTAGGCCCAAGACATAAAAAGCATGAAGTATCACTCGATGAATCCTATATGCGAGTTAGCTCAGACATTCAGGGATATTAAAAGAAAAAAACGTCACTCTATGTGTGTTGGGTATTTCTCTGGCTGTGTCGTGTCATGTGAATTGCTTTTTTTTTTTTTCTTTTACTTTTTGCTTAATAAGATGCTAGTGCATTGTTCAGTCGTAATTTAAAATGGAATGTTTTAGTCGAGTTATGTTCTGGTAAAATTAAACATAATCATTCAAGAGAACCAAGAAGAGGATCATCAGTCTACAATCTAGCAAGGCTTTCATTTACATTTGATCATAAGAAATGAAATAAATCTACTTTATCTATGATCATTTGCACCACTGAATGCATAATACTTTCTGAAGTTATAACTTCTTTAAAAAGAAATTCCTTTTCTATACTTTGGCAGGATGATGGTGTGAGTGGAAAGGAGCCGTCAAAGGTATGTTGATCTATTAGGTGACTATTTTTTCTTTGTTCTTAGATTATAAATGCAAGATTGATGTCATTGAGCCAGATGGAGTTTATCTTTTTGATTGGTTCAGCATTTTGAATATCTTGCATGTCTATCCCATTGCATAATTGCATTAGATGTTATTGCTTACATTTATTGAATGATACCCGAATTAGTCATTTATTATTTATTTTAATGATTCTAATGTTGAAAATGATGATACCAGAATTATGTAAGATATGTGACTCGCCAAAGGCGTGCCGATGCAAAAAAGGCTCTAAAGGACCTCCTCTACAACAGTGGATCTACCTTTCAGGTATTCATTCTTATGTACACTTGCAAAAATTAGAATTTAAGTTGGATAATTATTATCATGATGTTTCGTGAGGGGCTCACCAGCTTTGTATTCAGAGTTAACGTATACTACAGCATCTTGGGAAGATAGTACATTAGAGGAATCGAATTGATCACTTCTTTCTTTCAATGCATAATAATCAAATGAATAGAGCTGATGCCATAGAATGTGTTGGATGCCATCTATTTGACGCAGGGGTTGAATGAGTTCTTCCCTGGGTAGGAGGTCGGGAGTTGGATGTTTGAAAATACCTTCCAAGATCCCACATTTAAGTCCTTTGGTTGAAACCATAATAACTGAACATTCTTGTCCTCTCTGAGAGTTAGCCTTGGGTTAGACAAAGCCTTCCTAAAGATTAGTACGGGTGGATATGAGCATGATGCAATGAGTGGAGCTCTTATATTCTTGTTATGTACATAACTTTTAAATCTAAGGAACAACAAAACACATAGGCCCATGACTATATATTTTTATTTGGTTCATGCCTTATTCAATAGAACAAGGAATCAAAATGGAGTCTTGGTGATCGCTGGTCTTCTGATGAGTCATTCGATCAACCGGGCAGCTGTGATAAGAAAGGACGAGCAAAGTCATCTACGCGAAATTTTGGGAAATCCCAGCACAAGAGATCAAAACGTCAGTTCGCATTGCCTACTGTTATTTCATTTTCATTATATATGTTATTTCCTTTTGATAAATTTCACGGGGATGCGAATGTGTGATTTTGAACACACTGTATTTTTCTTCAGGTAAGTTTAGAAGAGAGAGTTTCGTTAATGACTTCGACAATGATCCGGAGACAATCTTTCACGCCACATTTGGCAATAGATCATATACATGGTCCTTTGACACACGTAAGGATTCCTTTCAAAATTCAGCATCTGGTTTTGAGTGGACAGAGTCTCCTCCTAACTGGAAGAACCAAAGAGGTACTGAATGGGAGAATTCAAGTGATTGTGAGTCTGATGAGGAGACCGCTGATGTAGGATCATGTTCAGATAGAACTATTCTGGGGTTACCAAAGACAGGTCCTTTAAAGATTGAAGAAGTTAAAGCAGCGTAAGTTGATTAGTCTTTCCACTCGATTCAACTCGAACCCACTTATTATTTGTTCATCTTACAGTCATCCCCATCCTCTTGCAGGTTCCGCTCGTCTGCTTTAAAATGGCATCCTGATAAGCATCAGAGATCTTCCAAGGTGAGTTTGGAATAATATTTTCAGTCTGAACAAAGCTAATGAGTTACCCATTTGATTGACCGTAGTTTGGGTTGCGTGGTTTCAGGCAATGGCTGAAGAGAAATTCAAACTCTGTGTTAATGCATACAAATCCCTGTGCTGCGCACTCTCTCCAGGTTAAGCTGCTGCAGGTGTGTTCTAACTTGTAACAATTCGAAATGATTTAAGGTTTTTGAAATATAATTTATGTAGAGAGGGTTATAAATATAGTCTCTATAATTCGATTCAAAATCCGCTCCCTCTTAGTTTGATGGAAAGAGGAGTGGAAGGAATAATGGATGCATTTTTGTAGTAAGAAGGTAATTCCTTCCTTCTTCCTTTGTCACCTATAGAGCACTGATCCATTGCATTCGTTGAGGATACTCCAACTCTTGTGTTTACATCTTTAGCTTTATTCTAAATTGTTCATTAACAGGATGAAGAATTTGTTGAATGTTAGAAAGATAAAATGGTTGGTCGGAGAATTAATGTTAATGTAAAGAATAAAGGGGGTTTATTGGTAATGGGTTCAAGTCATGACGATTACATACCTAAAATTTAGTATCATCCAAAGAGATTTGGAAGCCTCGGTTGAGTTAGATTGGAGGTATCATAACAGAATTCAGATCAAATCATCATCAGAAACAGAGAAGAGAAACAGAGGAAGCCACCATAAATCCATAGATGAACACCAAGAACCCAAAATACAGCGCCCAATTCCTCTTGAACTTACCAAAGTAAATCTCAGGAGGCTCCTGGTGCGGAATCTCCAACTCCTCTTCCTCCATGTCTCCGTCGCTGCTACTCATCTTCATCTCCCTAAGCTTCTCCGTCGCCAATCCCAGAGTCAGCTTGTGGCATCGCCTTTGGTACTTGAATCCGTTGATGCATCGCAGTGTGTGAGCCACGGATACGTAGAAGGCCAAATGCGCTAAGGTTAGGAGAGCGATCGGGATCCAGCAATGCCGGCACTGTAGCCGAGATTGCGATTGAGTGAGGAAAATGAGAGCTAAAAAGATAAAGAAGAGCTGGAATTGGTTGTGGAGCTCCTTCTTTTGGAGATCGATTGAGCGCTTCTTTTCTAGGGCTTTCTCGAAATGTAGATGGATTATGGTGTTCAAGGCTTCAAGAGCTGATTCCTTAGGTATGGAGCGGCGGTTGTTGAGTTGATCATACTGATTTTTAATCTGATTCGGCGTTTGATTTCCGTAGTCCGCCATGGACGCACAGCTTCGTGTTTGAGATCGAGTTTCTCGGGTCGGCGATGTTGGTCTGCCCATTAGTGAATGTGGCCGTTAAAATTATTGTTTCAGGTAATATTCAATTATATTTAATGGAGGTAGTTGAATTTCAAATTTTGGAATAAATTATAAATTTGGTTTCCTTTGCTAATGAAAGAAAATCTTCCTGCACCCCTTTTTATTAGTTTTTTTAATCGTATTGCGTTCTTTTTTTCCTCCTCTGCTCGTACGCTCATGTCTATCGTGTTTTCTCTCCCTGAGATGTCTGTGTGGATCCCGTCGGCCATTCCAAGAATGTGCATGCATGCACTGTCGCTTGGATCATGCTGTCTACATGCGTTAAATCTAATTTGTGTGCATTCAATGTCGGGTGCAATCATACTAGCATTAATGCATCGGATCTCATCAGAACTCTAAGCGTACTTGGGCGAGAGTAGTAGTATTAAGTTGACGAGAGTAGTAGTATTAAGTTGGATAACCACTTGGGAGGCAACACTCCTTTTTATTTCTATTTTATTTTGTGTACTCGTCATTTTAATTTCTCCCTGTTTTTTTCTTCCTTTCTTACCAAATGGCAACCACCTCCGCTCGTACGTTCACGCCCATCACGTTTTCTCGTGACCGCATGGGCCTCGTCGGCCGTTCCAAGCACGTGTGTGTGTGTTCCGTCGCCCGAATCATGCCGCCCACATGCATTAAAAGCAATTTGTGCACATTCCATGTCAGATATGATCATATCAACATTAATACACCGAATCCCATCAGAACTCCGCAGTTAAACCTGGACCATTTGAGAAGTGTTCGTGTGTGCTTTTGATGTTGGGTGCCATCAAATATATGTATTTATTTATGTACTCTACATTTTTTTTTATAGTTATTTATTTATTTATTGAATAAGTATATAAATATGAATAAGAATAGAAGTAAAGAATTAAATAAGCCATTTTAAGTACTTACATGCATCCATGTCTATATGTTATGACTGATTCATATACGTTAAAAAAAACACAAAAATTCGAATTATCATAGAGCCCGAAAGTACTAGTTTGAAATCTGAAATGTGAAAGAAAAATTGTGTAAGTAAAAATTTAAGTCCAAAACGGCCATATTTTGGGATAAAGGGTTGGTCAAGCCGCTTTAGGCGACTTACCAGCGTGTTTGTTCGTAACCATGATTGTATAGATATTTAAGTTACGACGTTTTTAAGTTTCAACTTAGCTCAAGGTAATATTTAAATTATTAAAAGTCTCGATTCACTGACTATGTTTGTTCGTAACCACGATTGTATAAATAGTGAAAAAACGTATAAAAACGAGTACTCATGTAACTAAAACGAGGTTGTATCGAATAATATATGTTGCTTGAAATGTTTACTCTCTGCTGTACAAATTTGATTTCTCGCAACCGAGAACCCACTTAGAGCGAAGTAAGATGCAAAAACCGAGCCGCAAATAATATGTACTACGTAGAATTTTTGCATACACTTACTGTCCCCCTAGATTTTTAGTCATGTCTTATTCTATTGGATTACTTTTTTCTCTATTCACAAAAACATCTTAATTCAGCTTCTTTCCTCCACTAGATTTGCCCACAACCACGTTAATGATACAGGTCGTTAATCCTTAGATGATCCTTACTTCTCGAATCTTAACTTGATATGCATCCTCTCATCATCATTGAAAATAATGGCATTTTAGCTGACTTTATTTTCATTTTAATTCTTTTATTTTTATTTTATTTATAGGGTTAATAAGTTCTTACATTAGAAATTCTACTTGTCATCCCCGTAGATCTAGAATGTCCCACTTTTGGTACGACTCACCCAGCGTTCAAGAGTTGACAGAGTAGAAAACCATTCGTTTCCTCTTTTCTATCGATTTGCACTTTATCCCATAGTTTCAGAATCGGCACACTTGTAGTGCAACTCACCTAAACAAATTGGGGATTGATATGGTATATGGTACACATCAAAGCTGCCCATTAAAATAGTGCCGTAGGAAAAATAGACTAATATGATAGGTCCCGTTATTGCATTCACATGTTCTTGCATTTCACCTCCAATAGTGGGGTCACTTACTGAGTATTTCTTAAAATACTCAAGCCACATGCTACCTCTATTTTAGGTTAAGGTAAGACACTCCTGTACGGTTGACGACGACATCGCAACTCAAGACCATGACACATGCATAGGGGGTAGTCGTATTATTTTCTTAGACTTAGGCTAAAATAGGATGTCTTTGATTTAAACGTTTATTTATTTTATTTAGTCTTTTATTGTGTCATTTTTTAAAGTGTTTTCAAACACGTAAGTCCATGACAGTGTTTTAAGCTGAAGTGTTATGTTTTATGTTTTATGAAGTCGTATTATTTTCGGGTTATGTTTTATGAAGTTTAAATGAAGTATTTTCGCATTCAATGTTTATGATATAGATACAGTAGCGACCTTAAATTAAATAGAAAATTTTGGGTCGCTACAGGTAGCTCGAGCCAATTTTGATCCTAAGAACTCGTGTTCACCTACTTCAGCCCAATATATTGATGACTTGCATCGTTACCCATACAAAGTCTCGAATGGTTTCATGTGGTTACTTAAAAGTATTACTATATACGAATTTCATGAGGTGCAACTTGGATTCTCAAACTACTTGAAAAATCTAAAACGCGTATCTTCTAACATTTGATTTAGATATTTGATCTGTCCATCTATTTGTGGGTGAAAAATAGTGTTAAAATCAATTTGAGTGCCTAACGTTTTCTAAAAACTATCTAGAAATTGAACGTGAAACGTGGTTCTCGATTTGGCTGCAACGATACTCCACTCTATGCACTCTAACAATATCCTTCATATATAGTTAGGACCAATTATATAAAGTATATGTATCTTTTCCTGTCAAGAAGTGTGCGAACTTAGTAAGTTTATAAATGATCACTCAATTTTCATATATCCTTTCTAAGTTCTTGGTAGACCCACGATGAAATCCATTACTATTTTTTTTTTATTTCCACTCAAGAACACTCTTGAGGTTGCAACAACTCCGTTAAAGTGCCTTGACCTAAAGTGCCTTGGACCTATTGGCAAATCAAATATTTGCTCATAAATTCTACTATATCTTTCTTCATTTTGCATTTCTAAAAATATTGGTTCACATCTTAGTACATCTTAATGCCATTTGGATGCATAAAAATATGTGTAGTATGAGCTTTAGTTAGTATCTCATGTCATTTCTTATTAGTACATACTAATGTGCTTAACAGAGAACTCTATTGTCCTTGAGCGTCATCGAGCATTTATCACATGACTTTCACTTGTTGACCGATCAAGTATTTCTTAAGATCTTACCATATCTTGTCTCCCCCTATATTTGTGAAACACCACCCTTACACTTCTTCAAATTAATATACTAATGGGATGCACTCACCAGTGTTATGGGTGTCTCCATTAATGCCTTCTTTAGGATAACCACCCCCTTGGTACATGTTTTTCACAACTTAGCTAATGAACATTTGTTTGATTATCACTTTCAAATACTTAACCAGCATCAATAGCTTGGTGTAAGTTCAACTTTGAGGGGAAAATAATATCATATTTCTTTAATAAACATAAGATAGAACACTAATCTTTTCATATTATCTTAGTAATATGGGAAAGAACACTAAACGATCTTAAATTTTCACATACTCAGAGTCGCTACTAACGTATCATGCTCATCTCTAATGCAGAAATGTAACTTGAATGTCATTTATAACATAAACTTCGAAAACACTTAAAATAACTTCTTCTCTATAAAACACAGTTATGGTCTTGCGTGTTTAAATACGAAATACTGAAATTTAGAGAAAATAAAAACATATACAAAATAATTTAAAACGATGAAATGCAAAACAACCTATTCTAACCTAAGGCGAATTTAAATGAGTCTACCCTATGCATGTGTCACATTCTCTGCTCGCGGCGCCGCCGTCCTTCGTACAAGTACGCCTTGCCTTTACCTAAAAAATAATGTGGCATACGACCTGAGTATTTCGAAGAATACTCAATAACTGGCCTCACTATAGGGGGCCATACAAATGCAAACACGTGCAATCATGATTTAGGGACCCATCTCTAACATCATAGGGGTGGCCTCCAGTCTCGGACAAATTAGATGTGTAGTACTTCCCTACACACGACTCACATGTGCGAGTGTGAATATCCGGGGCGCTCGCACACCCCTGGACCCTCTGGTCAAGCTAATTTGTAGTGACGTTTGGAGGTTAGCGGAACCCTATAGTGTAATGCGCCTCATGAACACCCTCATCATCATATGATGTGTATTCGCACTCATCATCGTATTGTGCGTGTCTGCACTCATCATCTTTAGGGGAAGTAGGAGCCCTATGCTTATGAACATACAATATTCATGAGGTTCCTCTAAATCCAATTATATGTCTCTTTTGACACAACCCTCTAGTCTTATCTCTTTGTTACACTGTATAACACGTGCTCGTGGATATTTACATTAATATCATTTTCATACTCTTAGGGTTGTGTCCTTTGCTGATCTAAAGACGTAATGTAATATGACATACAACATCTTAAAGCATGTTCAACATAGAAAATATCATCATGTTAATAACATCGTCATGCATACATCATACTCATCATAAAAGTCATTAAGTGCATCAAATACAACATGTACGTCATGCATCAAAACATAAATAACATACATATGACATACATCACAGCACAACGTCATACTCATACATCATCATAATTCATACAATCTTTAATCTATTCTATAGTAAAGCCACTTTGTTGGCCTTGGCCAAAGTACTCCCTAATTAACTAAACGTAAGCTCCCGTTCCTTGAGAGCTGCTTCCTACGTTGTCGGGCTTTGTCTCCTATCACACCATTCGCCACATTCCATTAGTATTTCACAATTAAATTACCAAATAACTCAATAAATACTTCGATTGTAGAAACCGGGCCGAAAATAGGTGTTTCGGCTCGGCTCACCTATTTTTAAAAAAATGTTATTAACTAAGGGAGAGCTAAGGTTAAAAGTTGTAAACTATGAAGAACCAAAAATAATGATGGGCTGCAAATGTTGGGTATCATACTCCAACAACAATAATTTTTTAATGAAGAGATATGCAAAAATGGAAAGAGATTCTCTCTCCACTTCAAGAGTAGAAAGTATAAGAAAAAAGATAGAGGTGGTGTGCCATTCTCCCTTTATTCTCAAGTAGTTTGGAAGATCTAAAGCAAACATAACATATGGTATGCGTAACTTTTGGATCATATCATATATAATATTAACATACAAATCAAAATATGGCAGCATAGAACATGAGGTGAGCTCATGGTAATACTTAACACTCAATCTTATATATATATATATATATATATAAAAGTTGATTTAAAAAAGAAGATCAAAGATCTAAAAAGTGGTGTGAAATTGGGCACAGCCACCACCTTAATATAATGAAAGCTCCAACCCACTTTGTTTTGTCTAAGTGTAGAATCAGTTGTGTCATTCAATTTAAAATGAAATCACTATCAAGAACAAACGCCTTCCTCGAGTTAGGGAAAGATCAATTCATATTAAAATACACACAAAAAGTGTGCGTTATTTGATTCTCATTACACCTGTGCTATCTGCTCTGTACACCACTCATCTTATTTTAAGGTCCACGGGGAAAAGGAAGGAGGGGAAGAAATTATAAAAATAAAAAAATATCACATGCTCCCTAATTTTTTAAAATGAAGGGACAAAAATGAAAGTACTTCAAACTTGACCCTTCAAGTTTGAAAATTCAACCAAATCACCTTAAAACATAATTATGATCTCAACAGACAAAAGTGCCAATGGTACATCTATGTAAAATGACTCGAAAATTACTCGAAAATAAAAATGTTTAAGTTTGATTTTTTTACATCAAATTCATCAAATTTGAACGTTCCTTATAGTTTTGTTGAAAAATATTAAAAGAAACTCAGTTTTTTCATGTAATGGTTTAAGTGTCTCCAACGGGTCTTCTCCAAAATTAGATACAAAATTTTGTGTTAACACTAGCTATAAGTGCTACAGATGGTCTAATGAGGGAGAATGGAAGTGGTTAACACGAGAGCTCCTCTAAGTGTTCCAGTTGGCGGAGCGACTCTTGGCCGAATTTTTAATGTGCTTGGAAGCCTATTGATAATTTGGGTCCTGTAGATACTCGCACAACATCTCCTATTCATAGATCTGCCCCTGCTTTTATACCATTAGATACAAAATTATCTATTTTTGAAACAGGAATTAATGCACCATGTTTCCTTTGCAGGATGTCATGTTTGGCTTCATGTTTTCCTCGCCTAGATGAGATGTCTTCCATCATATTATGGGTACTCAAAGATTTTTAGGATGCCATGTTCATGTATGCACCGATCACGTGACCTTTATGGTCTATCACGAGGAGTAATCAATGGCCGCAATGGATTAGGAAGAGAGTAAGTTACCTTAACCACGAATCAAGAACCTCCTAAGACCTTCCACAATACAACATGCTCATCACTTAGACTACGCTACTTGGAACGCATGAAACCTTGAGCGTAGTATTGAGACTATGCCGCTTTGAAAGTATGAAGCCTTGGGCATAGGTATTCAGGTTGTATCACAAGGCAAGCCCCTAGATGCAGGATTAGACTACATCACTTTGAATGTAAGAAGTCTTGGATGTAGGTTTTTAAGACTGTGTTGCTTGGAACGCATGAAGCCTTCGACACAGGTTATCATGTTCATGAATTATATCATAAATCCTAGAGGGAGTGTCTTGAGGAATGAATCAAGAACATAATAAGAACCTAGAAAGTACCAAGAACAAGATGATGATCAAGGTCTAGAACATGTATAGAGATCCAAGTTCTAAAGACAAGACCAAGAACCATAGTTCCAAGACCCTTAGAGAATGACCAAGGTTTCATAATTCAAGGACCAAGGTCCTCATGATAAAACATGATAAGAATCCACAAGTCAAGAACAAGAACTAGAGGGTCAAAGTACTTACCACAAGAACAAGAAAAGAAAGAGTATGGTACCCTTGCATATCAAGGACACATTTAAGAGCCTATGTAAGCTATTTACTGAGTCTTTCCTAAATGAATTTCAAACTTTTGTCTCAATTTTCTTGAACCTAAAGCTATAATAATTAGTTCCTAATTAGACAAGACATTCTTAGTCAAAGAATTTTTGATTTAGAAGAAAAATCTAAATGGAAGTATATTTGATTTACTAGATTTTTAGTGGAGAATAAATGACACCACCTAAATAGTTGATATAATATCCACTATTAAGATTTGTTCTTCATTCCATGTAATTTGTAGTTCTTAACAAAAATGATGTAGAAAAGTTTCTACCTTGTTTGCACCAGGAATTCAGTCCCACCCATTGGTGCAGTAGAAGACACTAAGATATCATTAAGTAAATATTGTTATTAAATGATGAATATTGTGTTTTTACTAACCATAAGAGAAATTCAATTTCTCCAACTTTATTATTAAATAGTTTTAGCAAGAGGTAATTCTCTTAACATTGGAGTTAATTACTTCACAATGTCTTTAGATCTTGCTTTTTTAGGTAAGTTAAGGCCAAAAAGTACTTTGAACTTGTACATTCTGACCTAAATGAACGGGTGAATGCAGATGTCAAAAAATATTGTGAATATTTCGTCAATTTGATTGATGATTATTCAATATATAAGTATCTTTATCAAATGCAGTTCTAAATTCTTAGAATATTTATGTTTTTTTTTTTTAAATCGAGCTTCCTCAAACTTCTCTCCACTTACCTTTTATCCCTTCTCCAAATAACCCTCCTCAACCAACCCTCTTCAAACTACAACTACAAAATGTAAAGTAGTTTGTGCAAGAATAAAATAAAAGAACAACAAAAATGGCATATATTGGAAAGAGATGCGGGGGATTTACTGGGAGATGTCGTTTCAAAGTTGTTATGAGAAATCATGTAATGATCATAGTCAATTTTAGAAGAAAAAAAATTAAGAATCGATTTAAATTGGCCAACTACTTGTGAACAGAATTTAGAGAGAGAAAAGTAGGTGTATAGAATATAAAAAACAAAAAAATAAAAACACATGGAAAAAGAAAAGAAATTTTTTTTAGGAAGTGTTAAACTATTTTAAATGGATTGTATAAAAATAATATTAGGATTGTATGATCTAAAATACTATTGACATATTTTTAAATTTAAGTTTATTACTAAAAACAATTTAGAAACACAGAAAACATGGAATTCAATTTTTACTGAAACAATTAAGTGAATATTTAAAATAGGTGAAGACTCGACATAAGTGAGAACGGTTCGAAAGACGAAAGCAAGCGAATTTGCAGCTAGATAGAACTTTGGCTGAGGCTAACTAAGTAAGTGGTCTTACTATCGTCTCGGTCGAAAAACTTGACTTTTGTATGATGACATATGTCAGTGACCCTTGCATGTATTATTTATGCTTTACGTACTATGATGATGATGATGATGTGAAGTAGTACAATATTATGTTATATGATGATGTGATGATGTTATATGATGATATGATGACGATGGTATGATAATGATGATGACATGATGACATGATGATGATATGATATGATGACATGATGATGATGCATGATAACATGATAGTGTAAGATGTATTATGATGATATGACTTAATATGATGATATTCCATATTAAGACGAGGTACATGTATTACATGTCATGATGCATTATGATGAAGAGTTTTCTAAGACACAACCCTACTGAAGTCCAGCTATGGACAACTAGCCCGACTATCACCTAGGGGATGCAAATCGCCTAAGGATTCACGCTCGCACGCGTGGATCATGTATAGGGAAGTAATACACATCCAATTTTTCTTGGACTGGAAGCCACTTCTATGATGGTTTTAACGATAGGTCCTTAAGTATGAGTTGCATGTGTTTGCATTCTCCGACGCCAATAGTGGGGTCACTTACTGAGTATTTCATAAAATACTCAATGACTGACGATAATATCGCAAGTAAAGACCATGTCACATGCATAGGATAGTTATATTTAAATTCTTATATAATAGGTTAGTATAAGACATTTCTCAATATTAATATTTACTTTGTTTTATTTAATATTTCATTACGTTGCTTTAAGGAGTTTTTGAAACATGTAAATCCATAGTAATATTTTACGATGATGTTTTAAATATTTATTTCCACATAAGAGATGATGTTCAGATCAAAATGGATAGTACGAGAACCTTGTTGTAACATCTAAGAAGGAAGGAAATTAGCTCTAACGAGAATAAGTCGCTCATGTAAGACCTAAAGGATTTAAGGGAAGAAAATAAAGGATGTAAGACCTAAAGGATTCAAGGGAAGAAAATAAAGGATTAAGCAAAAATAAAGTTCTTAGGCAAGCAATTCCTATACGAGTTAAAATGCATTTTGAAAAGGATGGAAAAGGAAAAGATAAGCTAAAATGTGGAAAATGTCATTTTTCCAATTTTTAAGGGACTTTCCAAATTTTTATTTCCTTATTCAAAAACAATTTCAAGATTTTCAACAGCGAAAAACCAAGGGATGAAGAATTTTTAGAAAATTATAGATTTTAATAATAAAATATTTAGAATCAAGTAAATTACCAAAAATACCCCTGAAGTTCCTCTTAATTACAAAACTGCCATTGAGGAAAATCGCCACCAAAATTTGTTTCCAGAACTGACTAGTAGAAAGAAATCGATCGTATCTTCACATTCAACCGTTGGATCGAGCCGAAATTTGGATATGTCTAACAAGACTCAACATTCCTTAGACCCAATGGTTGATAGTCAAACCCAATGTCAATAACACTCTCATCCAAGTAAATATTTACTAAGTAAATTCAAGAAGCACTTAAAATAAAAAGGAGAAAATTTAAGATTCTGGAACAATCAATGGCTGTGCTAGACTAGATTGATCTATAAATAGAAAGTTCTAGGCAATATTTTAAGACAATAATAGAGTGATGATGATTAGTAAAACTAGAGTTTGAAGCTTTTTAGATTATGGGGTTTTCATCCTCGGATTTCTTCTAAATTCGAGGGCTAGATTTATTCCGGTGAGAAACATGTTTTCCAGCGAACTTTGGAAGATTATAATTTGAGCTACAAACCACGAAAATGTATGAACTTGGTATCTACTTCTTCCTCGAAACTTCATCTAAAGATTTCGTGAAGAAATCGAGTCCATTAAAGTCTATATAGAGCTGTAAAAAGGCAAAACTAGAGGTATATGAAAGAGAAAATCGTGATTTTTCTAGCGACCAATGAAGAAGATGAAGTCCAAAGTCAAAACTTTGACCAATAAAAGTCAAAGTTAGCCATATAATGACCTTCTACACTTTTTGATCTATTTGGATCCCTTCCCGACTAGTTCTCATGAATTTCTTTATGGTTCCTGAAACTAGACTCAAAGATGAATCTAGTAAAGAAAATTTAGAATAATTCAGATACGAAAGCTTGAGAACGGAGGTTCCGAACATCGAAGACGAGGTAAGTAGCCACCTTGAACTTTTCTTAAGAAATACTCGTAGAAATTGCTTGGACTTTCATATGAACCCTAAACCAAGTATGAATAAGGATATATGAAAAAAAAAAACTCAAATAATCATGAGTTAAGGCCCCAAACCGATCAAATTGCTTGAGATTTAATTAACGTTAAAATAACTAACTAGAACAACTCAGTTATCTATGAAATTTTAATGTTGAGCATATTATAGCATGTTGAGGATATATATGAAATTTGGTGGTCATTGGATAAGGATAAGTAGGTAAACCAAGAAACATTGTAAAATGATCATAATGCTCTTAAGGATATCTACCTATGGTTCATGACCTAGATGACATTCAAATGCTATGAAACTCCATAGTATATCTTATTTTATGATGTTTGAGGATGTGGTGAAGTTTAAAAGCCATTGGAACTCGTTAAGTAGCAAAACAAAGAATTAGGGGCAAAATGACCAAAATGCCCTTAGGACTACTTATGATATTTCAAGGTCTAGACGAGCTCCAAATGACCTACTATTTTTTATAAGGCCTATTCTAAAGAACATGAAGATATACTTCAGATTTGAAGTTGTTTAGAACAAGTTTGGAACCTAAACCAAGTTAGGACCCAAAAAACACCTAAAGGAAATACTACAAGACTCAAGACTCTTCTAAAACCCTCTAAAAAACTCACTAGGAATCTATGACATTCGGCACGTGTCATATATATTCATATGTGTGAATTATTTGTGAATCGATATGCTTATGATATGTTATAATATGTGAATTGTATGATAATACTTACGGTAAGATGTGTTCAATGATATGTTTGAGATACGAGAATGATGCACTAAACGTAATGTAACGATAGGAGTAATACATGTTCATGAAACGTTAAGGTTAGGTTACGTATCGAAGTGCTATGGTAGGAGAGATTGATAACAACGATATGGTCACGATTGGTTGATAAAAGAATATGATTAGGTTGTGGGTAGAAAGTGATAGGATTATGATAGATTGATAGAACGATAACGTTAGGATGCGTTCTGTAACATTACGACTAAGGTACGTTCAAGTAACGATACGATTGTAATATGTCTAAGGACGTTAAGGCTATGATAAGTTAAGGATGTATATGACCACGAAGTGTTTACGATATGATATGATTATTATACGACATGTGAAGAATAGATCTATCTATCTATCTATCTATCTATCTATCTATAATCCTATAGTGGTGTGATTTTCGTTGTTTTTCCCGGAACCCTAATACATTTCGCTGGGGTCTTCGTACCTAGGTTGTTTTCGAGGGAGGTTGGTGAGTTTTCGTGAAGAAGAAGATGTAGGGTGCTGAGAGGGAAGAAGAATCGAGAAGAAGATGGAAGGAAAAGGCTGAAAATCGTGGGACACGGCCTGACCCAACCCATTGTACTGACCCACCTGTACAGAACCAAAATCCAAAATTTTTCTTCCATTTCACACCATTTGATTCATGTTTATTCAAATTTAGGTACTTGTCTCACACATTCCATAATGCCTCATTCATAGGAAAATGTCAAGTAGCTTAGTCAAATGGATACTTGAAGACCCGATAAAGTTTCGGGAAGTCTACGATCATGTAAATAACCACATGGAGCAAGTTTCTAAGTAATGCTTGTAGGAGTCGGTTTGGATTGTGGGCAAACGATCTAGTATCATACTTAGGGAGTTGGATAAATTTAGTTTGATGAAAGTTGTACTTCGATAGCGTGAATGGTTATACCTTAATTATAGTTACGGCTGTGTAGCTTCTGTTTGCATGAATGTGAAATCTCTGATAAGCGTTTAAATTTATATGTTTCATAGTATGTCAAAGTAGATTGTTATTACTTGATTAGCATGGTGAATATGTTGTATGTCTTTGTACTTTGTTATGCATTTAATTTGGGGTTTGGGTAGCCCATTATTTGTTAGATTATTTTAACATATCTTGATTTCCAAGCAAAAGGTTTAGAACTTGTGGTTCTTGCCTTAATTCTTTCATAGTTCTTAAATTCCGACTTAACTTGAGGTTTAGAATGAAATCCCAGCTATTCTTAAAGTATATCATAAGAAAAATTCAATATGGGTACATACATTCATCGTTAACGTTCTAGTCCTCGATTCTTGAGTTTTTTTGTATTCAAATTACTCCAAATTTTTTTCCTTAAGTCAATTTTTTTTAAACTAAAAAGTGAGAACATGTAATATAATGACCCTAGATTTCTACTTACCTAGAGTCGTCACCATCATCACAGCGTAATCATTTCTACACAGAAATAAGCCTTTAAACTTTTTAATAAAACATAAACTTCATCTTAAAATACAGTAATAGACATACGTATTCGAAAACATCTTTAAAACGACCGAACAATCAACTAAATGAAACAAATAAACATTTAAATTAAAAACATTATAGTTGAGTACAAAAATGATATTAATGATCATGTCGGCCAAAAAGTAATATTAAATTAAAAAAAAAAAATTATTGTTTGTTATGTCTCTCCATCTTAAAGTAAGGGTCAAATATTTAGATTCGATGAAGAAAAAAGTGTTATGAATCTATAGAGAATAATAGTATGTGTAGTACATGCTGATTTTATTATTATTTATATGAATACCAAGGAATATTTATAATTTATAAGGGAATCATTTAGTTCAAATTAAAAATTGAAATTGGTAAGTGAAGGACAAAACAAATGCTCTTCACTTTATTTTGTCGTGTACTATAAATCTTTATGGTCAACCGCCCACTATATTTCCCGAATCCATCTTCTATATTACAAAACTTCACACACCTCTTATCATTTCATTTATTTTCAATATTTATGTCAATTTTTTTCAATCTATTATTATTATTATTATAAATAAATATTAAAACAATAATCATTTGTGAATTTAAAGACTTTTTTTTCCTATATTACTAATTTTTTTCACGAAAAGAAAAAAAAATTGCAGTGATTTGAAAATTTTGAAATATAGTAAAATTACAAAGATGTCCCTTTCTTTATATTTTGATTTGTTAAAACTATGGTAAATAATTTGTATTTAGTGAACTATATTTTAAGATTTTATTAAACTATAGAATTATTTATGACTACTTGGTGACTAAATTCTATTGTTTTTTTAAATTATATGGACCAAATTTGGAATATATATATATAAATAAAAGTAACATATAAACCAAATCAATATCTTATAAACCATCCACTTCTTCATGTCTTCCAACTAAAGTGGATTTATAAATCACAAGAACATAAATCTTATCCATCCCTAAGTGAAAAATTACATGTGGGAGAGAGAGAATGCATAAATAATTTGGTTTTGTTTAGTTACTTGGAGTAGTGAGATCTTTTCATGTAGGTTCAATAAACCCGGTTATTAATAGACCATTTGTAACAGTTCAAGCTTGATATTGTTCACTTTGGTCGATTACGTATCATCCTCAACCTCACTGTTTTAAAATACGTCTATTAAAGAGATGTTTCCACACCTTTATAAAGAATGTTTCGTTCCTCTCTCCAACTGATGTGAGATCTCACAATCCACCCCTTTGTGGGTCCAGCGTTTTTGATGGCACACCGCTCAGTGGTTGACTCTAATACCATTTGTAACAGCCTAAGCCCAAGCCCACCACTAACAGATATTGTCCGCTTTGGTCTATTACGTATGTTAGCCTCACAGTTTTAAAACGCGTCTACTAGAGAGAGGTTTCCATACTTTTATAAGGAATATTTCGTTCTCCTCTCCAACTGATGTGAGATCTCACAATCCACCC
>NW_019268529.1:1875197-1884954 GCF_002738365.1 Cucurbita moschata
AAGCCTTTAAACTTTTTAATAAAACATAAACTTCATCTTAAAATACAGTAATAGACATACGTATTCGAAAACATCTTTAAAACGACCGAACAATCAACTAAATGAAACAAATAAACATTTAAATTAAAAACATTATAGTTGAGTACAAAAATGATATTAATGATCATGTCGGCCAAAAAGTAATATTAAATTAAAAAAAAAAAATTATTGTTTGTTATGTCTCTCCATCTTAAAGTAAGGGTCAAATATTTAGATTCGATGAAGAAAAAAGTGTTATGAATCTATAGAGAATAATAGTATGTGTAGTACATGCTGATTTTATTATTATTTATATGAATACCAAGGAATATTTATAATTTATAAGGGAATCATTTAGTTCAAATTAAAAATTGAAATTGGTAAGTGAAGGACAAAACAAATGCTCTTCACTTTATTTTGTCGTGTACTATAAATCTTTATGGTCAACCGCCCACTATATTTCCCGAATCCATCTTCTATATTACAAAACTTCACACACCTCTTATCATTTCATTTATTTTCAATATTTATGTCAATTTTTTTCAATCTATTATTATTATTATTATAAATAAATATTAAAACAATAATCATTTGTGAATTTAAAGACTTTTTTTTCCTATATTACTAATTTTTTTCACGAAAAGAAAAAAAAATTGCAGTGATTTGAAAATTTTGAAATATAGTAAAATTACAAAGATGTCCCTTTCTTTATATTTTGATTTGTTAAAACTATGGTAAATAATTTGTATTTAGTGAACTATATTTTAAGATTTTATTAAACTATAGAATTATTTATGACTACTTGGTGACTAAATTCTATTGTTTTTTTAAATTATATGGACCAAATTTGGAATATATATATATAAATAAAAGTAACATATAAACCAAATCAATATCTTATAAACCATCCACTTCTTCATGTCTTCCAACTAAAGTGGATTTATAAATCACAAGAACATAAATCTTATCCATCCCTAAGTGAAAAATTACATGTGGGAGAGAGAGAATGCATAAATAATTTGGTTTTGTTTAGTTACTTGGAGTAGTGAGATCTTTTCATGTAGGTTCAATAAACCCGGTTATTAATAGACCATTTGTAACAGTTCAAGCTTGATATTGTTCACTTTGGTCGATTACGTATCATCCTCAACCTCACTGTTTTAAAATACGTCTATTAAAGAGATGTTTCCACACCTTTATAAAGAATGTTTCGTTCCTCTCTCCAACTGATGTGAGATCTCACAATCCACCCCTTTGTGGGTCCAGCGTTTTTGATGGCACACCGCTCAGTGGTTGACTCTAATACCATTTGTAACAGCCTAAGCCCAAGCCCACCACTAACAGATATTGTCCGCTTTGGTCTATTACGTATGTTAGCCTCACAGTTTTAAAACGCGTCTACTAGAGAGAGGTTTCCATACTTTTATAAGGAATATTTCGTTCTCCTCTCCAACTGATGTGAGATCTCACAATCCACCCCTTTGTGGGTCCAGCGTTCTTGATGGCACACCGCTCAGTGTTTGGCTCTGATATCATTTGTAACAGTCTAAGCTCAAGCCTACCATTATCAGATATTGTCTGTTTTTGCCCATTACGTATCACTGTTAGCCTCTTTCAGACCTTTATAAGAAAGGTTTCGTTCCACCTCCAACCGATGTGGGATCTCATACAATCACATTGTATTTCAGCGATCTGGTTGAGTAATTTTACATTATATTAGGGTATATTTGATAGGTCACTCAAAAAAGTTTACATCAAACGTTGTAAACCGTTCAAATCAAAAGTCATTGTATCCACAAGTTTAGTTTATTCAATATTCAATAGGTATCCTCCATTTTAGGCATTGTCATGAGGCCTATAAATTCCCTCACCATATCAAGTCTTCTCCTCACTCAACTCTCCCTTCCATTTTACAAACCCTAAATTCCCTCTTCCAAAACCCTTCCCTCTCAAAGATGGCAACCCATTTCCCTATCCTTCTACTCGCCATCTTCCTAGCCATTGCAACTCACCAAATCCAGGGAAGGCCTTTCAAACCTCAAATGCCTCTCCACTCCTCTCCGAGCGTCGTCGGTTTCGGCCAGTCTGATACCGGTAGCAAAGACGATTTTCGCCCGACAATGCCTGGAAACAGCCCTGGAGTTGGCCATCATTCAGTCAAGAAAAGCGGCAGCGGCAGCGGCGGAGGCGGTGGCGGTGCCCAATCGGAGAACAATATGGAAGGGGTGAAGGATGATGATTCAAGGACCGCCGGCAGCCGCCATGCTATCCACCGCATTGCTTCAAAACCAAATGCTTAGAACAATAAGAGATAAGAAGTGTTGTTGTTTCTGCCATATTTTGTTTTGGGGTGTGTTGTGGCTTCTTCTTTCTCAGCTTCTTAGTATGGAAGTGAGTGTTTTATGTGTGTGTGTGCTTTTACCTCTTCTAGTGGGTTAAGTTTATGTATTTGTTCTTATGAATATTTCGTGGTATTAAACATTAAATTTTGTTGAACAATATAGAAAGAAACCTTAATTTCATCAAACCTACCTACTTAATATAACCTCCTACTTAGTAATGTTACTCATTTATTATTTCATGTAGTTTATTTAGTGAACAAAAAAGTGCCCATAAATTTACTTAGGTATTAAATGCAAGATGCTCATATACATTTTCATAAACTAATATTTAAAACAACAAATAAAAATTTCATCATAGTCCATAGTAATATTTTTGTCAATATAATATAAAGGAAATATTAAATTTTAAAAACTAAGTAGACCAAGTAAATAAAGTACATAAAAAAAAATTAGTTTATGTCGAGGTGAACCAAGTTCAACCACTCAAGAATATTAATAACTCTTTTAAACCTTGTAAGATGAAATTTGAAAAAAAATTGTTATTTATATATTTTTCTTTCTAACAAATCTAACCAACAACGTTAAAAAATGTTTCATTAAAATTTTTAATTTGAAATCTATACTTGAATGCCCCCACATCATTTTTGAAATCATATGCAAAATCTTGAATGCGTCAAATCTTAATGAGTATTTTTCGAATTATTCCGGCCGTGTGTCACATTATTTTTCAGGTAAAGTTAAGGCGCACTTGTACATAGGTAAAGGTAAGGCACACATGTACACCGCACTTGAAAAGAGGTAAAGGTAAGACACACTTGTAAAGAGGACGGCAGCATCGCAAGCAGAAACTGTGCATCTGCATAGGATAGAAGGTGCACTTGTACAGAAGTATAAGTAAGGCACACTTGTACAAAGGACGACGACATCACAAGCAGAAACTGTACATGTGCATAAGATAGAAGGTGCACTTGTACAGAGGTAAAGGTAAGGCACACTTGTACAGTGCACTTGAAAAGAGGAAAAGGTAAGGCACACTTGTACAGAGGACGACGGCATCACAAGCAGAGATTGTGCATGTGCATAGAGTAGATTCATATTTAAATTTTTTTAGGTTAGGCATAGGGTAGATATTTAAATTTCTACTTGTACGGAGGACAACAACATCACAAGCTGAGACTGTGACATGTGCATAGAGTAGATTCACGTGCATAGTGTAACAGGTTGTTATGCATTTTTTTATTTTAAATTATTTTGTGTTGCTTTTCATTTTTCTAAACTTCAGTATTTCGTATTTAAACACGTAATACCATGACTGTGATTTCTAGAAAAGAGTATGTTTTAAATATTTTCGACATCCATACTATAGATGAAATTTACTTTTAAGAGTTATATTTCCACATTAGAGACGAGCACAAGACGTTAGTACTAATTCTAAGTACGTAAAAATTTAGGGTGGTTACATTTTTAGCAAGAAGAAAATAATAATGTGAAAATTAGGTGACAAGCGTTTGAATTGGGATAGAGATAAAAACATGTAGGTTTAAGAATTGTATAATGAAAGAGTAATTATATAATGATGTATGCTTATAAAATTTTGATACGATCATGGGACAACACAAAGTTGAAGGGAACGACAAAGAATATATTAAGGTACATACAAATATTGAGTACAAATAATTTATTGAGAGAGAGAAAAAGGAGGGTACATAATGTGAGGAAATAGTAATAAACACTGAAAAGGGAATATAAAAAAGGTTACCATTTGCGGCAAAGGAAACCCATTAGATATTTGTTAATAAATTAAACATCACGCCTTTTCATATCTCCTTTTCTCTTCATTTTTTTTTTTTTATTTTCTTTTAAATTTAATTAATATATTTATTTCAAAACATGATCTTAAATGATGCATTTTCAAGTAGTGGGAAAAGTCAAAATTATACGACAGAGAGGCCTATGTTTCGACTCAACTATTGATCGACTTGGGTAGTGAACGATCGTAAGATGTAAGGTGAAGTCAACTCTTCTTAAGTGGAGGCAGTTGTAACAATAGATCCAATTCACCCATAATCGGGGTGGAGATAGACTCGGAGTCGAAGGGTATCAAAGAGCACCCCAACAAAAGAGTAGAGTCCTAAGGCGAGGGCCCTACAATCAAAATTACTTCAACCGACCACCTATCTCCTGAGGGACCATAGAGTATACGAGTGCCCAAGAGAGCGACCCTTCAGGCTGCATTAGACGTAGACTTAAAATCGAAATTTGAGGCGGTAAAGCAGAATATCATCATCAGAGATCATAGACAACCCTCGTATGGGAGTCCTTAAATATTTGTTTGCCCTTAAGAAGAAATAGGGGGAGTCAAAAGAGCCATGAAATAGGGGGAGTCAAAAGAGCCCATTAAAAAGGTCTCATGAATGTAGAGGTATGGGTTAACCATAGATGGACTAAAAGCATAATGGTCGACTCTGGAACCACCCACAATTTTATGATCGAGATCGAAGTCGAATGATTGAACATAAATTGGCACTGAGACTAAGGGAAGATGAAAATCGTCAACTCCATGACCCTACCTATGTTGGGAGTAGCAAAGAGTGTCGCCCTCAAAGTCACATGTGCTTACTTAGAAAAAGTTTCACCGTGGTCATGTTTGTCCAAGCCGTGTTGTCCATGGTCGCATACCTGTTGCATATCAAACCCCTCGTGTTGCACTACTTTACCACATTCTTTTACAACTCTAATTATTTACCGTTTCTTATTATATATATATATTTTTTTTATTAGTATGACACTTCGCTAAAATCATGTTTACGCCTGGTAGAGACTTGAAATGCCTCGGAATGTACGGTAGGAGATGCAACTAGTAGTCAATTCTTCCTACTTGGAGTTATATGTTGTCTAAGCCGTTGTGTTACTTTTCTTGCATGCTAGCTTATAACATTGCTTTCGGTATTGATTCCAACCTTTCTTTCAACCTCTCTTTCTAAAATCCTTATGCCCCAATTTTCAAGATGAGGTTAGAGACATGGGTATACGTTATTCGACAGAAGGCAACACGAATTCAAGTTGCTTAACTCACTTAATGGTGAGAGTGAATGTCGCACAATCGCTGGCAAGCATCCCGAAAAATGTGTGAAAAATGTGTGATTGTGACACTGTGCAACTATAGTGGTGTCCTTTAGAGCGAATGGTCTTCTTTCCTATCATTTTAATATTATTTTAAATGTTGCTTCATAACATCATGAATATTGTTGTGTACTTTTTGAAATTAGGTTTAGGTCAGATTTATTATTGGGTTTGAAACTTTAAATTCTTTGCGTCTCATTTTACAAAAAAAAATTACCGCCTTTTAAACCTTAAGTCTATGAGACGTCCTACTGTTAGAGAGATCAAAAAGAGGGTCATTGCAAAAAGTTATCATCTAAGCAGAAATTCCTTGATTTTATACGAAAAATGTTGGAAAAAGAATGAATATTGTCAAATACTCATTAAATGACTTTATTGTTGTGGTAGAAAAATGCAATCATATAGAGATCTAAATTTGTGACTAACTTGAGACTCTACTTTTATTTTTGGGTATTATTAGATGCATAGTACTTGACACAGTCCACACACATGCACGTTAATCCACTATGCCGCTCATTAACATACCTCTTAGGTATATGACTACGGACTAATGCACGTTCATGTAGCAAAAAAAACAATGAAAAACAAAATAAAAAACAAAAATAATATATAAACGTAATTGTATAATATATAACTGGAGAAATAATACATGATTATATGAGCATATAACAACTGGAGAAATATAACTGGAGAAATAATACATGACTATATGAGCATACAACATACAGGATGAGGTACAACAATTAATAGTAATTGAAATAATGCATATACTTCAACTAATCATTATCATGAGACATGAATTCATAGCTATGTGTTATCATGCCTCAAGCAATTCATCCAGCATAGTCCATAGTCCGTTGCAACCCAACTGCAAGTCCACTTGCCTTGATAAGCTTAGCATAATGCTTGTACACTCATGTTAGCTGGGCGTCACATAAGTTCAATCCCATTCAAAACAATCGAGAAATTGTTCTTAAAGCCTAATCATATAGCTACAACCACCTAATTCATATAAAAATCACCCCTAACTGGTGGACATGGGTTGAACCTTTGGGCTTGGGTTGGTATTAGCTGAGTAGGGATCGTGAGCTTGGGCTTAGCTAGGATGATGGTCGATGTGTTGAGCTGTTGAGAACGTGTTGGCTTGGAAAGGCGAAATCTGGTTGCTAGATATCTTGTAGGTTGGATCTTGTAGGCTACTATGGGCTTCTTCTCCTTTACTCCAGAATTCAAATTTTTACACGACAATGCTTTAAGAATGGCAATCTACTTCCACGGTGGTTTTGTACACCTCGTTAAACAACAAATTCAAGTTTTTGAAGCAAACTGTGATTGTACTCTACAATTGACATGGCAGGCCATTTTTTGATCAAATAAATAGATTGATATGGTGTTTTATTCATTCATACCCACTTACTTAACTCAAGTAATTACAAGACCCGGAAGCCTTGAAACTGACAGCAATCAAATAAATACATTATGCCTACAGCTTATGGTGTTTTATTCAGATCACCAAATCAAATTTTCACCGCAGATAACCAAAAAACAATAGAAGAACTAACCTTGAACTCAAAATATAATATCCTCATCCTTCTCACCAGCTGCAGACAATAGACTGTAAGCTGAACTTATGGAGACGCCCTTCTGCAATGACACCTTCTCAGCAAGCTGTTCCTCCGCATATAGCTTGGCGTTGGCTCGTTGTCTCTCGATTTCCCTTCTCTTATAACCCTGAATCTTTTTCAGTCTAAAGAAATCCTCCCTTTCTAGCTCGTCCAATTCTCCCTTGATGTAACTTATAGTATTCTCTATCCTTGGCTTCACCACATTCTCTAGAGCGTTAACCCTGCGGTTTGTGGTTTTAATTGCCTCGTCAAGAGTCAAAAATGACGTCTGAAGTGAAGCAAGCTCAACAAGAACCTCAATTGCCTTCACATACGCGCCACGACATAGCTGGATCTGTTGTCCACCCCTGGCTAGCCCTGTGAGATCATTTTTGGTCTCACCATCCGAATAATGTTCAAATTTCGGGAGTTTTACACCAGCAATGTTGTCCTGCCGAGATCGAATCTTAATAGCTGCATTTTGGACATTCTCAAGGACGATATGCTTGATGTTGTCGCCAGCAACATATTTCGCTTCGGTAAGAGAAAATGAAGATGTCTTCATGACTTCTCCCATTGACTCCTTAGCTGAGACAATCTTCTTGAGTATCTGACGGAACTGAACAGTCAAAGCATCACTCTTCTTCTTGAGGAGAGCATGACCTCTGGTTGCACCAATAAGACGAGCTTTCATCGCTCCAAGCATTGTTACTGTTGGAACTACATTCAAACGCTGGGTTTGGCCCGACATCTTTTACAATATCTAACAACAAGAAGACAAAGCAAGGTCGCTATCAGGGAAACATAACACAATCACTTGCAATGTATAGTTGCATGAAAGTAAAAGTCAGCACACTTGGGTCTACTTCGGAACATCCTGAATGTAATAATGAATCAGTTATGCAATGAGCGAAATTTAACCACTAACGTAGAACAAGTGAAAATATGTCATCAGAAGTCCATCATATGTTGTCCTTAGCACCATTAAAGTCACAAGGTTTGTAGTCATTTGCTGTTTGCAAGGGGGGTCGGGACATGAATAACTAGTAAGCAAGCACACCAAAGGAGACAGGCACAACTTTCATGTGATGTCACAACAAATTAAGTCACACAAGATGCTCCTTAAATACCGTATAAATAGTCAATCCTAACAACAAAAAAAAACCTCGACACCACAAGTGACATATCAGCCCTTGACTGATATGAATCCAACCACTATTCATTGCAGGTACCCGAAGGAGCAATTACAAGAAGCAAGACAAAGAAGATTTAAGTATCAAATCAAAAAAAGAATAGAGTGAGTCGTCTTGGAATAGACCATCATAGACTCCAAGTTCGATCTAAGAGTTATTCATCATTCTAACTAGCTCTTAGTCGTCTTGGAATCTAAGAGTGACCATCATAGACTCCAAGTTCGATCTAAGAGTTATTCATCATTCTAACTAGCTCTTAGTTGGAATCATTCGTTAAACTAGCTTTTATTCGTGAAATTTTGCAAGGATCTTAGAAAGACCTCTAGCTTTGCAAAATCCAGCATGGCTGATGCTTATCATATGACCAAAGGCATTGATATTCACCTATAATCCTTTCTTTCCTCACATACGGATTCTATACCCTTGCACCACATATGCTTTTCACGTTACATCTAACATGTATAGCCCTATGCTTTTTAATCATGAAACGTGTAGTTTTTCAATGTTTACACAAAAAACACAACCCCAACAACTAAAGAGCCACATAACAAAGGTCAACAAGTTTCTGTAAGGAATGTTCTCACAATTCTATTAAACCCATTCATCAATCACATGAAATTTTGAGCATGATAATACCCAAGCCAAAGTTCACATAGCAACACATGAAATTTTCAGCATGTTTTTCCAATACATATCATCATTCAGGGAAATTGAAACAGTGCATATCAAATTCCAATCAGTGGTTTACTTGCTGTCCTAAGCGCTCCTAAAATCGGATCGAACCGATACTAAACCTTTAGTAATGAAAAAAGAGGTTAAGGAAGTAGAATAATGAGGATTAGGCAAGAAAATTGTAGATTCAGATCTAAAGAGGATCCCCAGTTCAGATCTGGTTTGTACGAATCGAGGGGGAAAGAATACTAAGGTGTTGGCGAAAAGAGGTTATAAATGAGAAGAAAACTTAAGGTTTTAAACTCCATTTGAGAGAATTGATTAAGGACCCAATTCATGAAATCATAAGGAAAACTCCCTTCCTTCAGTTCAATCCGTGTAGATTATGGAGGCAAACCAAAACCAAAACCAAAACCAAAACCAAAAAAATCTCAAAATGGAAGCAAACACCCAACAATGGTAAATTAAGTAAAACGAAGAGGCAAAAGGAGAATTAAAGAAGAAGCTAACCTGCGGCCGAGAGGGAGAAATGGAGAAGAAGGAAAGGGGAAAAGGAAAAGGAAAATGGTGCAGACGGTGTGCGTGGGCGGGGCGGTGGCGGTGGCGGTGGCCGTGGGCGGGGCAGTGGGAGGGAGAAGAGAGGAAAGGGTTAGAACTGGGAAGGATTTTGGAGTTTTCTGATTACTTAAATATTTATAAATATATTCACAATAAACATAAATGGAAATGACAGAGGTTCTTATTTTCCACTCTATTAAGATATATATATATATATATATATATATATATATATATATATATATAT
>NW_019268529.1:1886091-1891188 GCF_002738365.1 Cucurbita moschata
ATATATATATATATATATATATATATATATATATATATATAGCTTATAATATTTGGTGACTAATAAATCGATACTAAAAATATCAAATCTATTGATGAGATTTGTGGCATGCATGAATTTAACTTTAGTGCCATGTGAAGTTCGTGAATGTTCTGCATCACAACATCCCAAATGACTAAACGTTAAAGTTATTGTTAATAAATAACACACATCTAAATATTTTCCTTCCTTTCGTAAAATTTTAAGAAAACACACTCCTCCCTATCCATACCACAAATAGGATGCGCATTAGTACAATTGTATAAAGTGTTAGACGAACAACTCTCTACAATGTTATGATATTGTCATGACTTTGCTTTGGGCTGATGTACTCCTTGATTATAAACTCATGATCATTACCTAAATTAACCAAATTGAGACTTTCATCCTCCAACATAAAAGAGGAAGAAAAAATCAGTACCACTATAGCCTTTAATCACAATAGTACAATTGTACAAAGCTAAACCCAACTCTACCCATCACTAACCATAAAAGTAAAAAAAAATAAAAATGTAAAGAATTTATATGTAACAAACTAAAACAGTGATGATCAAAACAAAAAAACACATACAAACTATATAACACAATACAAAAACAACTCAACAGTTCTTCAAATGCATTCTGTTGCATCCGCTTTGAATCATGAAAGTTCATCTCGAATTATTTTTATTTTAGCCAAACGGAGAAGGTACAGGTTCTGCAAGAGCATCTGATCTTTTTATGCTTCCCATGCCACAGATAATGCATCCAGGAGAAGTTAGAGCTGAGAATTTAGCTCCACAAAGATCGCATACATCATAACCAATGGTTGACAGTCGGCTGAGCGTGGCAGCACAGAACATAGAGGGATCTTCCATTGGATCAATGGACTTATTCATTAAACCCCTTTGAACACAAATGTCAATGAGGCTCCTCAATTCAGCTTGCTTACTTGCAGGAGCTTTGGAGAAGAGAAGTTCAAGCATCTGTTTAGAATAAGAGTAATTCTGAACCTCCATATTACGTTTTATGGCAGTTCGAATGCAATTTATTCGATGCTTTGCCAGAAGAGGCAAAGAACCCAGATGGCGTGATAGCCTGCCCATCTCGTCTTTCGCACTCAGTGCACTTGGACCTTGGACTTTTTGTAATCGTCCGATTTCCTGCAGAAAATGAAATTAATCATGGTCTGGGATGCTATAACATTAATAGTCATTTGCTTTTATTCAACTAGCCAAAATTTTAATCGCCAGAAAACAATTAGGGTACTGAAGGACCTCAGAAATCATTTATAGACAGAATAAAAATAACAGTTACCTGAAGAAGAGTAACAGCTATCTTGTACTGCGCACATATGGTTGCCTGAGCTTTAATATCAGCTTCACGAGAATGGTCTTTGGCAAGTGCAAGAAAAGCTTCATCAAAGCACGACAAAGCATCTGAAAGATGATTCTGTTCTAGATGCGCTAGCCCAGTCTTGAAGCATACTGAAGCAGCAGCGCCACGGGGAACCTGCATTAGCAAATTAAGGTTGAAATTGATTAAGAAGAAAGAAACTATGACAATAGATGGAACGCTACTGTTAGGGCTAGAGAAGAAGGATGGCGATGCACATAATGGAGCATATAAACAATTGTAGATTTGTGAACCTGTCCAGGTCGAACAGAAGTTGCTTGAGGTGGAGGAGGCTTTCCAGCGTCAACAGAATTTGGAACTCCTAGGACACTGAGATCAAGAGGCTGTGAGGGAAGTGAAGGCTGAGCTGGTTGAACTGGCTGAACTGAAGGCAGTATGGCAGAAGCCTGACCCAAGGTCTGTGGTGGTACCCCACCATCAGGTAGTCCGATTGATTCAAATGGCACAGCTGGTTGCTGGGTGACTTGAGGGGGAACACCACCATCTGGAAGGTCAACATTAACTCCAGGTGCATTAACCTGGTTGGAAGAGACCTTGTTGGTCTCAACTCCACGGGAAGAAGGATCTAACTGTGAAAGGTAAGTACCAGGAGGAGGAAGGGAAGCTGCAATCTGAAAAGAAGGAATTGTATTTTGGAAAAAGTCCTCTGGAATGGGTCTGGCCGCAACTCCTACACCCGTGGTGCCCTGGGATGGAGGCTGCAACACTGGTACTGGTGGCGGCATCAATGAATTGGTACCAAAAGGATCAGACGGGGCAGCAGAAACGACTGGAGCTGTTAAAGCAGCTGTAGCAGGAGGTTGGGATAAATTTTGCACAAGGTCTTGGGTGTTACCAGTCAAAGACTTGGTTCTGCTAAAGGGTGGACCAAATCCTTCCCCAAGTTTAAATTGCATTGTAGCTTCTTTAATCTTTTTCACATCAACCGTTGGAGATGTAACTGGTTTATCTCGTATTCTAATATGTAGCTTTCGAGCTTTTGAAACATTCTCTTCATCACTACTGCTCCCATCATTAGCCGTACCGTACATCGTTTTCTTGAATTCTTCTTCTGCTTTAGCTTGTTCATCTGCAGATGTTGAACTGGAAGATTGTTTCATAAGAGTTTCCAATCCCATCAAATTATCCTTTGGCTCACCATCAGAAGATGCTTTGGATTTGTTGGAAATGGATTTTGCTAAAGGTGTTTGGAGCCCAGAGGACTTATCAACACTTCCACCAGCAGGTGTAAAAGATTTGACCAGGCTGTCCTCACTGACTACTTCAACAATATTGCCTCTACCTTTAACTGAGCCAAGGTGAACACCAATATGATCAGCAACAATTGAAGGTATAGAACCATCGTCAGTTTTCATATATGGCAACACTTCTGCAGCCAGTTCCCATTGAGGTATAGCCTTCAAATTGGTAGGAGTTTTGATTTCCCAGTTTCCACCACCCCATTCTGGACCTTTGGGAACCATGCTCTCAGCAGCAAAATTAGCAAAAATTCCTTGTGTCCATCCTGTAGAGCGGACTCTTAAAATTCGTTCACAATATCGCCTCAGTTCAGAATCTGTGCCATCCTCTTCCAATTTTTGAGCTAAACGACGTAATGCACTGGGGTTAAGGTGGCAGATAAACAAATCGAGTATGCTTTCATTGTCTGCTATAACTTCAAAAGTTTCTTTGGCACTATCGAACTGACCAAACCTGCAAGCTTAACTCAGTTACTATAGCAGTAAAAGGGAATTTTTACAAGTTCCAATACAGTAACGAGGGAACCACAATTCATTTGATTTTTTTAAGAAGCATTTAAAGCAGCATATGACCAAAAGCGACCAAGCCTTCTCGGTAGAAAATGAATTCAAACAATAGGATAAATATAAGCAAAGAAGATAAGATTAAAGAAAACAAAATCCAAAGGGAAGAATGCTAATGCAGACCCAGTACTAAGAAACAATGAATTTTTAGGTACTGAATCAACATCTTCTGCCCGCAACAAAGAGAACAAAAAGAGAAATATGATCTTATCTGCATACTTGATACATGCGTAACCCAACTGGCGGAATCGATGGAACAAATGAGAGGTTGGAGGGCATCTTGGGTAATCTCTAGAACGTAAGAATTCGTCCTTTAAAACGGATAAAGCAGTAGAAAAACGAAGGGCTTTAATAGCATAAATACCCCGCAACACCTGAGTTCATTGAGCAACAGATGAAGAAAGTTATTGATTAAAAAAAAGATAGGTTTGGAAAGTACAATGGAAGATAGAAAATAAAGAATCATCCATCACTCACCTGAGTAAACTGTGGACCAGCTTGGGACAAGGACACAGCAAGATCTCCACAGACAGGAGGACCACCAGCTAAAATATCAAGTGACCTTGGAGTGATACGCAAGCTGTCAAATCTTCATGGTGAAACAAGAAAAGTAAGATTTCATTACTTCAGATGAATTCAACACATAAGGTAATAAAATGCATTAGAAAAACATATTGTATTATATATAAGATCTTATTTAGGCTCTAAAATCAAGAAGACTGCATATTCTGGAGAACCAAAAATATCTGTAGATGTGAAGAAGAAAACCTTGATGTAATTTGATATAATATTTCTGAAAGATCAAGCTTCTGCTCAAATCGTTGTTGCATTGTAGCAAAACCAATTAAAAGAGGTTCAAGAAGTCCAACAAGACAACTCCTTATCTCCACTCCCTTCTTCTGTCTGGGGTTTATGTCTGTTGGATTTGCAAGCAATAACCGATCATTCAAAGCACCAGCAAGAACTGCACAGAAGTCACACCTTTGCTGGTCAGACTTATACAAGGAAAGTACTATATTTCTGACTATTACATAATTGACAAAAAAAATTAAAAGTATAGTAAGGCGCAGAATAATATGCAGTCAGAATAAAGAAAATCAACACCTACATTGTGAAACGCACCTGCATAAGGCATACTGATCGAAAGAATGGTCCTCACTTTGCCATCCCAGCCAAGCACACTAATCGCTGTTGCTGTAGAAAAGACAAGCGCAGGTCCAATCCACAGCAGGGACCGATAGTGCACATTAGTTAAGTGTTCAACCATGTTCTTTTGACCAGAAAGGTTCACAATTCATGGACTAAGATCCAAGTGTTATAAAAGGCTTAACTCATGTTTTGAGAATATATTGCAATATTCATTAATATTATTTATAATGGTACAAATTTCTGAGAAGCTACAGAATTTAGGTAAATACGAATGGTCCTACTTTATTTTCCCCCTAACACTTAACTTGGTTTCAAGTTCTATTGCTTGCCAACAACAGTTTGATTATTCCCAAAAAAAAACTCAGCTAGATGTATGACTTTCTGTTGCATCACAATAGGTAAAAACAAATGAGCACTTAGTCTCGTTTCATTTCTTTCATGAAAAATGTTGTTTCTTGTTTTTTTTTTTTAAAAAAAAAAATAGAGCGAGAGATAAACAAAGAACAGCTTTATCAACTAATGTCAAGGATATTGAAGGAATTCCCTTATCAAATTTTGCATAGCTGCTTGCCAATATATCAAGATCAGCTGAAATCATAAGCACTCTCTGGGTGGTTAGTATTCCAGCAACAAGCCCTCTAAGTGTTTCTTGCCAGTGAACCTGCAAAAAAAAAAAAAAAAAAAAAAAAAAAAAAAAAAAAAAAAAAAAAAA
>NW_019268529.1:1892179-1903594 GCF_002738365.1 Cucurbita moschata
AAAAAAAAAAAAAAAAAAAAAAAGCAAAATGATAGTTTTCTCCATGACCATGCTGGAAATGATCGTTCATCAGAAGAAGAAAGTATTTAAAAGTTGATTGCTTTTCATTGGGATGGGGGGAGGGGGTGAGAAACAAGAACTTGATGTATATTATGCACAAAGCCAAAGAAAATCCTAGGGGCAAGGAGGAAGAGAGAAGCTTTCCCACAAAACACTAAAGAAGAGCTCTCCAATTGGATTGAACCATGGACAAGCTATAATTACAAAAGAATTGCAGTTCCTCAAACGCCACCGTTCTGAGTATTACTACAAAAAGAGTCCAAAGATGTCTGTTTCTCATATTCCAACCCAACAGAGCCACTATCAGCCATTCATCGATTATGTTAGGTAAGCAAAGGGAAAAATTAAATACCCCTAAAACCCATTGCCATACTACGAAACTAAAAGAACAATGGATGAACAGATGGTCATATATAGATTCAGTATTTTGATGGCACATAAAGCAAACAGAAGGAGGGACCACCCAGTGAGCACATTTTATTTGGAGCAAGTCATGAGTGTTTAGACTTCTATGGGCCAAAGACCCAAGGAAGATTTTCACCTTCGCACCATTCTTTCAGATAGCATCTATTACAAAAACTAACGGGAGGGGGCTGTTTCTGTGGGCTACAAAAAGGCTGACTTAGAAATGAAGGCCCTTGATTTTTCAACGGACCAAGTTGCTTCGTCTTTAAAAGTTGATTGCTCAGAAGAAGATTATATGCATCACAAGGTACCGTGATTTATTTGTTAATTTAACTCATTGATTTATTTGTTATTTGAGTTATTTCAACTTGAAGTTATTTCCTTGAAGCCTAAGCCTTCTGTAAAAATCCATAAAAGTTGAACTTCAAGGAAACCGAATCTGTTCACGTGAGATTTAAGGAACCACATCAGGAACCCAAAATCAAATATCATACTAAAAATGTAAACTCAGTCTCTTTATCGTGACACACGAGGCTTAGGCACCAACAATAAATTCCAGAGAAAAATTCACAGTTCCTATCAAAGCCACAACTCCTGCTACTCTATAAAAGCATTGAGGAATCAGCCATTCACTTCTTATTCGACTCTTTCACTTCCAGGAATCAGAATGCATATTCAACCTTTTTCATTTAAATCTTTCCCCTCCCAAATTTTCCAATCAACCATCAATTCTTCAAATGAAAAAAATAAAGTTTCAAGGGAAAATGTATGCAGTGCACATTTTGGCAAGTTTTAATGGATAAGAATTTTCAATGGCAATGAATTTTTTTAAGATAACCCCTGGGATAACTTTCTTTTCTTGCTTCTACTTGGTGTCTCTGACCAGTTTAATATCTTTGTAACTATTCTAACTACTGTAAGCACCAGTCAGAGTTTCTAAATAACTCCATTACCATCAACTTTGTAATTTCCTTTACATCAACCTGGATAGCACATACTATCTTGTTGCTCTTTTACTGTTTAGAATGTTTGTCCTCAGCATATGAAATTGGTTTCAAATTATTGGAACATTTTTCTTGGTTCTCATATATAAAATGGATTCAAATGCTATTGTCCCAGTCTTTTAGGTGCCTTGTGCTAATGTCATATTTTTTCTTTTTTTAGGTAAACCCATGTTCTTAATCATTCCCATATCCAACTTAAATGAGAGGTAAAGTGTTTGTGTGTACTCTCCTTTGCTTCCCCTTTCATACTAGTACAAAAAGCACCAAGAAAAACGCTTTGATGATTCCTCACATACCAGCATGTTCTTACTGCTCTTGAGCAGTTCTGATTACCTGAAGTACAATCTCATTTACTCTCAGCTTAATTGACTTTCTCCCTTCAAACTTTGTTGGTATATAGTTACCATCAACTGTTGAATTCCGATGTCCCTGGACCAGTTTTGCCAAGAGAATCTGGTCCCCATGAGATGCAAGCATTAATGTTGATTCTACAAATGCAGTGAATTAGTATCAGCACAATGCATTAACGGCACTAATGTAATAGATAGGCTTGAATAGATAATATCTACTCATTTACCTATTGGAGTAGAGAAGATACGATCCACTTCAGTCTCGAACATAAACGGGATAGGTTTATTGATAGAGGTGTTATTAGTATCTGTCGCGTAGTTGCCTTCAAGAACTTTTTCATTGTCATTTTCTTGAGAAGTCTTTCCGGATAGTATATATAAAGCAAGTCCATTCTTATCATCATCAAGAATAGCAAATTGATTCTCATTGGGACCAATAAAAGCAGCATCTCGACCTATTGACACAAACATATAGTATTCAATTGTGTAGTCGATCATACCTGTATTTCTCATAATTTTACCATGATGCACTGCAACAAATTGAACATAAAAAGACGAACCTTTGACTGTGGCACATTTACTGTTAGCTGTTGAAGAATCAGAGTTTTCCCAATAAAGAACAACTTCATTTGTGGCCCCACTGAACTCATAAGTTACAAGAAACAGACGCTGCTTTGGACTATGAGCAATGAACTTCGGATGGAATTCAACATTCCCTGGAATCTGTAAGATAAAATATTTCTCTACTTTAAAAGCCTCAAGTAAGCAACTTTTTTATTTGGATAAAATGAACACTATATCATAATGATTGAGAATACAATAGTCAGCATATTACCGATGTGTAAAGTTTCTTATAGATGCTATCTGATCCGGAGCATAGATTATATGCCATGAGGTTTTGACCATCTACATAAAAAGCCCTAACAGGATAGTGAAGAACTCGGTTCTCTTTACTGAAGAAACTCAACTCCAAATGAAAGGGCTGTCATTTTATACCGTAATGTCAGGTATCCAAGAAAACACAATATAAATGTTCCTTACAATACAAGCATTGCACTGGAAAAGATACCTGACAAACTGGAACATCCTTCAAATGATGTTTAGAGTCTAAAATTGATATGATAGGTAACCGAGATATAGGAGCAGTTTTTGAATGGCCTTCCATAAAATGCTATAAAAGAGAACAAAAAAGGCATAAGAGTTCTTTAAATAAAGGAAACAACAGACAGAGGAGTTCAATTGAATTACATGTATATATTATGAAAAGGACAGACAAAATTCCAGGATTTTGGATCAAAGACTGGAAGTCATCAGAGACCCTTACACTTATTAGAACGAACTTTTACATATAACTCAGAACTTAAAGTTGCAAATGGAAAATAGATCTCTACAAAATGTAAAAATCACAAATAGAAAGGTAGCCTACACTGTAAAGGAAAGCCTTCCGAGCAATGTCTGATATAGTAAGCGAACTATGGCTGCCAAAAATGGTGAACAAAATAATCAGAAGTTATTCAGGAATCCTCAGTTTAAAATAACTTTTGATTGGGAAAAAAAAAACATTTGGATAAAGCCAAGAAAGTCATTAGTATTACCACTAACCGACCTTACTTGAACAAAATCTATTTTATAGGTTGTACCAAAGTATCTTTGAGTTATAGAGTAATGCATTATTACTAGTGTTAACTTTAAGACATGCAAACATTAGTATTTTTCATTTCCCCCTATCTGAAGTTTTATTTATTTTATTTTATTTTCCTTTTGATAAGATACCTGCAAATTACATCACTAGAACAGCAAGAACAGCCAAGGGGCCGGGGGGAAGAGAGATCTCCCTCCTAACAAGATCTAGTTATAAAAAAAACTTCCAATCTCTAAGGATCATAAAGAGGGATAATTACAAAAGAATTTACTACCGTAGTCACACCACAAAGACAGTATTATAAGTAGAATAACATTAAAAATCTCTATCCAATGGTTTGTCGTTTGGAATGATTTAGTCAACAAGAAAAGAAGTAAATAGCTGCAACCTTGGAAGATGAAACAATCTGATGACAACTCTAATATCAATGTTAATAGTAAAGATGAGGAGGAGATTTAGACCATTTCTTGATTTGGGTGTCATCTTTGCATAGGGGCCATGCTACTCTACAATGTATCGTTTGAGCTTTTTTCGGATGTCCCAAAAGGGACTATAGATGAGGAGGAGATTGGTTGATTGAATCAAGAATTGGAAGCCAAAAGGCTATCCGAGACATCGTATGAAGAAAAAATTAGTGAAGATTTTAAAAATGGTAATGACCTTTCATTTCCTTCAAAATGTCTCTTAACTGATAGCCATAAAATTAATTCTTTCATCAAAGCATCTGAAAAAGAGGATTCCATGAATTAATTTGATGGGGTAGAATCATTGTATTCTAGATTAATCCTCAAATTGTGACTTGCGACATTTCATTGGATTAGCCATCAAAAAGCTTCAAAAACTGAAGCAGTTTATGAATCATTGTATTTCCAAGTTCAACAAACATCTGGATGTTCTTTTCTTCTTGGCAGTAGATTGATGAAGCTTTTGCAGCTTGATTGGCAGTGGTTTTTGTCGCTTTGGCTCATTGGCGTGTCAAGATCTTCTTAGGTGTTTTGTTCTTCAATGTCTCTCTTTTTTATTTTTTTGCTCTTGTAATATTTGGAGACTTTTACTTGACTCGGTTGTTTGATTTACTTTTTCCACCCTCCCTGAACATTTTTCTTACTTTCCATCGATAAAGTTAGTATGCAGTCTAAAAAAGACATGCAAACATTAGTGAATGAAGAACTCGACAACTATTTGAGACTTCTTTTACAGTAACGATATAGCATCACCCTAATTTCTTTATTTATTTATTTTTCTTTAAGAAAAGGAAAATGAGAGAGTGGCTATTTATTATTTTGAAAGTAACCACTGAGGAAATGAGTCATTCCAGCATTTAACCAAACGAAGCCTAACGCTGCGTCACTACTTTCCTTTTTCATTAATAAGAACCATGTTTTTTAATTATAAACCTAACAAATTTCTCAAATCAAATTCAACAGTTTACTTTCAGCTTCATCAAAGATTAAGATCAAAGACCCTAAAAAATGAAAAGGCAAAGAGTTCATAGCCTTTTCCCATTTTTTCTTGCAATTGGAAGTATTCATCTATCAACAAGTACAAATTGCAGAAGCTCACCCTTTCAGAGTATGTTCTTGCAGCTGCGCTTGGAGTTGATGGTCGGCCAATATTCCAGATGCACCCAAGGATGAAAGCTTTTCTTTCAAAACAGATGCTGTAAGCAATTCTACTGTTAGTCCATTTAGCACAACAACAGATTGGACATAACATATGAGAAGATGCCACACTTGCAAAGAAAGAAGAAAGCTTTTATGACTCCATTAAGTTAGGTTTGTGTGGGCATGTGGCCTCGTTAAATTGTGGGCATGATTAAAAGGAATTTTACATCAATTAAAAAATGCAAGCTTATCAGTAAGTTATAAAAGCCCCTTGAAACTTGTGGATCGTCTTAGGGAGAACTTCTCTTATTCTAACAGCACCAAACTTATATGTAGAAACTGATAGCACCAAACATATACGTAGAAACTGATAGGTCTGAAGTCCTTCACCCAACTCACGCTTAGCCTTCTTGGGTATAAGACAGAAAAACGTCCCAACAAGGGATTTTTCCAGGATATCTCTCTTGTAAAACTCTCTAAGACCTCGCAAAGATCGTCCTTAATAAAATCCCAACTATCCTTTTGGCCGAAATGGGCACTAAATACTTTTCGAGAGATCTCCTCCAAATCACTAGTATGGCTATCGAAATCGTGAGAAGCAAACATCTTGATAGATATAAAAATAAACTAAATAAATTCAAGTTCTTTTTGTGGCCCAATTATCGATTAGAAGATTTAGCTTGTATGAATCGTTATTGGTTTGATACCAATAATAGCAGTCGTTTTAGTATGCTAAGGATCCATATGTATCCACAATCGAAAATTCGTTAATGCTACATTTTTCCTATATTGGCCGTACCTTATATGGTATATGAAGACAAAGAAATATCTAAGGAAATAAAGTACCCCATCTCCCCATGACTTTCTGAAATGGACACCAGGCAAGACCTTCAAGAAAAAGCTTAGGATGAATCACTGAGAAAAAGGAGAAGGCTTCCTCAATCTCTTTGTCCCCATATAGGGTCTCTCCATTAGCATTTTCCAACGAAATGATGAAATTTTTACCTCGTCTCCTCTCACTATTGCATGAAAAAAGGTTGCATTGCAATCCCTTCCTTAGCCCAATTCACCTTAGCTTTCTATCTCCAACTCCTTCGAAACTGGCACCTCAAAACTCACTTTCAATTAAACATGCTCCTCCCTCGATGCCTGACTTCAAAACCCCTCCTCCTCTTGCCCATCCAGATATCATATTATTATGTAATTCATAAATTATAACTTATTTCCATCACTAAGCAGTGTGTAAGCTTGATTTATACATTTTTTCTTCTAGATGATAGATGCATAAATATGAAAAGACTGCCCAATAATATAGCGATTACCAGAAGATCCTCTTGCACTCTGCAGAACTGCAAATAGTTGTTTTCGCCCTTCCCTTGTGTATGCAGCCCTGTTTTTCACAGTATCAGCACCTGACATGTTCTGTCAACCAAACATGTGAATCTTTCTGAAAATTAACGAACAAATTAGATGATATAGCACAGGCTCACTTAACTGCAAACAGCAATGCTGCTAAATTGAGTTTAGGGTGAACTTCTAGCGCTTTGATCCTAGGTAGAGGATAAACTGTGTCTCCACCCTGCTGAGAAAGGATTCGCGGTATATCGATTGATTCAATCACTGCAAAGCATAAAGAAATATAAGAGAATAAAAACAATTAGTAAACAAAAACATAAATGAAATAATCATCGTCTTGATTGGGTTGCATTCATATTCCCTTGTTAGTCTCATTTTTCTTTTTTGATAAGACATTACTTTTACAAGACTTGTTAGGCTCATTTTTTGCTTTCTTCTCTCCCAATAGGAGTTTGTATCCTTGACCAATTTTTTTTTATTTTCATCAATCAGTCAAAAGTTGGTTTCTAATTTAAATAATGACAGATCACAGACACCTTAGGACAACAAGCGCAATGAAAGAAGCAGAAGAAGAAGATAATGAACCAATAAATGATTGTCGCATTCAAAACAATCAATATTGCTGCCTAAAGGCAAAATGAACAAACCATAAGCCATATAACTTCCCCAAGGGAAGAAATTATGTAAAGAAACAACAAATGGAAGATATGATAATATTCAAACGAAAAAGCTTCAAACCCTTAGTCAATTCTTCTGCGGAATAATAAAAGGAAAAGGTAAAAAAAGAACAGAGGCCAACTTCTTTTCAACATGAAAAATCAAGATTACATTAAAAGACTAACTCATGGTGGTAAATGACTTTCAAGAGGAAATAGAACTCCAATAAAGAACCCAATGTTCAACACCAACAACTTATATCCTAATTATAGATTTGCAGTAAAGTTATTTAAATAACATCCCACCTGCAGGTTCAAAAAAATTTGCTTGCGTGGGCGGTCTATTTGGATTCAATATGACTCGTGTTTTCCAAACTTGGAGGTTTCCATCACTGGAGAGAGTAACAAGTAACCGCAACATTGGTAGCCAAGCAACTGATGTAATTGGCTGGGAACCTGCTTGCGTACTGAAATTCCAATGGAAAAGAAGACTTTTATGATATTTTTCAACTTTTAAAAGGGGGTGAGCTATTTAAAGTGATTAATGCAATAATGAGATCTACTCTTCATGATACTAAAGATCCCAATGGGTCCAGCATTTCAAGCAAAGATAAGAACGTTCAAAAGACTGTAGTCTGAGGCTAGTTGAGACTCTACATAGAGAAAGCTAGGTAAAGTAATAACTTCATTTATGCAACCTGGAAGACTAAAAGTAGCTTCTCCTCAAAATATTGAGTAGAATTGCATTGACATATAATCCAAGACTACACATATACACTACTTAGGAGATTGTATCTTAACAACATGTTTTGTACCTATCTTCTCATCAAAACATCAAGTAGGATAGATAACTAATCAAAAAGTTCTTAAGGTAAAGTAATAACTTCATTTATGCAACCTGGAAGACTAAAAGTAGCTTCTCCTCAAAATATTGAGTAGAATTGCATTGATACATAATCCAAGACTACACATATACATACTACTTGGGAGTTTGTATCTTAACAACATGTTTTGTACCTATCTTCTCCACAAAACATCAAGTAGGATAGATAACTAATCAAAAAGTTCTTAAGGTTTCAAGAAGCAGAGATGAGCAGTCTCGTTAATACCCCCAGAGTTATGCTTAATGGTAGAAACACTCCACAGCTGAATTAGATCCAACAATGATGCACTTTAGTTCTTCAGAGAATTGGAACCTTAAAGATCGGTGTTAATTGACCAGAACAAACTCCAGATAAAAGTGATGCTATGACCACTTAGAGTTGGAACTTTTTGAGCATCAATTTAACTATATAAATAAGTAGCTAGCAATAATGACAAGGGAGAAATAAGCTACTTCTTTTTTATGCAACCAGATGATGGAAAAAGGTTAAAGAATCAATTTGATGGCATGTAAAACACGCAACAGAATATGTAACCATAATGACTCACATTCCAATCATACTAGGTCTCTCAGTTGAAACATCCCATGCCAAAAGTGTACCCCTTCGATCACCAACAAAAATCCACTCCAGAGTTGGATGAAATGCAAATGCTCCAGCACCAATGAGTTTTATAGTGTTGTCAACTGAATAAAAAAAACTTATTACTTTCATATGTGCAATATGAAGCATCTTAACAAAGAAAAAAGAAAGAATCTATTCTCATCTCACGTTGCAGAGTATAATGAACAGCATAAGTATGAATGTTATATGCCCGAATCAAACCATCAGCATAAGCCACATACTGCATGAGAAGGAAGGACAGACCCTTAGTATCAATAAACAGAAAAGAAGAAGATGTTTGAAAGTTAGCGAAGGATAAAAAAACTATTACCAATAGAGGTAGGCGAGGATGGCATGCAAGATTGACAATAGGTTTCTTCAAATCTGTCTTAATTTTTGTTGGTGTCCTACCCCCTTCGACCGTACCAACAACTGTCATGTAGCAACAAATATTCAACAGTTACACAGGCAATTATGCGTCTTAGACAGCAAAAAATGCACAATCACAAAGAAGATGGAAATTCATTAAATGATGGTAGCTGACCTGTCACACTCATCCTTTTGTGGAACCCAAAGAACACAACAGGCTGTAGTGGTGTCAGTGCAAGATGCACTTCTGTATCAGATGAAATCTGTTCCATCTTCTTTTCAGGGGAATGCAAGACACAAGTTTGCTCTGAGTCAAAGTCACAGGATCTAATTGTGCAATCCTACAAAAGGGAAGGTAAAATATACATGAACTAGGGTAAAAAAATTCCCACATAGCTAGCATTTTTACTTCTTTACAGTATTTCTACTAGATCCTGTTCCACCAGTCACGATACCTACTGAATCAGGATTACATACTAACCACCCCAACCACACACCACATAAAACCTAAATAACTGCAAAAAAAAATAATAATAATAAAAATAAAAAATAAAAATAAAACTCCATTGCCCTGCTAATGGAGAGATTGACGGAGAGTTGTTATAGAACTTTGGAAATCTAGTAACCTGGAATGACGTTCTAAGGAGCAAACTCCAACCATCTGATCATCCATGATTCTATCTACCCTTGAAACTTTCCCTATTACATTCCAACAAAATTCCCCCAAAAGAAAAGCTAAGCCTCCTTTCATCCACAACTCCAATAAAAAGGGAGTCTGTAACCTAACTAACAAAAAGGATTTCAATCCAACATAATAAAACCTAGCTCATATTTTTTTTTTTAAATAAAATGCTGCTCAACCAACAACCATAGTGAGGCATTAAACCTAATAACTTCTCAAACCTCCGCAAACAATACCTCCACCTCTCTAAAAATCCCGCTGCTTTTATTCTTTCATTTTGCTTAATAAAATTTGATTCCTTGTAAGAAAAAAAAACAATAATAGAGAAAAAAAATAAATATTAAAAATACTCAAGAATGTTGAAAAATCCCATATACAGTGGATCACCTGAAGCATTGCAATCACAGCATGCCCACTTTTGGGGCTATAAGACATGCGAACAACTCGAGCACCAATGTCAATGGAAGAGATCTTGCAACCAGTTAATGCATCACATTCTGTGGACAAAAAAGTAACGTGGAAAAACATCATTAAAAAAATGTAACAGCGGGCATAGCCAAAAGAAATAGGTATTGATAAGCATACATCTCAAAGACTGATTAATGAGGTTGCCAGATGCAAAGTTTATAACATTACAGCCACCAATAATGATGTTTTCCCATTATTCAGTAACCGTGTCAAAAACTAATTTTCCCTCGAGTGAGGCAGGCACAAAAAAGAGGTCGAGCAGAAGCCTGGTCCATAGGTAAAAAAGATTTTTCTGCCAATTCCAGCTCGGAAAATCTAAGTACCAACTACAATTCTAAAATCACATAAACCCTAGTAATGGTCTGATCACTCAAATCCCTAACATGGCTACGAGCATGGTATCAGGACTTAAAGATCACAGTATGTTCCCAATCCCAGAAAAATAGTCCACGAGAAAAAGTGCACAGTTCTCTCCTTCTACTCTCAACTTTCACCATCAAATATTTCCACATTAGAAAGAGAATAATCACCACTTTTCATAAGTTAGTAGCCTATAACGTTTACAGAGTGACCTTGTCATTAGAATGTTTACCTAATTGTCGTAAAATCAGAATTAAACCGCTCAAATTGGCAGAGAGAAGCAGAACTGTAAAAGATATACAGAAATGAAATAGATCACAAAGGAAATGAAGCCGAAACAACAACTGACCAACGATGTAGGTCCCGATGGCGACGGCAACGAGTGCTTGATGTGGATGAAATGCAGCAGCATGAGGTTGTAATGGTTTCAGCCCTCGCCCTACATGCCGTAGATCCAGATGGTGAATCGTGTTCCACTCCATTTTCTACCGAGAGTTCAGCTTCACAGATTTCTCGTCATATAACCAAAGACGGAGTAGAACTTGAATTAAAGAATTGAAACCCCAGCTGAGAAAAGTTGTAAATCAAATTGGATGAGGAAGAATAACGAAGCGAGGAAGTTAGATCTTCAATGGAGGAATGATTCGAATGGAGCCTGCTGAATTAGCGAAGGATCTGGTTGGGTTTACTCTACTCCATCTCTGTATCTTCTTCCTCTGGAGGTGTAATTCGAGGGGAACGAAGAAACAGAACTGGGTCTCTAATGGGCTCGAACCCGTCTATGTAGCTTTGTCATTTCCACCCAACCGGGAGGTGACAGGTCATAGCCCATCGTCGGTCTCCAATGTATTTTTACTTTAATTTCCAATATAATAACATATTTTAATTTTCTTTATTATCATTTCCTACATTCATAAATTTATTTTATTATTTAATAAATAGTGCAATTGTTCTTTTTTTTTTTTTTTTTTTTTT